>NW_022280055.1:3985724-4042816 GCF_004355925.1 Anarrhichthys ocellatus | reverse complement strand
GTGTGTGTGTGTGTGTGTGTGTGTGTGTGTGTGTGTGTGTGTGTGTGAGAGAGAGGGTTTGGAGTTGAAATGCTGTGCATTGCGGCCACGAAATGTCCAATCCCTCACCGGGTTGTCACCATGAAGGGTTCAGAGGCAGGAGAGTGTGTGGTTGCAGCGAGTGTGTGTTTGATGTTTGATGCGAACCGACAGACACAGCTGACCAACTGCCCCAGAGAGCAGATTCTCCTCCTACAAGCCCCGCGCAAGGGTGTGTGGATACAGATCATCTCCTCACCGGTCTGCACGCTCTCTCAATTTTGATTTTCATGTGGGACTTCGAGCCGCGGCTGGAAGAAAAAAAAAAAAGAAGATGCGTGCGGCTTGTGTTGTCTACCGGGGCGAGATGCAATATTTGCACGACTTTGATTATGAGCAACAGTGGCAGCACCGCAAATATGCTCATACATCTCTTGGCAATGCATGCCATTAAAATACAGGAGTGCGCTGTTTTTTGTAGCTTGAGGGCGAGCGGCGCGTCGCCTCCAGCAAGTACAAGTGCATCCGTGATGCAATGTTAACACTGGAGCCACACGGGTTGTTTATTTAAGCAGGAATACTTTGATGAAAAATTCATGTTTTGCAAACACATTAAAAATGTTCTTCCATTTCAGCGCTGGTAGTTAAAGAACACTAAAAGTGTATCCAAAAATAAAGAGAGTATGGCTTTTTTTCCAACTTGAAAGGTTTGGATTGCATCAACAAGCAGTTGATTCTAGCTAGCATAGAAGTGCTAACGCTTGTTAATGACGTGCTAATGTACTCTGCTCCACAGGTTTTTACGTATAGAAACGTATATCTTAGAGTAGCACTATTACACGCAACAGTTAACGACTAGCTCCAAGTCCACAAAACTAGCCTGAAAATGAAAAAAAATCTAAACAACTGCATAAGAGTCTACGGAGTAGAGCCGCTATGATTGGCCAGTCTGTGTTCAAGGGGCGGGACTTAGCAAAGGTTCATTCGATGAGGGAATCAGACCATAGTTTATCCAATCCAATCCCAAGACCCTTTGGCTGTAGGCTGTGTGTATTGTAGTCATTACCTTTTAATTGCTGGTGTACAGTAGAAAGTTAGCTTAGTTTAGCACTAACATGTACTTTTAAAAAAAATGTAATATGTCAAATATCAATTATCCTTTAATGTTAATAATGTTTTGTAGCACTCAACAGCTGTACAGTTTTCATAGTATTTTAGGTTATTTTAGCGTCTCGTAGAGCGTGTAAACTGCACGACCGAGGTTTAAGAATGGGCTGAATTATGGAGTTGTGTCAGTCAAACAGATGATCCTGCACTGTGGGAAATATTACAAATGATTTTGATGTTTTTTGAAGTGAAATTTGTTTTGGCATCCAATCACCCGGTCACTCAATCAAAAGTGAACAGCGTAGACAGCTATGGCCGGGAAGAGATGAGCAGCGGGGAACCAGCAGCGGCGTGTTCAGCTCCGTGTCAGCTCCGGTTCTGTGTTGTGGCAGCTGGAGAGCAGTTGCTGGTGTTTTTTTCGGTATTTTTTTGTCTTCTTTTCTTCACGGCATTAGAAGTCAGTTTGTGTCTGTTCCCTCGAGCAACAAAGTCGTGAAGTGTGGATACATTTTGAGAGGAAGAAAGAGCAGTCTGCGATGTACTACTTTGTCCTCAAACTACTGTAGCTAAAGTTTCCACAGGTGCCTGTTGAGGGTTGAAGTATATTTAGACGTGAGTGGGTAGACTGTAATTACACTCTGCATCGACAGGTGAGGAGGGGGGGGTTTAGACACTAAAAACTCTCTTTCTCTCTCTCTCACGATGCACAAATGTACGGGTCTGATTGGCAAGGCTTATTGCAAAGGTTGTCATGGTAACTAGACACAGCTGCCTCTATAAGGAGGTTGAAAAAGGTGATGAGAGACTGTGTGTGTGTGTGTGTGTGTGGTGTGCAAATGAACAAACGACAGGCGAAAAAGAGGAAATAAAAAAATAAGATAAGTGGCTAATTCAAACCCTGTAATTCAGCCTCACCTGCTGACGCACAGACTGAAGGCAGCGGTGGAGTTAAGGAGGCGAGGTGGGCCGGTTGTCAGTCATCTCTAACTAGCTGGGGGAACACGGCTCACAGTAGACGGAGGATGATTGGGCCGACGGGAGCGATTATGACAATTAAGACCGATTAAAAATAATTGCTCATCGAATTTCTGTCCGTCTCGTCCCGGTCGCCGTCACCGAGAAATGATACACTTCAGGTAAAAATAAAGATGTTCATATGTATTTGTCTTAAACACAGTGATAACACGAGCTACAGAAAGCCTGCATTGTCTGGACCAGAAACACGATGCATTAAGTCCAGATATAAGTCTGTACATGCAATAAATACACCTAATCTGCATCAGAGTTTGGTTCCCCTGCATGTACAAAGCTCCCCCTCCCACTGTTATCCGTTAATGGACACGGACCCATCAACTCACCGCCGATCATCGACAGTCAGCCACAGCACCCTTTGTGCTTTTATGCAGCGCAGTTCTGCTGCACGCTGAAGCCGACGACAGCCTGGGGTCCGTGTGAGGTTAGTGTCGGTTGAGACAAACGAAGCTAAATCTAATGTGGGACTAAGTAAAACTGTTCAATGAGGGGCAAAATAAGATCAGGTTTTCTCTAGTCTGCTGCCAGAATATATGACGTAATATATTGCACACCAAATAACCAACATGTTCTGAGTTGCAACTCTTCAGACGTTGCAGCTTTAAACTATGACGTACCTCTCTGGTGTCAGTTTTGCACGTGTCAATATACGTATGTTTTTTCAGAATAAAGTTCCGCGTTCACAGGAAACAACTTGTTGGTTAAGGAGGAGATTGTGGTTTGAGTTGAAATCAGTATGTTTATTAGACGTTGTAATGTTAAATTACCTTTGTAACCTACGTTATGTAAGTTCGTTCGTTCGTATCTTTAAATAAGTCAGTGTTGACTTGGTTTTACACGGTGACATGAACACCGGCCTACTGGGTGAAAGGTTGTGCCACCAAATAGTATTCATTATATTTTATGCAGAATATACGTTATATTCTGCACTATATTGCTGTATTATACAGTACATTATGTCATGATATATCCATACCTTTTCAACTTATATAATATTTGACTTTATGTCACACTATACAGGATACTTTTCTGCTGCTACTTACATTGCTTGAGGCTGTATTACAGTTCAAACAACTCTGATCAAAGGTATTGTTCGGGGCTGTTCACTGGAAGACGCCAGCCGCCCCGTTTCATCCCTTTATTCAAAATGTTTGGGAGATTGCAGTCCTTTTGTCCACGCTGTTACTTAGGAACCAAAATGAATATGATGGAGTTCCTGTAATTTATCAGTAAACAGCAAAGACTAAACTAAACAAAGTCAAAACAAGGAGAAATGGATTTCCAGCACTTTACATCCCTCACAGTGGCCCTAATGCTTTTTGATCTATTCTTATTTTACATATTTATAAGAGTGATCTTTATCTTTCTCTGTGTACCTATTTCTTACCTTGTGCTGCTGCAACACTTGCATTTCCCCTCTGGGATCAATACATGCTAAATCTTATCTTAAGTTGTATGTATGTATATATTAACATTGAACACCTCGTAGTTCAGTCTGATTAGAACTTTTACGTGTTTATATTTTGGTCTTTGATACTATTCTTAAAGCATTTATGTTTGTAGGAAAATGAGACAAACACACAGAACTCGTTTAAAATGTGTGTTTTGCTTTCACTCATTTATTTCCAGTGTCCTTGGGCAGGATTTTGGACAGAACGCCTCCACTGTTTTCAATGTAAACACGACAGCAGCCGAGTCGCCGCGATAGCTGGCAGCAGCGGCGAGGACAGAGGGATCCACGTCTCACCTGTGGCCATGGCAACCATACAGGGACAAACAAGGCGGGAGCTGATTGTTGGTATCGGAGTTACCAGAATAAAACACCTCTTCACCAGCAGTAAAGATGTCAGCCAATATGTCAGCCAATATAAATGGCCTCAGAGCACCATTGGCTTTGATCCAGTCTGGGCCAATAAACACTGTTCATGATATCAGTTTGCTAACTTGCTAAATTAGGCATGACATATACAGTGAGTACGGAAAGTATTCAGACCCCTTTAAATTTTTCACTCTTTGTTTCATTGCAGCCATTTGCTAAAATCAAAAAAGTTCATTTTATTTCTCATTAATGTACACTCAGCACCCCATCTTGACAGAAAAAAACAGAAATGTAGAAATTTCTGCAAATTTATTAAAAAAGAAAAACTGAAATATCACATGGTCATAAGTATTCAGACCCTTTGCTGTGACACTCATATTTAACTCACATGCTGTCCATTTCTTCTGATCCTCCTTGAGATGGTTCTTCTCCTTCATTGGAGTCCAGCTGTGTTTAATTAAACTGATTGGACTTGATTAGGAAAGGCACACACCTGTCTATATAAGACCTTACAGCTCACAGTGCATGTCAGAGCAAATGAGAATCATGAGGTCGAAGGAGCTGCCCAAGGAGCTCAGAGACAGAATTGTGGCAAGGCACAGATCTGGCCAAGGTTACAAAAGAATTTCTGCAGCACTCAAGGTTCCTGAGAGCACAGTGGCCTCCATAATCCTTAAATGGAAGAAGTTTGGGACGACCAGAACTCTTCCTAGACCTGGCCGTCCAGCCAAACTGAGCAATCGTGGAAGAAGAGCCTTGGTGAGAGAGGTAAAGAAGAATCCAAAGATCACTGTGGCTGAGCTCCAGAGATGCAGTAGGGAGATGGGAGAAAGTTCCACAAAGTCAACTATCACTGCAGCCCTCCACCAGTCGGGGCTTTATGGCAGAGTGGCCCGACGGAGGCCTCTCCTCAGTGCAAGACATATGAAAGCCCCCATAGAGTTTGCCAAAAAACACATGAAGGACTCCCAGACTATGAGAAATAAGATTCTCTAGTCTGAGACCAAGATTGAACTTTTTGGCGTTAATTCTAAGCGGTATGTGTGGAGAAAACCAGACACTGCTCATCACCTGCCCAACAGTGAAACATGGTGGTGGCAGCATCATGCTATGGGGGTGTTTTTCAGCTTCAGGGACAGGACGACTGGTTACAATTGAAGGAAAGATGAATGCGGCCGAGTACAGAGATATCCTGGAAGAAAACCTCTTCCAGAGTGCTCTGGACCTCAGACTGGGCCGAAGGTTCACCTTCCAACAAGACAATGACCCTAAGCACACAGCTAAAATAACAAAGGAGTGGCTTCGGAACAACTCTGTGACCATTCTTGACTGGCCCAGCCAGAGCCCTGACCTAAACCCAATTGAGCATCTCTGGAGAGACCTGAAAATGGCTGTCCACCAACGTTCACCATCCAACCTGACGGAACTGGAGAGGATCTGCAAGGAAGAATGGCAGAGGATCCCCAAATCCAGGTGAGAAAAACTTGTTGCATCATTCCCAAGAAGACTCATGGCTGTACTAGCTCAAAAGGGTGCTTCTACTCAATACTGAGCAAAGGGTCTGAATACTTATGACCATGTGATATTTCAGTTTTTCTTTTTTAATAAATTTGCAAAAATTTCTACATTTGTTTTTTTCTGTCAACTAACAAATGTCTTCTGTTTTGACAAAAGAAATATATTGACGTTTGATTTACTGGTATAAAAAAAAAAAAAAAAAAACCACCCCACGCCTTAATTACATATCAATTCATCTGTAAATATAGAGCACAAACTTCAGGAACATGTTTTAGTTATTCAGAAAGAAGAAACAAACCTTATACAAGAAAATAAGCAAGCTAGTCAGCAGGACTTAAACTCTATATACTTAATTTACAGCTAATTGTGAACTGTTGCACTGAATGTAGCTTCCCGTACATTCACTTATGCTAAACCCGTTAGCCAGTGCTATATTTAACAAACTGTGCTGTGATGCCCATTATGTAAACCAGTGAGGAGAAAAAAAACCCAGAGGTTTGGGCTTAATGTTAATCAGTGTTAACAAAGCAGAGCATATGCGAAAAGCACAGCATCCCACATATGGTGACAGCCAGGTAGGTGATAGATGTGCGTTTCATTGAAATTCTCTGCCTCTGCGTTCAGAATCAGGTCAGATGAGTCACCAGCAGCACAGACCCAGAGCTACAATCTCTCTCCTCTCTAATCCACTCTCAGCCCGATGTGATAATGTGATCTTATTCAGCTCGTCTACTGCGCGGCCATTTGTTCGACTGATGCAGGTTGGCGAAGGTTGTCGTCACTGTGGCATTGAAGCTGCCTGTAGAGAGCATTCAGTGTGATGAGCCTTGACCATTTTCCTGCCAAAAAGAAATGAGGGAAGCTTCTGGAAGAGCATTTACGTCAGCGGTCTAACTATGAACAGAAACAGACACTGTCTGGTCAAATCAAAAGAAGTCTGCGCCTTGGTGCAGATGGACTTCAGTATGGTCTCGTCTCTTTTAAATCTTAATGTGTATTTTATAATATTCATATTCACTGTATGCAAATATTAGTAACCCGGTTACTGATTACTGCGTTCTCTTTGCACCAAAACAAACCAGAGATGAGACAACAGGAAATACACTACATTGTACATTTACTACCACTTGACAATTTAACTGCTAATTTATTCTCCGATTGCCCAAAGAGCTTACATTAACATCTAGTCGCCATAGTAACCTCTTTGGATCGCCAACAGCTGACCGCTCTGAGCACCATCTCTCCTTCTCAACCCCCCCCACACACACACACACATAGAGTTGTTCCCATAAGCATAACAGCTACGCTACTCTTATTACACTTTCCTCCACACCGATGTCAGCCTGTCACTGCCACTTTTTTTTCCCAGTACAAGTACATACACTTGAGTATTTACCGACATGAGTACTTAAAAATACCATTACAGAAACCCTTCATTGATGCAGTGGAGGCTCACTAGGGACTGCTGTTAACGATGGCAATAAATGATGGATTTGACCTGTTTGTGCATCAGGTTACTGCTGCAGCTGGGCGGCTTATTAGGCTTGACTGACGAGAGGTTAACGTTGGTATCACTAACCCTTAGTGAATAAAACCTAAGGGGCCTGACCAGGGTAGACAATTAGCACCCGCCACTCACCAAATGGGAGTTAAAACCTAAGCTGGTGAATAAAATAAATGAAGTCAGTTGTTTTGTTTTGCTTGGAATCTGCACACTGGTGGCAATGTATGTATTAAATGGTCAGTGCATTAAACAACATAGTACTTAGTTAAACAAAAGATTGGCGGTTATGGTAAATGAGATGTGGTTAGGTTAAGGTTAAGCAACTAAAACACTTGGTCAACATTTCGAGAAAGATTGGATGATAAAAAGGCGACAACTATAGTTGCAGGTCTGTGACGGGACACAAACTATTGTCCTCCACGTGAACGTTGGACGCGGTACATGCTCATCCACCACCCCGACCTCCGCACCTTTAATTTCAGCGCACACACCTCTGCTCGGACTGGTGTAATACGTAACACCTGGGGACACTAGGCTGCTTGCTGCAATTGTTTGCAATAATATAATTTGCATTGCCAACTCCCCCGCCCACAGTAGTTCAGTAATGATCACCAGTCAGCTCCTCACCTCCTACCATCCACAGTAATATTTAATTTGAGATGAACAATAGCAGTGTCTGTGTTGGCAAATCTCTCTGTGACACTCTCTGACAATGACTCTTTGTTTGTGTTTTACCATCTTTCTTTTTCTGTGTGTGTGTGTGTATGTGTGTGTGTGTGCGCGTCCAGGTGGTGGCTGGCTTGTCCAGTCGACCATCTCTCTGCAGCTGTCTCACTCGCTGCATGGGCTAACCCTGACTGACACTGACCCTGCCCAGAGGCTAAACACAACACAGCAGTTTCAAATACATCCAGCACTGCGCATGCACACACACGCACACACGCAGGTTGGTTCTGGCAAAGACAGCTTGATCTAATCTGACCTCAGACTCAGGTTTAGGTATGTGTGTGTGTGTGTGTGTGTGTGTGTGTGTGTGTGTGGATGGATGTCCACAGCTGTTGAACGATGAGGCTTACTCCATCACCTGCTGCCCAGTCAGTCTCCTGTGAAATAGAGGATGACTGTCCCCTAAGACACACACAGCTACACACACTGATGTCTGGGTTGTGCTGCTTACTCATGCCTCGGCGTACTTTATCTGTATCCTGTCTTCATCTTTCTCTCTCTCGGTCCCTCTCTGTGTCCCTGATGTCTCCCTCTTGCCTGAAAAGTGTCTGCAGGGTGTGTGTTGTCTCAGTAGAATGATGGCGGTGGAACATTTACCACTGCACTGAAAGTCTTTTCCTCTCACATACTGCAGGGTGAGACATGAGCAGGGCCAGTGCATATTGATATTATTGTGTACCTTTGTATATTGATGCTTTGACAAAACATTTGTTGAACTTTCATGCCAATAAAGCTGTATTGAATTGATTGAATTAATAGACTTTTACTACAAGTCAGATGTGAATAATCACACATTACCTGCACTGCTAACTCATTGCCATTAAAGTGGACTACAGACACAAATACACTCTTAATATTTCAGTGTCCCACGATGGCCGAGAGGACAATTCTGGAGGGTGTTTGGAGCATTTTAGAATTACTTCTGAGATACAAAATAGTATAAAATACATTAAACATTTGCTATTGACAGCATCAATACAGAAGTAAAAACACATCTTGGTTAAATCCTTATATTTTGAAATACACATTTGGGGCTGTGTGGATGCGTGAACGATTTAAATGAAGTCGTGCATCTTTTTGGAAAGTCTCAGTGTTTAGTTTGTAAGACGAAGTGATGCGAATTGAGAACAAAAAGCTAAATTCTCAGGTAGAATCAATGCCATATAAAGAAAAGCTTCAATAAACCAGTACTGGGAGATATGGCTCAAAGCTGTCATGGTAATAAGTTGTATATTCAGTGACTGTGATGTATGCATCACACTACTATGTACATACATGCCGTTTCTGTTCAAAGAAACCAACCACATGCCAGAATTCACAGAACTAATAGGTAACTAGTTCTAGGTGTCTTTGTTTCTCGCAAATTGAGAATTTAGCCCAAAATGTACTTTTAATGATTGTTTGTACAACATGTATGATAATATACAGTAAATATCATGGTGTAAAATGCACTGCCTCTTCTCATGGAAGACTGTTGTCCATGGTTCCACAATGTTACCACTGCCTGTCTCAACTGGATGTGATTGTGTTAAGGTAAGATAATATACATTCGTCAACTGTCACAGGTTATGACTTTATACACCAGGGTAGCTATCCCTTTAATATTTATATTAAATACTAGTTGCTAATGTTTAAACTGCTAAAACGTGCATGGGCTGACAACAAACAACAAATCTGATACTCTTATTGGTTTTGGTATCTTCTAACTATCTCTCAATTGATTTTCCAGAAAAAAAAAAGTACAATATCACGAGAAAACTGACGCAAAAAGCCACTAATTGCCAATTTTAATTTGTCATTTGGAAACCTATTTAGTAACATTTAGAATTATTAACAAAGGAAAAAATAATTTTCCAGCTCAGTTGATTTTATCATGAGCTGGTACTCATTAGGGTTGAGTGTAAAACACGATATCAAACGCATCCATTACGACTGCAGCAGTGCACCACTACCATAGGCCATAGAGATGAGGCAGAAGCCAGAATTAACCGGTTCAGTGGGTGATCTCTCCCACACTGTGTTATCTGATTTACAGCCGGTTCCTTGTCCTTTGTCGGGCACCACGACGGGTGCTGGAGCGTGACGATTAAAAAGGTGCGATCACTTTCTGTTGAGTCATGCTGTAGCTCACAGCTACAGACGTAGAGGTCATCCTCTACAACTACAGGGGCCACCGTCTCGTATGTCCTCAATTAAAATACATGCATCACGCATCAGGTGCACTGCCACAACTCTGATCCGACTCCGGGATGTGGTCTAATGGAGATGCTGGTTTACAGCGATCAACGCGGGAGAGACCGTGACGAGTCTGCATAGATGTGATGTATGAATGGGACGATCGTTATGGGGAAGGTGTTAAGAATAGAACAGGGTCTCTCTGGGATCAGCACAGCTCCCTCTCTCTCTCTTCGTCTTTTCCCTCTCTGTTTTGCTCACACTCACAGCACACTGAATCCCATTAGCGGTGGCATCAGTGTCTGTCGCACTTGTAGCCTGCAGCGTCTCTGTTTTTGGCGTGCGTGGGCGCCCGTGTGCGTCGGTGTGATCTCATCATTTGTTGTATTTTAGGCGTAATGGGAAGGAGTGAACCCTACATAAGCGGTGCAGGGAAACGTCAGGCCTGAGAGGGAACCGGTCCGCTTTGCATGTGTGCTCGTGATGGCTCCATCAAGACAAAGAAAAAATAAAAATAAAAAAACATCACTTATCAGCAGCATTAAGGCCGAGACGCTGAGCACGTGTGTCAGTTTAATGGGGTAATTAAAAAGACATGGGTAGAATGTCATCCTCACCTGCAGAGCTGTCGTACAAACAGATAAAAAATGTAATAAATAAAAAACAGCAAGTGAGAGCAGTAGGAACGCAGAGCAGTGCTGTTCACAGGAGCCGGTCGAACATCCTGCTGGAGTGGTAATGAGCTGCGAATACACATTTCATGGAGACTGAAAAGATAGCAGTATTAACACCAACAAGGCTCCCACAGTGGAACAGGCTGCACTCAAACTGGCAGCCCGGAACTGAATTTTGGCAAATCCATGTTGGATTCGAGCTGCTTTTATCAAGTCTGGAGAGCAAAACAACAACTACATTTCCACTCAGCCCACTGTTAGTGTTTTGATATAAAACTCTGAAGCATGAAGAGTTTGAGTGATGCTCAGTTCTTGTATAATGGATGTCTATTGGGGGGGGGGGGGGGGGTATTGATATCTTTAGCCGGTTAACAGTTAGCTTACGTTAGCTAGCCAGTAAATATCATCCAATATTTTCATGGCACATTATGGGGCGCATGTTATGACAATGTAACGTTAGCATGACTGGATAGTGCAAATTAAAAGTAATAACCTACAATATGTGTACAAAACTAGTCCTGCATAGCCAGACCTATCTCTCCATGGTCACTAAAGAAACTAACGCACTCAGAGCTCGATGAAGCGCACACTGTATTTAGAGAGTGGCCTCGTCTGTCAGCTCACTTTTCTTCTACTTTCCTCTGTCCACCATTCACGCCACTGACAAAACCAAGATGTGTGTAAAGCACCCTATTCGTTCTTTACATTCTAACGAAGCGCTGATTGAATGATTTTTTTTGCAAAGAACAAGAGCTTTTCCACTGTGATGCCTGCTCGTAATTAAATTGAACTTTCAGTCTGAAGCTGCTGCGAGCACACCGTTTAATAACCACTCCCAGCCACGATTTCAGCATGGGGAGAAAAATTAAAAGGCTATATTCGGTGACGGCTGTGTGAGGCAGATAGTTTGCTTTCGGATTTAACATTATTGAACATTCATTAAATTCCTTTATTGAATCTGAGAGCGGTGTGAAGGTGTTTACCTTTCATTTCCCAGGATCCCTCTCTGATTACAAGCAAAACGCTGCTGAGCTTTCATTTCGTGAATACAAACTTTGTAGGTTTCCTCTAAACTGAGCACAATGTTGTTGATGGCATCGTGGAAGTTATCTGTGTACAATGAAATTTGGAGTAGTACAATGGAAACAAAATCCTATGATAATGGAGGCTATAATAGTATAATGTATGTAAAAGTATGTATTATGCAATACATATTCCTTTTTTCATCATTTTAAATCATCATTACTTTTTCAATAGAAGTACTGGGCATGTTATATAGGTATTGTACATTTATAGAAATAAAAAGGATTGAACAGAACATTAAATAGCCAACAGCTCTCATACTACCAGTCCAATTGGTTCCTGTTGCGTCTTTATCATCCCAGCTAGCAGCGCTGCTATCTGCTCAGTCTTTGCCATCGTTGGCAACGTTTCCTCAGGATTTTTTTAGTAATCCTTAATGTCCTCGGCACAAATATAAATGTTTTTAAAGCGGTCCATAATGTGAAAGGCAGAGAGACAAAATCAAAGTTCCTCTAACATCAGTTAACATCAGAATAATCATCGGATGGCACAGCTGGCTGCAGCTGCATTGCTGATTGGGTCGTGAAGGCAGAAGTTGTTGAAGTGATTTGAAAACACAGAGCAGTGAGGCAGCAGAATTTTTGTTTCTTCTACCCTGTGCGATTCAGGTTTTGGTTTGTCAGCTCCTCTGGGCAACTTGGCGCCCATCTCAACACCATAATTTAATTTGGACAAATAGGGTGAATCTATAGCTCCCCGGTTACTGAAGCTGGGACGCTCTCCTTTGTTGCAGCCCTGCTATTTGATTAGGCTGATTAGACGGGCGGGTTTTAAACATGAAATTAGAGCCTGGGGCTGCACAATTATAGATTAATGGGTGTAAACCTCAAAGTTGGATGCATGTTTTTTAAAAGCTCTGGGCAAGCATATTCATTCTGTGAGCCACTACGGCAGATCTACTGGTTTTACAGCTATTCAAGATGAGAACTAACATTAAGGTTTCATAGCCAGACCGGACTGCCTCAGATGCTGCAATGTGCAGTAGAAACAAAACAGAAAATAACAGAACAAAGACCAAAAATGAATGAAAGGATCATCTAACTTACAGTGAGGCACAAAGAGGTACAGAGAAAGCAAGGTAGGCATTTGTGGAGAATGAGCCCTATTGATTGGACATAAACCACCACTCAGAGAACCCAATGGTTTAAAAGGAGGAACGCCGAGTCGTAAGGTTGTCAAGCAGTCAGCCGCTCAGGGTAAAGGCGGGTCAGAGAGCTGTGTGGATAAAGAGATATTTTGGGTAATGGTCTGCAAGACCCCAGTGAGTTATAACAACCCCTTCAGTGAGTAGAAGTTTCTGCTATCGTCCACCTAATGGAGCCTTTTTGTGATTTAAAACAGCCTGGCATGCTGATTTTGTTAATATTTAATTTGTTTTTATCTTTAAAATAATAACTTCGATAGACTCTTACTACACAGCTTTGTTGAATACTTCTGATTGGTCAATGATGGCATTCTACTGTTACACAGCGAGAGGACTCATTTTTTAGTAGCATAGCAAGTAGCCGTTAAATAAGCGGGATATCTGTTCAATTCATGCAAGATGTCCTCTATATTCTATACAACAAGTGTCCGGTTATTCTCCTATAGCTATTTTTATTCTGCCTTTGTTGTGTCCCGTCAATGTTTGCTGTTATAATGGCCCAAATCTCCCCTTAGGGATCCCTTTCATCTTATCTTAATGGAAAGACGGGCCGAGGGCTTGGTGAAGTCGTAGCGAGCCCCACCATTGTTTGGATGTCCTTTGGCTAGAAGGAAGGACAGACAGATAAACAGAGATACGGGCAGAGGACGTGAAGGAGAGCGAGGTAAACAGGCCAATTCTAGAAAGAGCCGGCATGGGAATGGACAGAAAGACAAGGCAAGTAAGAACTGAAAGAAAGAAAGGCAAAATATTCAGCTTCAATCCAGTTGGTAAATGTACAATCGGAATTATAGGTTGACATGATTATGAATTATCCAAATTATATTCAGTCTAATTGGGTCTGGTCCTGTTATGTTGCTGCTAGTCTCTGACCTGTGTGTCAATATTTCTCATGCCGAAGTAAATCAAATAGTAGTCCATTACAACCATTACAATGAAACTGGGGTGAGACGGTTAGCTGTGAAGTGCAGAGACAATGTGTTGCTCTTTCCGACCACAGCTGCTTGTGAAATGGTGGTAAATCATCACGCTGGCAGTGTTGATGTGCGCTCCCTGTTTGGGTCTAATAATCCTCGGGTTAAAGTCAGCCTGGGTCAGACTATCCACAAGCCCCTTTCACATCTCCAGTTTGAAAACGAACTCATGAACGTTGGATTCGGACGTTTTCCGCGGTTCTAATTTATCAAGACATGAAGTGGATAGTTGGATAAAAAAAGATACATCCCATTATGTAATGAAAGCACGCATCAATCAAAGACCGAGTTTGTAACACCATATGTATTCCACGCATTCGTAAACCAACCGCTCTGTGATGCACATGTTTTGTTCAATCAGAAAGTACCGCAGTTCAGCAAAAGACCGAGTGGCGAATCCTTAATTCACAGGATTGCATAAGTGATGATGGAAATAGGGTTTCTCACTGCCATGTTTGAATTCCTTGCCTGAAGTTTTGAGGAATGCCTCTTTCTCTCTCTGCCATTGTTCTGCCTGTTGTGTTCTTGGCTGTAGCTCTACTTTGCCACATGGATAATATCAATCAGACGCACAAAATAAAAGTGCAGCATCTGCAGTATCTTTTGTGTATCGGACCTTGAGACCAGGCAGATAGCGGTCACAGTTCCTGGCGCTCTCAGCGGCCGCGATTGATTCTTTGTGAACAAGCCCGTGAATGTTAGCTAAATAAATGAGACCGCTTTAGAATGTGGCAGCGAAGACTACACACTCCAATATACAACTGTTCTTACAATCTAAATAATTACTGGGCTATAAAATGCATCATCTTAGAATGGAATATATTTGAAAGGTCAACTGTTAAATACAACTTTAACTTTAAATGAAGTCGGAGAGCCCTGCTGAGTAGACTCAGTAAAATGTAACGACAGCGCTCCACCTTGCTCAGCAGATGCCGAATGTGGAAGCCACTGCCTGTAGCTACAGTTGTTCCTCTGAGCCCGGTGAGCCCTGAATGATGCTCTTGATGATGGTAAAAAGAGGGGTTAACTGCTTGTGTCTCTCCCATCCGGAGGGAGGAATAGAAACCCAGTGAGTAGACGGGCCCCTGGTGGCCATGGAGACTCACACTGCTGCCAAGTTGGGGAGAGAAAGTCGAAGCAGGCTCCAACATCCTGATGTGCGCCACTGGCAACGTCTGCCAAAAAGCTCCCTTTTTCAAGTTAAATGTGTGGGCTGATGTCAAGTTGGGAGGTCTAGACTTCGCAGGGGTTTTTCAGTCGAAATCGTTTCTCGACGGCTGATTCACAGGTTTACACTTTTAAAAAGCACTGCCAGGTAAAACCTGTATGTTGCTTTGGGGTATTAAAAAAACAATATGGCACCCGTTTATGTTAATACAGGCATTAAGACCATATTTTATGACATCCATGGTCCTTCTACTGACATAAACAGGAATAAATGAAGGCAGAAGTTGGACGTAAAATGAAATGGTTGAGGAGAAACGTGGCCCACAGTTGTCATTAATGATGGATTGATTATGGATTCTTCAGCTGACTAAATGCACCCGCGCGAAAAATGCATGCCGCTTCTTTCCTTTATCCACATTCGGGCCGTTTTCTTTTATTCTCCGATTATAGTCATTTCAGAAAGCAGGAAGCTAGAACACAGTCGTACTTATTGTGTTGTGTGACAAAGTGAGTAAGTGAATAATATGTCTTGGAAGAGGCTTTTGAATCTGTACGAGTTACGGAATGGAATCCTTTAAATGGTTGTGCAGCTACATCAGAACTAATATGGCAGAAAGACATGAGCAAAATAATGTAACACAAGCTTGTTAAATGAGAGAAAAGGGCTTCATATCAGTTCTATATACAGTATGCTTTGGATTTCCTTCTCCAAATCTAGTCAGATTGCATTGACACAATGCTAAACACACTGTTCCAACGCTCTACCGTTTCCGTTCCAACCCTGACGACGTGGATGTGTTGTACATCTACCGACGCAACTCTGCACAGCTGCTGTTGCCTGCAAGCGGCTGCCTTCCAATATGGCCACCAGAAGGACTGTTACATCACCTGAGAGCCCCCGCCGTTAAAAACAATCCTGTGCGGAGCGAGGCTTGTTGCAGGCGATTTGTGGCGAAGCGATTATGTGTTCCATACTGCTGGTCCATTACTGGCTCCTATAAGTGAAGTACAATAAAATGCTGTTCTTTAAGTGCTTTAGTTTCTCTTGCTTAGAACAAGCTGAACGCTCACGGCGAGCTAAGACAGATCCCTCCTCTCTGCCGGACAGCCTCCATGAACACAGAGAGCGAGGATGTTACAGGGGAAGTTGAGACAGAAGAGCAGAAAGGTGTAAAACACCTGAGGCTTCTCTTTGGAGGAAAAAGAAAATGAGGATAAGATCAGCGTCTTGTCTCTTCCTGTGTGTCTGACGCTATAAACCTGCTATTTCACATTACTTACTGAATATCATGTTCAAGGTTGTTGAGTCAAGACCAGCGGTATATTTGACAGTTTGATGACTTTAATAACTTCAGAATAAAGTGTTTCAGATTGTGATACGATAAATGTAATGTCATGCACAGAAAAATCCCCCAAACCTCCCCCACAGTCTTCATTCAGTGAATCAGCGAGGCAGGTATCATTGCAGCTTTTCTGTCCACACCACACTGGACTGACTTCTCAGGTCACACATAATAAACAACAGCAATAATAAAAACACAGCGGCTGCGTTTGCAGACACACCTCCCTCATATTGGAGGTGGGAGACACTGACCGCCTTCTGGTGAGACTTTCCACAAAGACTACAGACTGTCAGACAAAAACAAGCGGCGTAACTCACAGCCAGTCGTGCACTGGCTTCACTCCGGGCCTCGCCCCTTGTTGCTGCAACGCGGTGGGCTGCTGCTGCATCAGCCGACTGAGAGGAGTAGCAGCAACGGGGCTTCTGGCTGTCCGGGAAAAAAAAGGCATTCAAGGTCAAGCATTAAGAATGACTCCTCAAATAATCCTCCGTACGCACCTCGCGAGTCTATGAGCCACGTACGCGCGTGTGTGTGTGCATCCAAGCATGTGCGCGGAAGTCAACAGGCATGTCGGCAGCGTTTTGTTCGTGCTTGAGGCGAGTATGCACCCCCCCCCCTCCATCTCTCTTCCTGCCTGTGTGTTTCAGTGTAAGTGTGAGAGAGCGTGGGCGTATCTTAATGAAATCTGACGGTGAATTGTGACAATCAGCGGAGGAGAATCCTGCAGAGGTTAATACGCTGTACTCCTCCCAGCAGCAGCGGGCAGCCACACACACACGCACGCGCACACACACACACACACACACAATCGCCTCTGTGTTTTTACTCTCCGAAATTTTGCATCTTGCATCGAGATGTCAGTCACCATGTTTCGCCGTCTCTCTCACACCCTGCACCTTTTACACCACTCACACACACACACACACACACACACACACACACACAGCAAACACGACGTCTGTCGTTCCCTGTACGATCACCAAATCAGTCGTTCTCCTCAGAGGAAGCAACATCTTCACTGCTACAGTAACCGCTGGTAATCGGTGCCTTGGGAGTATGCTTGCATTTTTTGTTTAATTAGGAGGATGCTATCAAGGTTTTAATAACCCAGGCTCCCCTTTGTTGGCCAAATTTAGACTAGCGTTGTTATAACAACTGTAGCAGATGGAGAGGTGATAGCAGCAGTACTATTAGCAGCATGCACTATGTGGAATAATAATAATAAAAAGGGGAATAATAGTAACAGTCACGGTTAGTAGTTTTCACTCTGCCAGGAGTTTGTTTGAGAGATTAAAATTCTGAAATAAAACATCTGTAGCTTTGGTTTTTAATTAGCAGCATCAGCATTTAAAATCCCCACCGAATCAGCCTTACTCTATTCCCAAGACTGGGGCCATGTTGCTGAGACCATCTGCTGTCTAACCCGGCCCAAGCGACACAGATCACTGCACTACCACCCATGGATTATGGCATCAACGGACACACACACACACACACACACACACACACACACACACACACACACAAATCTTGGCTTAAATGTTGCTGCCAAGCGATGGCAGCGTATTTGTGTGTGCGTTCAGTAGTATCTTTTAGCCATTACTTAGAGTGACTCGCTGAACCGGACTGGTACAGACACTCACATTTCTGGTAATAACAATCCAATTTCGCCAATTATCCAACTCGAGAATAAAATTAAATAATAACATACTATGGCATACATTCTCTGTGTGTTTGTTCATGTTTTACAAAGGGTTGAACCTGAGCCAGGCCATACAACAGTGCAGCTGTTAAAAAATACTTTTGTTTTTAATGCAGTGGTATTGGATCGGTACTCAGGTTTGGGCAATCTTTAAGTTACGGTATCTGGTATTGGGAAGGAAAGAAATTCAGCAAAATTGACATACATTCAGAAATGTTGAAGAGCAGGCAGGAGGATATTATTAGCAGGTGATGTTGTGGTTAAAAAAAAGTTTTCTCAAATGTGTCCATCAGCATTTTAATACAATTTTGTAGAATTGGTCATGTATGATGCTGTAATTCTGCAGCACCACAGAATATGACTTGCAAACACTGTAAAAACACACACACACACACACACACACACACACACACACACACACACACAGTATTTCAATATCTCTGTCTCTTCCAATCCCTTCGTCCAGTAATACATGGAGAGCTCAGAGGTCTATTTCTGACTCACTTTGACACTGAAGTCAGTCAGGCATTGGTGATGACATGGGCGCACACACACGTGCACACCGAAGGCTAAGTAATACATTTGTTTAAAGGCATTCTCCTGACGATGCTAAATGACATGCTGCCCGCTCCGTTTCCCAGCGCTCCCTCTGACAACAACCAGAAGCTTCGGTCCTGATTCACTGTGGACAGGCTGCAAAATCAGGCTTATTCATTTTTTATTTTTTTAAATCCTCCACCAACTTCCCACATTCCAATGCCCCGAATTATAATTTATATAAAACTTGTTGCCATAGCAGCAAAACCCCCTTCATTGCCTTCTTTTTGACAGAGGCACTACAATAAAAAAGGCGAAACCATCAGAAGGTATAACTTGTGAAATACGGCTTTCCAAAAAAAAATTATGACAAGGAAATCCTTGCAGAGCCTGAACTACACAAAGGTGCCGGAAAACAGCTTTGCGGGATTAAAAATTACTGCGAGAAGTCTTAAATGACGATGGCAGCAAACAAGTCTTGCGTCACAAATCATGAAATTCAAAGCCTCAGGAGAAGAGCAATCAATGACTGATTTACTGACGGCGCATGAAGTCCCTGCAGAAGCGTGTATAGAGCCAACGTTTGAGTCCAAGCTGAACCGACAGCTACGCAGCACCCTCAGCTTTTGTATCGGTGCAATACTAAAGAGCAGATAATCATCAGAAATCAGAAGATTCAGAGAGGAAGGGGTCAGTCTAAATGCCCATAAATGTAACGAGGAAAGTAAGGGGGTTCGGTTTACAACATAAACCTGGGGACACATATTAAATGGGCTGGTCTTTGGGTTGAAGATGAAAAAACATGATTTCGTGTATTCTGGGGAATGTTTCTGCTTCAATTTATGGTGTAAATATTTATTTTTGTGGAAAAACTCAAAATATAACAATATAAAGGGTATATAATGCAGTAAGGCTCTCAGACATTCTTACTGTTACTCTGCTGAGTCCACACATATGTCGGCATGACTCAAACTTCTCTACTCGTATGCGTCTTTAAATGTGCATGTGGCACCCATTCACCTCAGTGACACATGAACTCCTTTTAATGTACTTATTCACTTTGAATGGCTCATGTGTGTTTCAGCGAGATTCCTGCTCGTGTTGAAAGCATTTTGCACATTCATAGCGTTTCCCACATATCTATGTTCGCTAAATGTCGAGAAAAGTCATAATATTTCAAGAAAAAAAAGTTGGAATATTGCACAATTTCATGAGCATAAAGTCATAATACAACCGAAACTGACAGAAAACACTTCTGAACGGGCATAAATGTCACCGTTGTGAGGCTTATGGTCCACACAAATGTTAACTTCACCTCTTCTGAGTGCAGGCGAAATCCAATTTGTTGTGGCAATTTATCATATTGTTCTTTTAGATGCAACTTGTATCGCTTAAACCTGAACATATGCAGACGAGGCCAACCAGACTCATTTAAAACCTAATAATTAATGTTATATTGAAGGTATTTTCATGTCTGGCCTGCTGTGGTGTCATCCTGATCTCACCACTTAACCCTCTTCCCACAAAAACAATACCAAGGCTGGGAACCTGGCCTTGGTGGAGGCATCGGTGGACAGAGGAGGAGGGGGAGGACATCTGCGAAGGGGGGGAGACGAGATAATGTGCATATATACTCTGTTAAACTATTCTTTGTTGTTTCACGCCGTTCTGATGTGCCGAGGTCCTGACCTCCTAGCTGGCTACGGTCATGATGATCACGCCAAGCAATTCTGTCCTCCCAAAATATTGGTATGGGGACATGTCCCCACCGTCCACATGCAACCCTACGCCCCTTGAGGAAAGGAACAAGACGCAGAATGTAGCAGTGTCAAAACATTAAAAGGGAAGTGATCAAGATCAATCGCAACACTCAAAGTAAAAACATTAAAAAGACACTTGTGATTAAAGTAAGCCAGTCAAAGCATGAGATGAACCATTCGGACGCCTCCATAACTCTCGAGTCATCCTCAGACGGAGCAAGCTGGAAGTCATTCCTCCCCGTAATGTGTCAGCGAGGTCGTCTCGAGGTTGCCGTTTGTTCCTGAATGCAGCTCTGGCCCCAGATCAGCGGGAGCAGATCCGCGGCTCGGTAGTGGCTTCATACAACAAGGGAGATACAAGGCTTTCTGTGGGAGTCATGTGACTTCACATGTGAAAACACCAGTCGCTATTGTTTTAGGTGGTGACTCCTATAGCTGGAGACCCTGTTCACTTCAGCTTTCACCTGATAAATATATAATTGTAAGAAGAATCCAGTGGAAATTTTATATTGTATTGTTATTTTGAATAAAGCTGATAAAATGCAACTTTTCAGCTGCAATTTCATGCTTGAAATACTTATTTTCTCCTTCAATGGGTTACAGAATGATTTATTTGATTCACAACACAGGCAAATATCACATACTGTGTGAAACTGCAACTCTGTAATCTGTGACGTACTCATCCAACTGCCCAACGAATTCACCACCACAGAAAAGCCCCCCTAGAACTGGCCCTGAACAGAGGCATCACACTCTGTGCACAGCTTTACAACGCTGCATCATGATGCATCCAACGTCAATATTTTATAATTCACAATGTCATACTAGTAATCCCTGGCAGAAGTTTACAAAATGCTGCTGCATGCTTTGGACTCAATGAAATGACCTGAAATGTGAAAGAAATTAATTGCGCAGTCATAATGCATATGTAGCACAGCTGATGATGAGGCAATGTTTTGTGCATCATTTTTCAACAACAAGCATGTTTTTGTGGTAGCCATTTTTTGGGTGTTGTTGTGTGCCCTTTTGGTAATTTGCAGGTCAAAATCCATCTGTGTCTGGAACAAAACAATTTTTATCAGAGGTAAATTTATTTAAATGCTGTTGAATTAACGGTGATACGTTATCTCAACATCTTCATATTTCTTACTTTTCAAACAAAAGTTACCCCCCAGTGTTAACTAACCAAAGTTAAAAAGGTTTTAACTGCTATATTATTTTGACAGCCTGCCACTCTGAAACCTAAGATTAGAGAAATTACAAAATTGCTTGTAAAAAGTGCTGATTTGATTACCATCATTTGAAGTAATAACAACCCAACAGGTGAAAGCGTAGACGTTAATCTAGACAGACGGCTACATAATGTGAGCATGACTGCATAAAGATCTATCCGTTGGTAGAAAATGTTTTGTATAATGTGCCTACTGGTAAAATATAACTAAAAAGTAAGATAATAAGAAATTATAACGCATGTAATATCCTTAGTGTTTATTGTCAAATAGGTCAACAGGATGTTATTATGTGGAGAATTACCCAGCAAGGTCAAAAGGCTTCTTTCTCATTTCAATGTGACTTTAATTAAAGAGCCCATGCCGCACTAAGGCTTGGCACACACCTCGCCTGCAAGGCTGCTGAATTATGATTTTATTTTTTCAGCCTCCACTTCCTCAGCAACAAAGAGAAATATGCAGAGCACAAATCTTGTGTCGGAGTCAGTCGCAAATCCTTGGAGTATATAAGGTGTCAAAGCTCCACCGAGCCAGCGGTAAACATGTGCGAGGCCCCGGCAGACCTACAGCTTGATGATAATGACATGCTGGAGCCACTGACACGCTTTGACCCCAGGAGAATGTGCTGGAGAGGGTGCTGCTCTGTCATTTTGGCAAGTGAGAGATGAAAGCACTGCACCTCGGGGCTTAACAAAAAAACAAACCAAAAAAAAAAAAAAGCTTCTGAAATGCCCTTGAAAGCAGAGTCGGTGTGGATGTATAACATCCTACAGTCAGCTGGGTCAAAGCAAATAAAATGTGCAACAGAAATAATTCCTGTAGATGAGCTCCTGGATCTAAGACATGGACAGTGAAACGTTTCCCTAGAAACTACACGCTGTATGAATACATATTTAAGAGTAATGTACATCAAAAGGCACGGGAATTCTCATTCAACACACACACACACACACACACACACACTGGCAAAAACAGCAAAGGAGCTGCAAGGCATAAAATACATCATTCTAAATAAGCTAATAAGGAAGGAGCAAAGGGAAGCGTATGGCAGCAACAATCAAGATGCCACGTTATCAGCAAGCCTGGGTGTCATTTCCAAGTACTGCTTGTCATCATGCAAGATCAAAGTTGGGAGGAAGTGCCTGATTTAGCTGCATAAGTATTTATAAACCCCCCCCCCCCCCCCCTCCTCCGGGCCAACATTAACATGGACAAGTAAAACTAAATGCCAGCACAGTCCGTGCTGCTACAGGTGATTAATGATCTGATCTGATCGTTGTCGTGGCTAATGACCCGGTATTGATGGATGCTGCGTCCGAACAGACCGGGCTCGCCTTCAGGCAGCTCTCGTTCCTCCTCGAGTGAGAAGAGGAATCTTCTCCAAACTCCGTTTAGGGATTTCACCGTTTCAGGCTTCTTCGCTCTTTTACTCCAATGCATGCTTTCCATCACGTGTTTTAAGATATTTAGGAACAAGCAGTGGCTGGATTTTAATTCGGCGTACGATTAGAATACCAAGAATGCATTTCAATTAAAAACCACGAGTCACCTCGTATTCCCGTACACCAAAGAAAAAACGGTTTTAGGTTAGCAGCGTGAATCAAACGTAAAAGTGTCAATGTTCTCATCTAGAAAAAAAAAACGAGTGCTATCTGTGTTTTATGAACACCGAAAGTACTGCAACATTTTCCAGATTCAGAAATGACTGAAAATATCGCTCTACCCGGTGTGACACGTTCATCAATAAGAGATTTATGACTAAATAGGTAAAATCTCAAACGGAGCTTGGTGCCCGGTTCTCACGTTCCAGGGTCTAACCTAAGGGGCTGGTGCACTGCTCGGGGAGAGTGAAGAACAGGCCTCGTATTAACACTCCTTACCTTCGTTAGCTGTGCTATTTTCTTGCTCATCTTCAGGTGCAGGTCTTGGGTATATTCCATGGTGATGCCGGTCTGAAAGGACATGCTGGTCGCCGTGGATGTGCTAAATTTCCCCTGACCGGCAGGGCAGTAATACTGCTGCCAACCCGACCCAGACGCCATCTTCACGCGGATGCGTAAGAGAGATATGGGCTGTAATATAAAATCTGACGGCGCGAGGGAGAGAAGACCAGCGCGCGGCGGAGTGGACCTGGGACAGTGTCGGATTTGTGCCGCGACGCAACAGAATTATTTAAATAAATGAAGCCTTTTTAGCCCAGAGACTGTTAAAAATTGACTTCATTTTGCTCTGGTCCGGATACTAGTACACCTACGGGTGAATTGTGATTTTTAAGCTCCAGAAACCTCAGCTTCAACCATCTTGTCCGTGTCCGTGTTCAGCAGTCCGAGGTGCGGGTCCTGTCGGCTGTCACCTGGCGCTGACGTAGAGCGTTTTTTCGGGCGGCTGGCAGGCTCCCGGTCGGTCACCTTGATGCCGAAATATGTCAACGGGAGCCGTTAAGAGTGTTTCTTCCTCGGTGCATTCCGGCTACTTTGACGGAGAGTGAGTGGAGATTGAAAGCGCGCGCGTGTGTGTGTGTGTGTGTAGGACAGGCTCAGCGGTTGGTTGCTGCTCCTCTGTTGCCATGGATCACCTCAACAGTGTGTGCTGCATTCACGTAGGATGGGAGCAGCGCTGCCTTCAGGCGCTGTCGGAAAACGCGACACACAATAAAGGACGTATGAGCACACATGAAAAGAGCCAGCAAACGTGGTGACAGCGAGACGTGACGTTCAAGGGCTGGATGACGTTGTTGTTTGGCAATGCCGTGATTTAAATTTAAATCAACTCAACTCGTATATGTAGTTGTTTTTCGGCGCACACACGAGAGGACTACATGACCTCACGTTTCTTCAAAATATAATGACTCACGAAGACAGAAGACACAGATCTATTACATATAGTAGGTTCAAGTTAATCAGCTGAACTCAATTAGCTTAATTAGCTGGCCTTAAACCCACTATTGCCTTTTAGTAGTCAGTTGTCATTCCGCTGTAGCCGCATCATATTGACCATCCAAAAAGTGAAGTAAGATAATATATTAAATGTCGAAAAGCTGAAAAGCCCAATAAACAAAGTAAAAAAATAAATGAAACAATTATCCAGCACATAGAATAACCTATTAGGAAAGTGTTATGGTCTAAAATTAAATTCTTAGAATCAAGAAAGTAGTTGAGAGCATTTCCATGACTTAGCACACAGGGCTCACTTCTCAAAGATTTATTTTCTATTATCCCTTCCTTTCCAGAGATGTCACAGCTGTCATATTGTAGTAAAAAATGAACCAGGGGAAGTTAGATTTTTACACGCCGTAGTGCTGGGATGTTGACAATATGTTTTATGTTTTAGTATCACAGATAAAATACTTAACATGAAAGCTTCTCATGCTCAGTTGACTGGCAATCATTCCATTGTATTCCCACTGTATTCCCATGAATCAATATTGATTTTAATAGAGCATCTTTGTTGTCAATAACAGACCAACTATCAAACTGTTAATGATATTTAATAATATACAGAAGGGCTTATGTTTTCCTCATTGTCCAAATCCATTTGCACAAAACTCAAAATGACATGTTTTTATATGCTATATGTTTTGCATACACTTAAGCTAAAAGCACATGACAAATCTGTGTCATATTATTTGGATACAATACATTAGGTGTTATACAAAGACAAATACCACGTATTGACGACAATGACTCTTAAAGTGCTCTACGTTTTTTGTTTGTGCCTTGGCTAGAAGTATCCTGGACCTGAACCAGCCATTACCATCCAACACCACTTTACTTTTGTCTGGGACATAAATGCATCCACAAATGTTTTCACATTTGAATCTGTGTCACAAAAAATTCAGGGTCCTTTCACGTTATACAGGAAAGATGATATATCAGCGTCCATTCTGGTGCTGTTCTCCTCAGCTTGCACGGCATTGCATGTTTTCATAAAGATTAAAACCTCGCCCATCTGCTGCTGCTCAAATCAATGTTAACGTTCACCGTGCCACTTTCTGTTTAGAGATTATAAATCATGACAACCAAATGTTAAAATGGTCATCAAAATATTAAATTCTTCTCCTAAAAATAAATAGAAGGTTTAAGTCCAGGATTTTATTAGTGTTCTCAACATGACAGTAAGTTTGTAAAAAACAAAAGAGATCTGTAACAGACTTCCTATTTTCTCTTCCCATATTTCTTTACCAGCGGATTTGTGCAGTAACTCCAAGTAGGGAGGTCATATGAAGTACACAGTTCTTCCATAGAACATGAATGCACCAAGTTGAATCTTCGTGACTTCACTTTATCCATCAAAGCTTCACTGAAGTGAAATAAAATATTTAAACTGACTGGAATGACAGCTGCAGGCAGTACCACACATACTCATTATCACCAGGGTGACGCAAATAGTTTTGTTTATATGGTGTCTATTTTGGCTTCTACGTGATTTTTTGCAACACTGTGGGTGTTCACTGCATGCGTGTCTGTGTTTGTATGCAGAAAAGTGTGAGAATTTTACCAGTGAATGTTTTCCAAATTCACGAGTGTGTGCATTGCTATGTTCAAATTCAATCATAATGTAGAAACAGTTCACAGACAACCATGTCATCATTATAATCAGATTAAAAGTGGACTGTAATGTTTGTGTCATAAGATGTGTGTAAAAGGGCATTAACCATCCATCCATCCATTAACATTAGTGTGTGAAGTCTAATTTAATTGCCAAATGTACAATGTATAACTTACATAGGGGTTAGCTGACATGATCAAGCCTAAATAAATTGTAAACGACACAGCCTCAGCTTTCGTTAAAAACCCCTTCCCCAATTGTTATTTTCTAATCATATATTATTAACTGTAATTGGGCACTGCATGTGTATTTCTATTTTCTGCCATACCAAAACCAAAAACACAGGATAAAAGTGCAAAGAGTGACTTAAAGAATGTGTTGCTCTAATGCAAACTGTAATTGTTAGCATTTGTGGCTAACCAATTAATTCCTTTAGGCTACTAATTAACCCTGCTTAACCCAGTTTTTGACAGGTTCAGTCTTTTAAAACGACATCATGTATTCAGCTATCAAGAGCATAATGTTATTTTTCTAATTTAAAAACAAGTCAGCCTGACACAGCGTTTTTCTACCAACTCATGGAGCTAACGTTGACGAAATTAGCCTGCTAGCTACAGCTAATACAATCTGCTAGCTTGCTACATCTGATACAGTCTGCTAGCAAAATATGTTATTTCAGCCTATACTGCTTAAAAAATGACTAAAGATTTTGAGTGGTAAATCTACCAGGTTATCATTACGAACAGTATTTGTGCAGAAAGCTTGAAAGAAGTAGGAACAGTAGCTAAAAGGGGACTAGCGATAGGTCAGTTATTGAAAGATTGACAATGTGAGGAGAAGAACAAGTACTAGCACAGCCATGCTGTATACACACACTTCATAATCACTGTTGTTCACTGAAGCGTGAAGCCAATGGGTGAATACATTCTTGTCTTGTCTTTGTCTTGTTGTGGGTCAATAAGTTCTTAAACCGTCGAGGACAGTGAAAACGTATCTGTGCTACACACAGTCATGAACACAAACGGATGCAGAAGTTTGATTCGTCTAGTTATTGGAGAAAGCAATGGTAAGTATTCACAGAGTGCATCTAATATGAGGTTAAACAAGAAAGAGCCTCAGGGTCCATCGATAAAGGGATTAAGCTCCCAGGTGCTCAAATTATTCATTAAGGCATACAAGGTTATCACACAGGCTCAGTTGTTGTTTTAGGTGCATCTACCCACTGCAGGGCATCAATAAGCTCTGACAAATCCCCCCCCCCGTCTCCAATCATTTACCACCAAAGCCTACAATGCCTCAGTTTATAAGCAGAATAAAACATTCAGGGACAAAGTGAAGCAATAGCTGACGACAGAATGTTTTCTGGTCAGGGTGATATACTGCCGTAAACTATCGTTATAGACAAGACCCGTCCTGGCTGTTCCCTGATGTCTTCTTTTATAGATCCTCACTGGAGGAATTTAAATCATTTTGTGGATCCCTTGACTTTTCATCTACATGTCCAAGACTATCATTATGAGCATGCTGACATTCTAATGTGTGTTTAAAGAGTATTACTGCCCCATGAGAAGACAGTTTGATATTTTGAGAAATACATTCCTTCACTTCCTCGTCTATAGGATGATTCCATTTTCATGTCTGTGTGTTACGTGCAAAGATGGAGCCAGGAGGCGATTAACTTAGCTTAGCATAAAGACGGGATCTGTCCAAAGTAAAAAAATACACCTACCAACACCAGCTCACACAAAACAACAAACAAGTCCTAATGGAGCGTAAAAGATTTTACTGTAACTATAGTGATCCCGCGAGGCTGTAATGTTCATTACACAACCGTTAGCACATTAGCATGGTTACAGTTCGTGCTAAAACTAGGGTTTAAAACACAGGGGAGCTACGGAGCTCAATTCCTGCTGTGGCCATCCATCCTTTTAGCAGCCAAGCTCTATACCGTCTCTATGAACTGGAATATATTGATAGTTGTTGTTTTTTTGCACATGCGAGCGCATTCATGTAGCCCCTCAACCCCCCAAAAATAGGGCTCCCTCGAAAACCATGGTGCAATTCGAACACTGGCCGTGACAATTTCTTGTGAGTCAGTGTCGACGTTCTTTGTCCAACTCTTGGCAAAAAAAAAGCAGCAAATTAGCATATTTCCCAACATGTCCCAAAGATACAGCCTCCAAGGAAGATACATTTGCTTGATCTTTGCTTTCCACTTTGTGGTAGCCATCAGAGTCGAGTTGATCATGGAACACTTGTCTTTGTTCTGGCACCAAGAGACCACATGTGACCCGGGTCTGGCTCTCACTGTATATATGGCTGACAGATTTGATTAGATTTTTACAAACTTTGTGAAACTCAGCCCCAGTTAGCTGAGGTTGTGCCAGCCTCTGGCCAGTGTCCGCCCCCGGGAACAGACGAGTATACTTAGGCCAAATCTAGTGCATCATTGATTGAAAGATGCTGAATGTGACCCATTGTTGGGCCGAGGTATCTTGAATATAGATCACATTTGGCCAACTATGCTTAAGTATAAGGAGACAGTATTGCGCATGACACATTTCCATACCCAATAACACTAAATCCAATAGTAAATGAGCTGGGCTATTAAACTCCACCAACATCTGTTATCAGTATCGGTCAATACACTGAGGTTATTGTAGTGAGAAGAACCATTATTTAGTGAGCCCAGGCCCTCTGAAGGCCACTTTCCTTTTGGCATCATGCGTATGTCATTGAGGTGGACTGCCAGGGGACATTTGTTCCTCTCTCCTCACATCAGTAAATCAATAAAACTAAAATACACTCGGAGGGAGCAGTACCCTTGGCTCTCTTTCTCTGCTTTTCAACAAATTTGGTCATCTCGCAGAGACAGGAACAGAATACCAGCCCTGTGTCCTTTCATTTATTAAATCCTGCCTTTGGACAGAAAATCATATTACAGTAACTGACCATGTGCATCAAGTCTGGACTACTACAGATAAGAAGTACTGTCACCTGCAGCAAGGCATTGTGCCGAGAGATAAGTAATGAACAAAGATGGTTTAATTGCACTTACTTAATTTAAGTACACTTCTCATTACAAGGTGACTTTCAGGTTCTGTTTTTTGTAACTTGTAAGAATAAAATGTTTCACTGTTTGCATGTTCAGTCAGTTACTGTTTGACAAAGGCTGTTACAACAAAGTGTCCCCACTCAAGAATGAATTTAGTTAAAATATGGATAAAAGGTATCAATGAGTCCTCACTGCTTAGTGATGACAATGTAGCGTGGATTTGACTTTTTTTCTTTCCTTTTCAATCGGAGAGAAAAATGACACAAATTGAGGCCACGGTTTACTAATCTGTGCACTTGAGATATAATTTGTGGCCTCAATTAAATTAAAACGTTTCCACATTTTGGTTAATTCTTGCGCACAAGATAAGCGTATACACAGAGAGCCTAGTTACATTTTGTGCAACCAGCATCACGGTTGTAAAATAACAGAACCCCTGTGCTTATGTGCACATCATCATCACCGTTGGATTCATGATTCTACACAGTTCCTTCTGCACATCAACCGGCATGTATGAAGAATGTTTGAATCACTTGAAACTTCTCGCTCCGGTCAGAACTCCCTCAGTCTTTCACCGGCAGGCATGGTTACTGCGACATCTGAGGGTGCACCCGAGGGATCTGTCCAGCAGGCCCTTCTACACCAAAGGATCCTCCACAGAAGGATGCTCCACACGAGGTGGCTCCACAGCAGGACCGCTCTACCTGGTACAGGCGGTTACACCTTCAGGTGCTACACAGCAGGCTGATTGTGAGTGTTAGAACAGTGCACGTGTGTGCTGACAAACACCATCAAAAGTCTCTACAGCTGTTGAAGCCGACTGACAGCTGATCCAGCTGTGATCCAGCTGTGATCAGCTGTCGCCGTCATCAGACACAGACGTCGCTTCAGGTGACTCTTCAGAGGAAAGGACCTTTCATTTCTCTGAAAACAGATTTCCTCGTTGTTTTCCCCTCCTCGCACAGTTTCCTTCTTCTCTCCATGCATCCCTGGTGGGAGGGACTGAGACTCGAGGAAAATACTGAAGAGAGGCAAACATGGATGCAATTTAAGACACTCGCCATGCATCCACTATATTACTATAGTTGTTCTCTCTGGTGAAGTGTTCGACACCTTCATGAGATATATCTGACTGATTTCAAATGACTGACTCACAAGGTCGAGCCAAATAAAGGACCTGCAAGACTGTGGCCTCTGTTAATCTTAGAATTCGGCAACATTGGCCTGTTATCTTCATATTTATACAGAAATATTATACCACGTAATGCATTTGTTGGCCAACATAACTCGACAAGTGGTCACAGGAGTATTAAAGTTCTGTCGTTTTGTTTGTGAGCACCGGCCTTAATTCTGTGTGGACCAGAGCAGAGATGTTGTGGTTAAGAACTTTCTTTCTGAGTTGGCATTAATCACCTGACATGATTCAGACGCGAACACACAAACATAGAGAGTGTCAGCGTTTCCCCAGAGCCACAGGTCCGCAGCCCTGCACCATGAAAGAGGTCGTGAAGCGAACCCTGCAGCAGCTGTGTTCATCAGGAGCTGCAGCTGCTGCGGGGTTTGGTTGGAGGGAAATGGAACGGGGAACGTTAGCAGCAGTGTCGCCGTCATGAGGAAGAGTGGGCAGATCCCGTTTACCAATAATTACTTTACATACTGCTGGTAACCTACGCCATCATTTATTAGTCGACTTGTATTTCATACTGATAATGTAAATCTGCAAAGTAACCAAAGCCAATGTAGTGCAGTAAGCTGTACAAGATTTGTCTCCAAAATGTAGTGGAAGTAGAAAATAGCGTAAAATAGAAATACTTCAGTACAAGTACCTCAAACTTGTACTTAAGTAAATGTAAATGTAGGCTACAGTCAAATTCCACCACTACTAATGTTAGAGGAGAGTGAGGGTTACATCCTTCTGTTGTCTGAGTTTAACTGCTGAAAGACAAACCCTAGGTTTCATGCCTGGCATTGTGTCTGCGTGGTGCAAAAACTAAACTTGTAGCCACATTTGACGGTTTCAATTTCGATGGTCTCAGCGCATTGGAGCTGTATTAGTTAAGGTGTGTGTGTGTGACAAATGCAGAGAAGCTCGTGCTCACTTTAAACTTACATTTGCAGCAGAGAGAATTCAAATGCAGACTTTGATTTCCGCTCTCCCCAGCGATGAGAGTTATATTTGGAAGTACTAACACGGTTGTGGATGTTGACGCGTTGTTATCTTCGTGCTGACAGGTTGTGTTACGAAAATGGATGCAGTTCTGCTCTGAAACGGAGAAGACAGTTTAACCCACTGACAGCACTGCAAAAATGTTGCTCGGGGATTTTTTTTGAAGCCAACTCATGTGAGTTTTTACTTTATATCACAAGTATAATAAACAAATTGACGTTTGAAATTTTGCAGCATCGCTAAAAGCACCTCAATACCCCAAATGGTGAGGCAAGAACTGGGCTAAAGGTTTTACTGCTCTCTCTTCAGATTGGGGGTCTATGGATCTTACATCTTGGTACAGATATAGTACATGTTCTAAAGATCCACTTTAGAAACCATTTATAGATGAAGATAATTAGATATATTTGTCATTCTGTTTTGACCGACATCTCCATCACTCTCGTTGGCTTTGCCTCACTTGTTTAGGTCGGGCAAATACCCCTTTATCATACTTAGTAGTACATGGAGGTTTATTCAGCCAGAATAACTGAAAACCCAGACGTATCGCATCATTTTGATAAAAAAAAAAAAAAAAAAAGTAAATGGAAAAAGAAACGGTGACCTCAGTTAAATCCATCACCATCAGCAGACACGTCGTAACGCCCACCTCTACTTTGGTCTTTGCTATAGTTTATCAATCACTTATGATTGTGTGTGTGTGATGCGAGCGCATATGTGAGGGGTGATCACTGTTTGTGATGATCTGTAAATGGGGCACATCCTCATTTGACTTGCCCTTAATGAATAATGAAGAGGGACGTGCTGGCTCAGCTTTAGCCGACTCCATTCTGGAGATCAGCTCTTTAATCGCAACATGACAGAGCAAAGCGAGGCTAATGAAGATATACGATGTGTGCGTACTCCGAACACTGTGTTTGTATATTTCTGACACACATTAAAGCACTGGTATTTTAGAGAAGAATGAAAATGGGGTTGAGCTGTGGGAAAATTGATTGCGTCTGGTGCAGCTAAATGATGGACTGCTCTCTATTGTGTACTGGGGATTGATTCGGTTACTGCAAACACACACACACACGTTTGCCATCCATCTGTGTTTCTATTTTTAGCGGGTATAAAATTGAGGCACACATTCTGCTTCACTTCTTCAAGCTTAATAATTGGAATATTTTAAAAGGTCTAAGCTTCCTCTTGCAGAGGGAATACAGACTACCACAATCCAATTAGGTGAGCCCGGTGGCTCACACGAAAAGTAATAAAGTTGACAACATAATAACCACAACAATCTAATCTCTCCTCGCTCTCTGAAATACACGGAGTGCGGCGTTAACACCGACGGGCAAAACGATCAGATTGGAACATAATTTCATAACTTTGCAGAGAGTTACTGTGTGAGCAAGTTTTACAAAAGGAAACAAAGTATTAGATTCAAAGCATATCAGTCAGATCACAACAGCAGTTCCAGTAAAAAATGATTCATACATCACCGGCTCACCTGTTTCTTATCAATGTTGGGATAATATGTTTCCATCAGATCAGATCTCAGACCAAAGAAATCTGTGTCATAAGATGAGCTTTAGTGTTTGAGTCTGGCTCTCAGGAGAGATGTTTAATGGCTTGTGATGGTCTAAATGCTGTTTACGAGGCTTTTCCCACCCTGACAAAGATAACCGTGTTGGAAATACACACACTGGATGGCTGTTGTGCCAATACATTTTTGGCACAGAAATAGGCAGATTGATTAAACCCAAAAGTGGATTTTATCACACTGCTGTCACACCAGTTTTGGCAGTTATAAGGCTGAGAGGATACAACTTGGACAGTATCAGGAGCAATAAAATGAGTTTTCAGAATGTCAAACTTTCTATCAACTTATGCGAATGTCCTTTAATATTGCGTTTGTGTCAGAAAACGGATGAAATAAACCTTGTTCAGCCACTCAACAAGCCACCTGTAAGGCCATGTAGTCTGCTCCGGCCGTCGCCATCTTGGCAGTGACGACACAGCCAAACTCCAAATACGGGCACAGCGGTGCATCATCGGTGGAGCTGAGGCGGGCTCAGGTGACGCAGCGGAGCAGACAGCTAGCACCTATAGCGATCCTAGATGGCACCCACCTGTCGCTCAAAAGGGGCCACGCCCCAAAGTCAGAACCAGGTCGGCCAGTCAGAACAGGTACAGGCGTCCCAGGAGGAACTTCACTGACAGGAACTCTTATAGAAGTTCCTCAAGAACACAGAATGCCAGACAAGCATGCATATGTATGTATGGCCTGTTCAGGGATTCAGCGGGTATGTGCTTGTGTCAACGTGTGTGTGTGTGTGTGTGTGTGTGTGTGTGTGTGTATGGAAATGAATTCAAAGACACTGTGTCACTGCTGTCATCCCTCTGCTCCCCTGCCAGCTTATGGAGAATGCTTTAGAGTAAATCCATATCTCGTCTCTCTTCTTTCTCTGCATCCTCACTGTTGGTAAAGTGCAGAAGACTGTCACCATTATTCACAGCGTAGAAGTGTCGCCTGTACTGATTTAACATGCAATTATAGAGCGGTGGCAAACCTCAAGTTTCTTATGCTATTTATGTGTTGTTGTTTTTTATTTTTGGAGAACTTCCATGTTTCTTTTTGAAAAACTTCTGGTGCTTATTTTCAATATGTGGGGTGTTTTTACACTCATTTTAAACCCCATGATTAACAATAAAAGGCACAGTTAGTTTGTCTTTATTTAGGGTCAAAAACGGTCCAGCAAGCAGCACCAACCACTGCAGTACAACTCTCTACTTATTGTCCTTAACCAATCAGGTTTAAGATAACAATGTTGGTTGTTATTTAAGTCTGGCAGAGATGGAGCAGAAAGGCTTATTTAAAACTTATTTCTCCGAAATATTGAAGCCAAATGGCAAGTATTTTTACAACTGTAATGTCTTCCTGTGAGCTGGTTTGTGCCCATATGGACGATGGGAAATGACAGCTTGACAAAAACAAAAAGCAGCAAAGAAAAATGGATGCAAAACTTACTGCCATACTTCTACCTTTCAAATGTTGGACGGAGAAATGCTCTAGGCTGAGCCGAGGCTGTGAGACCTGAGGAAGAATACATTACGTTAAACGCTGGGAACCTCATCCGCTGGACTCTGAAATAGACAATGGCTTGACTTAACTGGGACAAGACACCATGAAGATGATATTTGATTGAAACTGCGAACAACCAGGTCGACACCAACTTTGAAAGATGGCTCTTCTATCATTGAGGAACCTGCATCAAGTGCCTGGACTCAGCTATCCTGCCAGAATATGAGAGGAGGAGATGAGCGGGATCTGGGTTTTCATTCCATCTACTGATGTGGTGGACAAACCCACTACAGGACTATTAGGTCTTAAGATGTGTAACTTTATATTCTTCTACATTTAGCAAGTTGGGGTCCAACCTCTTCAGTAAATGATGAACTGAATGAATCAATATGAAGAACCCTTTTTGAGACGAAACATGCTGAATTTGTAATTTAGCCAGAAAAGCTGCAACGACGAAATAAAACCTATGAATACTGTATATTCTGTGACGCTCTGCAGAGCTGCAGAGTCCTCTGCTGTGACTAATGGACACTGACCCGATGACTGTTGTGCACCTGCCGAAGCTGCTGCAGTCCCAATGTGGAGGAAAAGACATAGACAATAAGTTAGTCCTCAGACAATGATCACTGGGACTCAGAAATCAAAATTCAAGAAGCACAATGAGATTATTGACTGCTGTTCTCAGGCCGCGTATTGAAGTCGATACTTCTGCATATTTTTGTTGCTTCAGAGCCGCTTCTCACATTTTTTCTTACAAAACATGAAAAGACCATCAAAGGCAACAATAAATGAACAAAGACTGACCATGCAGCAGAAAATAAAACCTATCATTATTAAAGACTGAGTTAGGGAGTATGATGACACCGTTTTTACAATTCGCTGTGTTTGTATTGAATTTAAAGGGCCAGCGGGGAATCTGACAGCAGAAATGGAATATGATATTTATTCCTATGTCCTCTTTTTAACTCACAGATGCCAAAAAAGCTTTGTGAAAAGGGTACACCGGTGTTTCCTTTGCTTACAGCTCCTCGCTACTCAAGGCACATTGTAGGAATTGGGACGTCCTTCCAGACGGGGCGCTGAGATCATTTTTCGCGGTCACAAACCAAAGACCAAGATGGCACAACATCGAGAAATGAGAGCGGCCCCATATCTCAGCCACTACATCCTACACACTGGTCCTCTGACGATCGAACGCTGCCTCTGCGTTATGAGACATCGTTGTGCTGTGTGATGGTCAGATACCTCGAGGAGTCGCTCAGCCCGTGACACAGAGAGAACTGGCTGTTCTGTGGTTGCCACACAGGAGGGATCGTTGGTGTCACGACACAGGCCTGTCCTCCTGGACTACCACGCTAATGAACAAGAGAAACAACAAGTCATTACATAATATTGCCATGGCTAGGAAAGTACATTACTTGAGTAATATTGCTGAGATGCTTTGCTGATTATGTTTATATTAATACTGGTAGCTCACCGTCTTGGGAAATACTCCTGTCTCACTTTACTTCTGAGAAATAGATGAGAAAATTGATGCCACTCTCATTCAGAGATCGTACTGGTGTTTTTGGATGGCTTCTCTCTTTTTTTCTTGAGTTAATCTGACATGTCTGCCGTGGGCTGCAACTGCAGTTTGTTGCTCTGTGTTCTTGTGTTTTGGGAAACTTTGTTTTCTTGGTAACATCTCAAGACAACTGATCTTTTGCATGACCTGAAATATTGAAATTGTAGCACGAAGAAGCCCTCTTCCTATCCGTCTCTCTGTCCTCTGGCTTTCTTTCTGTCCGTCCGTCTTTTGCGTTTCCTTCTTTTGTCTTTCTCCTCCAAAAGGCTGCCAGAGGTGGTTTTGCAAAAACAAAAAGGAATTGGATTTGTCTTTCGGCGAAGTGTGATGGAGGCTTTGAAAGCTGAATAGATGGGAAAATATCAGATAAAAGCTCAAAAGGAAATAGATCCAGCAGAGTAATGAGGCTGTGGAGGGGAGGACAGCATTCTGTATGATGATATATATCACAGGGCATAAAATCATGTTACAATACTTCATCCGTTTTGTGGGTGAGAGGATTCAATTCAGACTCGAATGCAGCGAGCATATTGTCCATATACACTGCGCAGTGATGCGCCGCATACTGAAACATCTATCAAATTGTTTACAAGAAAGTCGAAGAACTTTTTCAATGAGATTATTAAAACGAGGAAGTAAAAAGACTAAATATGAGGAACAACCCTGAAGTCTATCTTGTCTCTGTTGTTCAATAAAAGATGAGCATAAGAGAGAAAAACAGTTCCTCCTTCAGGGTTATTGTGGCTCAGCACATTTACTCTCTCTCTCTCTCTCTCTCTCTCTCACACACACACACACACACACACACACACACACACACACACACTTTCAGGAATGCAGAAGCAGAGGTTGTGTCCTCCTGTTCTGTAATCGGCTGCTGCTGAATGAAAGTTGTTTACTATTCAAAGCTCCGCTCTATTCTTCTTGTTTAAACAGAGTATAATCGGAGTCCTCTGCTGTTCGGCGGGTAGACGAAAGGACGGGGGGAGAGGAGAGGGGGAGGGAAAAATGGGAAAAGTGGAAGGAGAACGGGGAGAAATGAGAAATAAGTGAAGCGTGGAAGTAAGAGAGGAAGGAGGATATTAAAGGAAGAGTTCAAAGGAGACTCGGGGAAGATATTTGCATTAACCAGCAGGTGTATCTAATAAAGCTATCGATACGAGCGCCTCTATTAGCTTTGCTCAGTGGTGGTTTAAGTATTCACATGCTTTAGTTAAAGTTACTGTGAGGACCTTTCATCTCAATGATGATGTGTCTTCATGACTGGCTGTTTCTATATCGTTATTCTCAATGCTCGTCATCGGTGCCGCTGGTTCAGATTACGCCGAAATCAGACAAAATCAAGCCGGTTCAGGAGGGAGGGAAGGGAGGCACGAGAGAACCAGAACCAGGACTTAACGCGGCAGCCTGTCAGACCCCACTGCTGTGAAATGAGAGGTTCTCTGACGGGACTCTGGCGCTCAGAAACACTACCGCTGTTGTCCACAGGGGTCCCCAGAATCAGCACAAGAAAAAAGCTCCTGGTAGTGGCTTTAAGTAAAACTATAGGCTGCTATCACACTTTGAAAATACTCCACTACAGGTAAAAGTATTATCAGGAAAATGTATGGAAAGTAGAAAGTACTCATAGTGCAGTGAAATGTTCCCCGTCAGCGGTTTACAATTACATACGATGTTTCTGGTTAATGTGTATGTTGATGTGTACGTTGCATTTTACTGCTGTACATGTGTAATGGTGCTTACATCGCCGTCCTGTGAGAACCACGTGTCTCTAAAGAGACACAGAAGCTCAGAGAAGCAGCCCTGTTGGCAGCTTTGTGAAGATGCATTTTCCAGCTGATCCAAGAGGCTTTTTTTAATTAGCTTAAAAAGAAGTTTACTTTAGAGTAGTTTACTTTCAAGTAGTTTATTTAGCTCAAGGAGAATTGAGAACACATAAAGGAAAACTTCATCCTTCATGGATGAAGAATCGTAATCTGCGAAGTAAATAAAGCTGTCCGATAAATGCAGTGCAGTAAAAGGAGGGTATGACATTGCATGAAATGGAAATAGTCAAGCAAAGTACGAGTAGCAAAAACACATTAAAATGTACTCTGATTCCTCCACTGGCTCTGTGAGGGATTGGTTACGTGTCCGCGATGTGCTTCCCTGCTTACCAGCCAGTCATGTGCTGAATCATGCTCAATTTGAGCTCTTCCCTGCTTTGTTTATGCATAAATACATCTAAACACTCCCCTGTGTGTCACCTGGCAGCTCTGCAGCCGACGGATCGTTCATCATCTCTTTGGATCATTAGAGAAATAATAAAAACACAGCGAGCGAGTCCCCCGAGGCCCCTCCACCGTTGTGCTGACTCACAGCTTTGTCATATAAACAGCCATTCACACCGATGTCCGGATTGATGACACGTTTCCCTCAAACATTATGCCGTCAATTAAACAAATCGCTGGCAATGAATCAACGTGTCAGTTTGAGAGCGCCATCCAGCTCCATTCAACAGACATTAGCTGCATTTAAACAGGTTTATCGGTGCACGCGCTGTACGGCAGAAAGGGTTCATACAGCGTGCAGACACGTCACACTGTGTAGAACTGAGCTCCAGTCCACCATACATTTGGAAAGTTTCTCTTTGCGTGTGAAACATTCAAACTCAGTCAGCGTTTCTGTCCATGGTGCTGAAACAGAGCAACACTCTCTTTGAATCTCCTCTTGATCTCAACTCATACATTTAGAAACTCTAAATATATCTCAAATATATAAACAATATATCTCTGACGGTGAACATTTACATCGTCTGCCTGTAGATGTAGTCATACTATTGAACAGCGAGTCTGTGTGCCTCTCTCCATGGTGCTGAAACATTCAAACCAACATCAGTCACCACAAGTTGAGTTGCACAACAGTAACCTTTTTTTCGTGGGGATTTTTTAAATGTATTTTTAATCTCGTGGTACATTTCACAATTCAGACAAGTAAAACCAGGGAAGGCAAATGTAGTGCAACAGATTTGTATCACAGCTCGAGTCTGTTTCTCTGCAGTGCTGAAACATTCAAAGCGGAGGCTTTGTCCAAAAATAAAATAACCTTTTAGAGTGTGGAAGAGGCTGGAGGAAGGTGGAAGCTGTTTTTTTAAATGGAGCAAGGAAATCTGTTTTTCTTAAATGCATAAAAGATTACGAATATAAAATATTGAATGGGTAATTAAGATTTTAAGTGGAAATAAACGCCATAGTAGTTGTACTCGTTTTCTGGGAGGAGAAAAACTGCCATGCTGCTGTTCTTATGGTCCTCTGCTGCCCTCTGGTGGTAATCAACAGAACTGTGCGTTACAACCTGACAATTTGGACAACTTGTCTTTTAGATCAATATAAATGATCACCAGGGCGTCCGACAGTATTTAATCTTACGTCATCTTGAACGTTCTTGTTTTTCAGTGGTTGATGCTTTGCCGTTCTGCAGATTTAAAAACAGATATGTATTTGTATGCTAAGTGGAACAAGTGTGAAACATAAAACGACTGTTATGTAGCCATACTTAAACTTTGTGCTAAATATTAAGGAGCTTGCACTTGGCACAGGCAGAATTCTGATAATTCCCTGCACAGACGGTGTTTTTTTTTATGAGCACGAATATGTCTGAACTCTTACTGAACACAAGAGTTGAGTTAAATCCCCTCAGCAGAGTGAGAGCAGGCCGGTTTCTGCTGGATGAACTCATGCCGGGTGATTTATCTCACAGGGCTGTCAACGCAAAAGCACAACTGTTTTGCATCCACTGCGTTCATCTTACCTCTAAATAATGCTCGTCCTTTGTGGCTTGAAAGTCTGTTTTCTGACCAAAAATAAAGTGTACACATGTTTAACCTGCAGTGTATTTAGACACGTGTGTCTGTAAGTACAGGTAGCTTTTAAAACAAAGATATAACTGCAGTAAATCACTTACGTTTCGGGACAATGTGGACAGGTGTTCGGCCTTCAGTTGGCCTCCAGTCTGGATTGGTAACACCTGACTTCTCTTCCTGAAGAAGGCTGCTTACAGAAACAGTGATGTTTGTACTTTATGTTCGTGCATTGTGTGCAATCACTCCTCCAGATGCAGCCGGTGGAGGCGTGTCTCAATCTTCTGTTCGCTCTCTGTAGCATCCCTCCTGCAAAACGGAAGATGCTGGATATGAAATACCTCACGAAACAAACAAAGGGAATATATTTGGCTTGATTGGTCTCGGTCCTAAAGCAATAAAGGATGGATTGAACAGACGGTTCCATATTGTTTGTTATCTTTGTGTGGAGGCGGCAGAGGTGATAAAGATGAGCAATTGTGCTAAATTATCTTTTCTTATTTCTGCTATCATGCTCGTGTCCCGCAGCAACAGCCCGGCCAGATAAGAGCAACCTTGTCAATCTTTCAGTGGAGAGATAAGACGCCCAAAAATAAAAAGTCATAAAGTCAGGAAACCGAGTGGACTCGGTGTCCGTGATGCCTATCGCTATTATGTTTCCGGTAAAGGCAGATAGTCAGAGCGAAGCTGAATACTACAAACATGTTGATGGCTTCTTTGTGCTTTTCAATACAATGTAATATATATTTACATACATATATGTATTTTATACCTGGGCCTTCAGTACTGTTCTACTACAGTTGAACCACCTCCTAATAACCTCATTATGACGCCACAGCTACGGGTTATTATTTGTTTCATGTAAAGCTCAATAATAATATTTATGTCAGTTAAAGCTACTGCAGATGTAAAAACAAACACATTTAACTTACCAGAGCTGCTGTTCACTATTTAAAGACAAAGTCCATCCTCCTTTCTTTGTTAATAAAGAGTTTAATCCCACAGTTGTTCAGTACATCCGTGTGTTTTAGTTCCAGTAAGAAGTCCTTCTGGATTCATGGACGCCAGTGAAGACAGTCGAGCCTCCCCAGTTGTATTTCTTGAATAGGTTTTAATGCGTTTGAGGCTGAAAATGTCCGCTCCACAGAGGCAGCAGATATTGGGATTGTCACCGCCCAACATGTCAGGCTAGCCCACTGACCAATCACGTACTTGTAGGCCAGCTAGCAGGTGCTGACACATCAAAGAATAAGCCCAACATGTCAAACTAAAGATCTGATTGGTTGAACACTATGACAATCAACAATATTGTCCTCATTCTCTTAAACTGCACATGGATGCACGTGAGTCTGTAGGCCTCTGCCTCTGTTCTTACCTAGAGACACAGAGGTGAACTCTGATTGGATAAAAGCTCTACTTAAAACAAGCTGCACTGGAAGCAGAGCAACTGAGGAAGACAGTAGCTGTGCAGTGAGAAAATAAGATAATGGGAACAATATTGTGAAAAATTAGAAAGAGATATGATTTGGAATTATTCTTTTTTTTTTTTCTTCTTCATAAGTGTTGAAACTGAGTCAAAGGTCTCATGACAAACATGACAAAAGGAAATCACAACTCAAGGGCTTACTGAGGTACAGAATGAGCTTCTACGCTCCAGAAGAAAGTCACATATAAAGGGCCAGTGTGGAGGGATCTATAGGGAGGAATGAAATATAACTTGCATTAGGGTACAACCACCTGAAACTAAGAATCCTTGTTGTCGTTAGCTTGGAATGAGCCGTGTTTATCTCCATATGAGAGTCCGCCCTGTTGCACCTCCACGTTTCTACAGCAGCCCAGAGTGGACAAACCAAACACTGGCTCTACAGAGAGCCTTTCACCTTAATAAGTCCTCTGAGGGCCACCGTAGTTCTCCCACACGCTTGGACAGGGAGGAGGTACGCATTTATGAAGAAAAACCTACTGAGAAATATGTTGATGTATAAATCTTATATTTTGTAACTTCTGGTATCTGTGGTTGGTGTTTTTTAAAGTCATTTGAACACTAAACAGAACCTTTGCAGACGAGAGGGAAACCGTCTTGTTTTCTTGCTTCCAATGACTCATTTGTTGGAGAGCTTTGGTGCTCACACAGAGCGGACCGGCCCACAGCAGAGAGTGCAAACTGTGACTCACACTGACATTGTTGTTGTTTCTGTTCACGAAATGCATAACTTTCTGTGTAGCAAAGGGTTTTATTCTGAAAGGGACAAACGGGCCCTTCAGGTAATGTTCAAATGTTAAAGCTCTCAAGAATGAATCAGTCAATCAGCACAAACTGCGTATGTATCAGTAACTTAAGATCATTCATTCACCTCACTACATTGTTTTTAACTGACTGAAGCATTGCCGTCAGAATAAATTGCAATGAATGTGTTTCAACGTGAAACGTTGAAGCTGGATGATAACTTAAGACACAACACAAATCCCAAACCACCACTTATTAAAAGATTATTTTATTCACAATAGAAGTGTAACAAATATAGTTTATTAAAAAGTCTGCTGCTTATTAATATCATTTTAATCCATAAACTCAGAAGATTGTTTTTATATAAATGTAGGACGGCACATTTGCCGGAATGGAATATTTACATTTTTTTCAATAATAATATTAACACAACAAAACAAGATTTCCCCACAAAATTAAGACATTGCATATAAACGCAAAGTAAACTATGTGCAATGGAATGATTATCAGCAATATTTTGTACAGACACATTTCTGAGGTTGGCTTCACACTTTAAAGGGAAACGCCAGCCTCTGTAAAGACCCTGCTTGTTTTGACAGGTCGGTCCCGTTCAGTGATCGCACACCACTCCAGAGTAAAGTCATGATTTCAGTGTGAGATAGATTAGAAGTGGTGCGTCGTCACTGGGACTGACTTCATATTTAAAGAAGTTGGCGTTCCCCTTTAATATTCACCAATAAACGGGCATCGGAACGCAACAGATCATCAGCACAATATTCAGAAAATCACCAACAAAAACAAAACCTATTCAACCTTGTTGGACAAATAACAAAAAGATACAATAGATTCTGCATATGGAAGTGAGCCTGATGTCACAGTCTGTTGAAGCTGAAGCAGATCTCACACCGACGGCTCACATGAAAAACCAAAGTACATTCTGCATCTCCTTCCTATTCAGGCAGTGAAACGACCAGATCAGTGTCACAAGAGCAGAAACAACGTGTCGAAAACTTTTCCAGGTAAATCCAACCAGATGTCGGGCCGGATGTTGTAAAGACTAAAGATTTCCTCATCAGCCCTTTAAGTCTAAATCACAAGCCAAACATCGGACTGATGTTTCTAAACCTCCCTGGTTCCAAAATAGGTTTGCAAGTCGACACAGTTACTTTAACATATTTATAATCCACAAAATGCCCCCAAAACAAATCTGATTTCAGAATGTTGAGTTGCTCCGACAAATCTTATCGGTGAGGGAGACTGTTACGCTCTAAAAGTACAAACATGTCCATTCAAAATGCCCGAAAAGTGACCCACACTATTATAATAGGAAAACAACAAGTATAACCCCCTTCTATTACAATCTCTGTAGGATTATAAATAAAGCTTCACCTTAAATAGACACACCTTTAAATTTAACTCTGTGCTGAGTTTACAAACCACTAAGGATGGAACACCACCACCACCACAAGTTACTCCATTACTTCCACCCACGGCACCAGTTGATGACCTTCTTTCGGTGTATTTGAGCTAAGGTTTGTTTTTGAAATTGATCGGATAAGAAGCTAATTAAATGTCTTTAAATGGACACTGAGCTACATTGTAGCACTGCTTTCCCTACAAGTGTTCTCTGTGCCAACGAGGTGAACACGCACGTCTACGAGCTCGACAAACATGAACCAAAACACTGATGAAGGACACAGGAAGGACGTCTCCTCTGCATCGATATGAAGCAGCTTCAGGGTCTGAACACTGTTCTGTACAGTGAACACTTCAACAGATCCAGGTTACACTTTGTCGCTGAATATTCCTGTGCCTCCACCGTGTACCGATGCGCCTCATGCGGCAGACTTGGATCGTTTCCTACGTTAACGGCGTGCCGTCGCTGCTCGTTTCTTTCTGTCTTGAGGAAACTACAGACGTCTCTCTGCCTGCGTTCATTCACTGATTCCACGTTTTGTGCTTTCCAAGATGAAAGAAAAAAACAACAAAAACAAAAGCACAGAGAAGCGAACACAAGACCAAAAACAAATAAATGCATATAAAATATTCTTCACTTCACATTGGATGGTACATTCATACAATTTCTATCCTCCAATAATGTTTGATTGACTCCCAGGTCCGTCTTTCTGCTAACATCACTTTAAAGGTAACGTGTGTAGCATTTTTTAACACCTACAATTCATTGCCGATAGCATTGGTATATCTATATCTATATCATTATTTTGAGACCGTTGTGGTAACTTACATCATTGATGTTAAAAAATGACAGACCTCGGGTCCAGTCATGAATCAGGGAACCCACAGCGCCACCCGGGGGTCAGCTCCCACAAGCTCAGAGTCCTATGTCGACTACTACAGAATAAATTAACACAATCAGCAAAAATCAACGGTTACAAGACAACATCACGTGGACACTAACTGCCTCTAAACCGAGTGTGACTGAACAGAAACACAGACAAACACGAGGACACGTCGTCTGTACAGTGATGTGAAGCACGTGGAGGGATTCCTCACAGCTCAGCAACTCCAAACCATATTAAAGAGGACGGGACCGGCCACGGGTGGGTCTTATTATTTAAACGTTTAACTGGATTTAAAACCAACATTTGCAGCTCAAACACTTTGTAGTTGAACCATTTCTTGTTTTCTTGTGAAGCAAAATCAGCGAGTCTTTTACCTCTTCTCTGCCTTTTCTCTTACGTTTCTATTTGATTTGAAGGTTTTAAGAGCTCTTCTTGTTGTGAAGTGTCTACTCATCACATCTCCCCGCAGCAGAACACTCAACAGATTTGGATGTATGGGGGACGTTACATTTGGGAAGTAATTCACAAGTGACTCCATCACAGTATTGTTTGGTTGAAATTTGGTTAAAACCAAAAACCACGAGCCATGACAGCATCAAGAATATTTCCCAAAAACTGCTCTGTGACACGTTAGCCAAACGTCTTTAAACCTGCAAAACAACAACGAATGGACCATTTCAAAGATCCAGGGATTTAACTTTGTAAAGTCCAGATCATTATGGAGCAGTCACTGATATACATGGTGATCCTCACCAAAGCGTTTAGACTCATTCAGCCCATGTGGACTGTAACAGGAGGGTCTCACCACTAGATGTCAGTGTAGTCCAAGAAATGACCGTAACTGGGACTCCTGCTGGTCTCAAAGCATTTAACGGTTCTTGACAGATGTTGGCCTCTGGGGAAATAAATTAATGACTTTTTAATTATGATATTATTTCATGTGATCCGCAGACGGACCTTTGGACTCTTGGGCTACTTTCAAACCAAATTTACATTAAATATCAAATAAATACATAAATTCTCCTTCAATCAGTGTGTAGTTTTGGTACGATCCTCGTCGGAGGCACGGGGACTTTACTTTAAGCTTCATTTGTGTTTGTGTGAGCTGCTTCTCCCTCCGACTCCTCCTTCTCACCAGTGAAGGCACTAGAAGACTAAACTGGATTGTATCTGGCTACAGGTCTGTGTGGTCATCAGGAGAAATCTTTACCATGACATCCAACTAAGTAACCGACTTTGACGAGTTCGTACGATGATGAAAAAAATGTATCGATACAGTCACACATCTGGACGACAGAATGGTAAAGCTGTTTAGAATCAGTATGGCTTCTGGTGTGTGTGGAGGTGGGATAGAACAGCAAAGACGAGTGTCTGCGTCTCCTCATAGAGGAGAGAAGATCCTACGGGCTGCCCTATGCTGGAGCTAACATTTGCAGAGGGTTATTTGTGGAGTATCCAAATTCAATTTCTTCATTTCTTGACTAGCCAATAGTAGTTTGCTAAAGAATATGTAAAAAAAGGATTGAGCTGCATCTTATAGTCTAACGCATCATTATGCTGGACCTGGAGGTAAGGTTTTTTTAAATTCTTAGTACTTTCAAAACCCTGAAATCATTGACTGGGTTGTTTTTTTAGCAACCAATGAAATCCCAAGGGGGAAAACTGCAAACAAAAAACTAGATTTAAATTCGTTTTCATCAGTTTTGAAACCTGTATCGGTCAAACCCCAGAAATATCGGTGCAAATGTGAGGAAGAGAATACAATCCAGGATCCCAAAAAAGCCAGATGAAGATGAGATGAGCGGAAGGACAGCGACAGCTTTGTGTAGACGTCCTGGGGAGGGAGTGAAACTACTGTCGGGCTCAGAGAGCTGGTGTGGCCGGACACCGAACACTCGGAGGGAGGAAGAAGCAGTCGGGTGTTCAGGTAATGAGGGACGGGCAGCAGAGGTCTTTTTGAAAGTCCTGTGGGTCTATAAAAAGAGGCTCGGGTTGTGCTGCGTCCTGCCTTCACTTCCACAGAGACAACCACGTGTTTTTAGAAAGAGAAAATGCCTCTCTGAAGACGGTAGCAGTCGGGTGGCGCTGCAGGTGGAGGTGTTGGCACCGGCTTTGGCGCAGGGAAACCGGCGCTTGTCCAGATATTGAAGCGGTACAGCAGAAAGAAAAGCGAGCGGAGCGTCCTGTAGCTCACTCAGTCGGCCTTGTAGTCCTCGGACGAGTCTTTCAGGGTTTAGGTGCCCAAAGCTCAGGTCCAAAAAAATATCCACATTAGGGAGCTGACCGGTTTCAGATCCGTCAGTGTTCTCCTTCACAAAAAGCTGCAGCTAGCAACAACAAAATCACCCACGAATAAAGTGATAACTGGTCAGACTGCCACTCTGACCAGTTTAAAACAACTAGAAGTTAAATAAACTGCCGCGTTATGTAACGACGTCTTCAGAGAGTACCGCTTTTACAATGCAAGAATGTTAAAAGAAACTCACAATACCCGTCTGATATCCCTCTCTTGAGTTATTACGTTATCCGGCAGCAAACATGTTGGTTCTGGTCAGCGACAACGAAAGCAAAAACGAACTAAACTGGATTCTACAGCAAGAATTCAGGCTTGATTTCTGTTTTGATCCCATGAAAAAAAAAAAAAAAAAAAAAAAAAGGTGAAATCCCAATCAAGAGGCACCTGTAACCTTTGGGGACTCCAAATGGCTAAACTGTTGTCAGACAGACAGCTGGAGGCTCAGGGCTACAGGATCAGAGGTTCTCGCACTTGTTTTGGGGCGCCAGCGCAGGAGTCCACTACTCCACCTCGTTGGGGATGTCCGTCACGTCCTTCTTGATGACGGGCAGAGGGTGAGCCTCGGTGTTGAACACCCAGTGGTCGAACGGTAGGTGGTCGTCTTCGGAAAAGAGCAGGTAGAGGTACCTGAAGGAGACAGAGGGGGGGGGGGGGTTAAGAGTTTATTCAACACACCCGACACCCTAATGAGGAGATGTACCTGTTTAAATGGGCTTTTACAGATATTGTAATCAAGGTGACAGTGACCTGTGACCTCCACATTCTAAATCGGTTCATGCTTGAGTCCAGGTGGACGTTTGTGCCAAATCTGAAGACATTCCCTCCAGCAGCGTGGCTCCGCAAGCGTGAGACTAATTATGTGGAAGTTTATTAAAGAGGAAGGTCTTGGCGAAGACGCGCGTGTGTTTGGGGAAGTAGTGAGCATTCGCTTGGATAACTGAGACTTGGATTACACTGCACCAGTTGTGTGAGAGCTTGTGAACGGATGTTTTGACGTAGTTCAGCTGTTGTTAAAACGCGACCCCCATATGTACATCCATTCATCAAGACTTTTCTCTGTTGTTTTTCTCCGTTCCCCGCAGAGGCGTGCTATAAAAAAAAAAACACACTTATATTCAAGGATTGATATACAAACGATCGTTTTGAGGGGGAAGTATTCCCTTAAGTGTCTGAATTGTGGATAAAAAACATCACTTCTATCACTCCATGAGCTGAGAAAGTAGCAGTAACAGGCTTATAAATGATGTTGCTGAAGGTTCCCCACCAAACAAAGTCTAGTTTAATGTTACCATCGCTGAGGAGTAGACAGGAAATTTGTAAGTGGATTTAAAGATCTTTTTTCTTTTTTTCGGTCAAATCATATTATTAAATAAACATGCTGAAGATGACTCACTTTGGGATGTAAACCGTTCACTGCTCAGTGTTTTATAGATTTAGAGATATTATTTTGTGCTCAGCTTTTGCAATATTTATCGGCAGTCCTGCCAAAAGAAATATGAAGCAGATGTGAAACAGAGAGGGGGGGAGGGTGGGGAGGGGGGTGCGGGTGTGGCTCGGGCTCAGACCAGTTTATGAAACCTGAGGTGATGAAATACTGCAGTTGAATGTTATCAGAGCTGATGAAACAAGGACGAGGTACGAGCGCAAGTAAATAAAGGGAGTTTCTGGACAGTCGCCGTTCAAAGCCTGATCCACTTCAGACTTCATCACGACGAGCGAGATCAATAAAAACAATGCTGTTTGAGGAGAGCATGGGGGGGGGGGGGGGAATTCAGGGACGAGGGACAGCATGCATGTCATCCGACTAAAGAGGAGCCCTCAACCTCCACAACAAGTGGCCCTCGTCCTCCTCCGCCTGCCAACAAACCAGGAGAAAGCGCTGAGTGATTGAGGGCCGACAGCAGCGTGAGGTATGGCCGTGTCCTTGGCAGCAGCGCTAAAGATGGATACTGGAAGTGGCTCAGCACGATGCCAAGATACCCGAGTAACATTAGGAGGATTAGACTTATGGCCCGGCTGCTAAATGGGATTGATATTTCCAGGTCCGACTCGGAGACCGTGGATGTGACTGATGAGGCAATCGTTGCGTCGCTGTCCGGGCTGCTGGTCAATTGCCCTCGGATGGAAAACATTTTATCATGCCTATAAAAGATATTCATGGCGCGCTTTTACTTTTTCACGCTTGGTGGGATTTTTAGCTTTTTCAAACCGATCGGCAGAAAACAAAACACTCGTCTGCACGTCACGGCCCGGTGGATCTGCGAGAGGCATCCGGACATCTTACTTTGAGCGCATGTGCGGCGCAATCAGGGGAAGAGGTGCTGCTTGTTAAAATTTACTGCCTGCGGAAAAAAAAAAGAAGCTGTATTGGATGGCACTTCGCCCCCATCAGGCTCTGTCGGGCCTCCACTAACCTTGACTTCATGTCAACAGCTGTCTGGTGTGTGGGGGAGGAAATAAAAATGATCGAAGAAGAGGAGGAGGTGAAGGGTGGGGGATGCTGGAGAGGCCGTACACATTCCAATGTGAGAAGAGGAAGCGGAGAGGACGGTGAGTTGGGTGGGAGAGTGCAGAAGATTTGTTGCTGCATCAGAAATGAATTCAATATAATCTACAGGATCAGAACCGGGCTTTGTTTTAATGACATTCCTAAAGATTTACAGTAACATGCCGTTAACCAGCCAGCAGGTGTGAAATACAAATGGATAATTAAATTGCAAATGTCTACTTGCTATATTATTGTAGCTTCAAGTATGATGTGTGCAATTATGTCCATTGTGTAAACCTGTGAACACACACACACACACACACACACACACACACACACGAAGGCAGTTCAGTAAAAGTATCAGGCGCCTATTAAGAGGAAGTGAGCTGCCTGTGGTGTGTCTCACAGTTTCAGTCTTTCCCTGCTATTTAACATCATCTAGGCTCCAGACCAGACGGACTGATACACGGTGTTTGCTGAAACAAGACATACATAACTGGAATACCATTGTACATAGTTAAGAGTGATTTACTTGTATAATGTTCGTGTCGTATTAATTTCATATCATTGTGCGATTATCATGAAACAATTCCAGAACCGGAAAGTTTGTGACCCGGCCGCCATGTTGAAAACAGTCGAGTCGAAACCAGGCAGCTCATTCTACAGCTAAACAGTACACTACAATATGTTTCTGAAGAGATTTGAGGCGATAAATAGGTGATACAGTAACAGGATCTTGATTCGTATTTGATCACCTTCTTTGACAGTTTTCATTAAGAGCTGATCTTCAAAAGTACATTTTTGTTCTAATTTGCTGTCTTTTTGTCTTCATCACTGGACCACGTATGGAGTATGGCAGAGTTACACTCATCAACATCGGAGGAGGAAGCAGGATTGGATAAAGTGCAGCAGACCTTGAGACGACCACCATAAGAGGAGACGGGGGAGAGCCTGGACCCGAAGCTACGCTAACCCTGCTAGGACCTACGACTACTCCACTACCCAGCCTGGTGCTAAGATAAGATGGATGAAATAAGACTTCAGGCTAACCCTGCAATGGGAAACCAGAGACTTAATGCACACATCTTCACAGAGACCTGGCTCCGTTGTGGCATCCAGGATCAAGCTGTACTTGTTGCTCGGACCGCAGGACAGAGAGCAGGACTCCGTGTTTCCATCAATGACGCTTGGTGCTCAAACACAGTCAACGGTGACGGACAACGTTTCCCTGGTGTAATGTTAAGAATGTCGGCCACGTTATCTCCCCAGAAGTTCTTTTGTTGCTGCTGTTTACATTCCTCCTGATGAGAGTTACAAAAGAGTGCACTATGGGAGTGCACTCCTGTTTTGTCCTGTGTAGCATAAACAGACGAGGCTACAACTGCATTTCTGTTGCACAAGAATGACAATGGATGATCCTTGAAAAGTCCCACTTGTGTTTGTGTGAGAGACCGTGTAGTGAAGAAGCCTTGCCAGTGACCTTAGCAACTCTCTGGAGCTCAGTCTGAATGAATGACAACATCATCATACTTTGTGTGTGTGTGTGTGTGTGTGTGTGTGTGTGAGAGACATAACAAGATGGCGCCGCAGATGGCAGCCTCGGTACTGCGCTCTCTCGTACTTTTTCTGTTTTTGTTCATTTGTCTTGTTCCCAGCTCTCCCTCTCTGATCTCATTCAGCAGAGAGGAACTCTTAAACATCTGTCTATTCACTGGCCAAACGTTTTCCCCGCATCTCATAGAACCAGAAAGTTCTTCAGAGATTTTAGTTGGGGGAGCAGCTGCTCTACTCGGAATCTATCGGAGACGCCGACGTGGGAAGCGAGCAGGAGCGCTCGTTAATCTGCGCCGACGGGGACTCAGAACTGCGCTCCCGTCAATTCACCTGGCGAACGTCCGCTCTCTGGCCAACAAGATGGATGAGCTGCTGCTCCTCAACAAAGCAAACACGGACTTTAGCAGATCCGCCGCCCTGTGCTTCACTGAAACCTGGCTCGGTGAGCACATCCCGGACAGCGCACTACATCTGCCGGGCTTCCAACTCCTCCGAGCGGACCGCGTCACGGCGCTGTCGGGGAAAACGAGGGGAGGCGGAATCTGCTTCTACATTAATGAAGGTTGGTGTACAGATGTCACAGTGTTAAAGGAATCATGCAGCCCTCACCTAGAAACACTTTTCATAGACTGCAAACCTGTTTATTCACCGCGGGAGTTTTCCTCGTTCATCCTGGTCGGTGTTTACATCCCACCTCAGGCCTGTGTGAGCGAGGCTCTCCAACACCTGGCTGAGCAGATCACCAACATGGAGCACAATCACCCAGACTCCCTGCTCATTGTTCTTGGGGACTTCAACAGAGCAAACCTCAGCAAAGAACTGCCTAAATACAGACAGCATATTAAGTGTAGCACCAGGGACAAAACACACTGGACCACTGCTACACTGTCATAAAGGATGCATACCGCTCACTCCCCCGTGCAGCTCTGGGACTCTCTGATCACTGTCTGGTTCATCTTCTCCCGACCTACAGGCAGAAACTAAAATCTGCAAAGCCTGTGGTGAAGACTGTGAAGAGATGGACCAACGAGGCAAAGCTGGAGCTACAGTCCTGCTTTGCCTGCACTGACTGGAGTGTTTTCGAGGCTGCTGCTACGGACCTGGATGGGCTCACTGACACTGTGACATCGTACATCAGTTTTTGTGAGGACATGTGTGTGCCGAATAAAACCTTCTGCACATTCAATAACAATAAACCCTGGTTTACTGAGAAACTCAGGCAGCTTCGTCGGGCCAAGGAGGAGGCCTACAGAAGTGGGGACAGGATCCTGTACAACCAGGCCAGAAACACACTGACGAGGGAGATCAAGGTAGCTAAGAGGAGCTACACTGAAAAGCTGGAGAAAAGGTTTTCAGCCAACGACCCCTCATCAGTTTGGAGAGGCCTGGAAGTACTCACGAACTACAGGAGACCATCCTGTAGTTGAAGCCAATCACCGACTGGCTGATGACCTGAATTGTTTCTATTGCAGGTTTGATAAGCCCACTTTCACACCCCCCACCATCAAACAACCACCTACACCCCCTGCCTCCTTCTCACCTCTTCCAACCGACCCCCCACCGGCACTGAGGTTCTGCGAGGAGGATGTGAGTCGGCTCTTCCACAGACAGAAGATCAGGAAGGCACCAGGCCCAGACGGTGTGTCACCCTCCTGCCTGAAAGTCTGTGTTGACCAACCGATCACTGGAGCTCTGTGAAGTACCCTCCTGCTTCAAACGCTCCACGATCATCCCGGTCCCCAAGAAATCCTCCATCACAGGACTGAATGACTACAGGCCCGTCGCGCTGACGTCTGTGGTCATGAAATCCTTTGAGAAACTGGTGTTGACCCATCTGAAGAACATCACAGGACCCCTGCTGGACCCCCTGCAGTTTGCCTACCGTGCAAACAGGTCGGTGGATGATGCAGTCAGTATGGGACTGCACTACATGCTGCAACACCTCGACTCCCCAGGGTCATATGCAAGGGTTCTGTTTGTGGACTTCAGCTCTGCGTTCAACACCATCATCCCAGCAATACTCCAACCCAAACTCTCCCAGCTCACTGTGCCAGCCTCCACCTGCCAGTGGATCACTAACTTCCTGACTGACAGGACGCAGCAGGTGAGGCTGGGAAAAATCACATCTAGCACCCGGACTATCAGCACTGGCGCCCCCCAGGGTTGTGTGCTCTCCCCACTGCTCTTCTCCCTCTACACCAACGACTGCACCTCAGAGGACCCAACGATCAAGCTCCTGAAGTTCGCAGACGACACACGGTCATCGGCCTCATCAGGGACGGTGATGAGTCTGCGTACAGGCGGGAGGTTGAACAGCTGGTCCTCTGGTGTGGTCAGAACAACCTGGAGCTAAACAAGCTCAAAACTGTGGAGATGACAGTGGACTTCAGGAGGAGCCCCCCCAACACTGCCCCCCCTCACCATACACAACAACACTGTGTCTGCTGTGGAGACCTTCAAGTTTATGGGATCCACAATCTCCCAGGACCTGAAGTGGGCCTCCAACATCAACACCATCCGGAAAAAGGCACAGCAGAGGTTGTACTTCTTGAGCCAGCTCAGGAAGTTCAACCTACCTCAGGAGCTGCTGATCCTGTTTTACTCAGCCATCATCCAGTCTGTTCTCTGCTCCTCTATCACTGTGTGGTTCGGATCAGCCACCAAACAGGACAGGAACAGACTGCAACGGATTGTCAGGTCTGCAGAGAGGATCATTGGTTCCAGCCTGCCCTCCATCCTGGACTTGTTCACCTCCAGAGTCAGGAAACGGGCTGGAAAGATCTCTGCAGACCCCTCACACCCTGGACACAAGCTGTTCCAACTCCTCCCCTCTGGTAGGCGCTACAGGGCTCTGTACGCCAAAACCACCAGACACAGGAACAGCTTCTTTCCACTGGCCATCACTCTCATGAACAATAAATAAGTTATACTGCACTATTACCACCACTTATAATTCATGCCATTGTCTATAGGTTTATGTTCACATGTATATATATATACATACACTTTTTCTCTTGAATATATATTTATACTTATATTGTATATAGCTAAATGTCTATACCTACATCCGTTCTACTTTTTTGCTGCCCTTTTTTATTCTTTATATATATATATATATATTGTCTTGTTTATTGTAAATTTGTGTTTGTACATTGAGAGCGGAGTGGAAACCGGAGACAAATTAGATGTATGCGTAAGCACACATGGAATTGCAATGACAGCACAATCATGAGAGGACAGAAGTGAAGGGAGTGTGTGTGTGCGTGCGCGTAAAGACGTTTGTTTCTCACTTGAGCGTCTCGGCCAAGTAGAAGCTCTGCTGCACGTCATCGTGGTTGGGGGTTGAAGCGTAGACGTCTCTGACGCCGCTGTAGCCTCCTTCTACTTTACAGTGCTGCTCTAAAGCCTGAGAGGAGACGGAGGCGCACAGCAGGGAGAGGGAAAGACATCAGTCAAACTCTTCATGTACTTAAAATATCGCTAAAACTCAGGGCGGATATTTGCTAAATATAAAAAACAAGTTAAATGAATTGACCTCCTGTAAGCTTCCGTCCTGATTTGTGTTGTTTTTTTAGAGCGTGTGAGAAACTTGTTCAGTGTCATTTTAAATTACTTCAAAATCTCAAATGAAATGACATGTGCAGTGTGAGAACATTTCTTTCAACACTGCCAAGCTATGACAAAAAGCTAATTTACAATTCAGGAAACAAATGTTTTACCTGAACAGCCTCCCAGCCCCACTGCCTGTATTTAGGGTCGTGGGTGAACCTCCACATGTACATGTAGGTCTCTATGACCTCGGGGCGGAGGATGAAGTATTTCTCGTTCTGGCGGGTGGCAATGGCCTCAACTCCGCCGTCAAAACGAAAGGCTTCTGGTCCCAGCTTCAAAGCTAGAGAGGAGAACATGTTGTAGATATAAAGCAGCATAGTCAGATTACACTTAAAGGTACTATGAGAACCTTTAAACTGGTTATGAAACAGTCTCTATGTAATACTGGTGCCTCTATACAACCGACATAAGTAAATGTGACCATCAACGAGGAATATTGGCTATTCCAATATATCTATTCCTAATGCCTGTCAGAGTCCCCACGAAATCAGAAGAAAGAAAATGTATTCATTAGAAACTCCAGCTCAGACTCCAGCCAGAGTCTGGCGCTTGAAAAGTAAAACATAAAAACCTTTGAGCGTGTATCGTCTTCTGTTTGTGCATATTTACCGGTTCTGGCGTAAGACTCGTGACAGGTCCGGGCGATCTCGGCGGCCTGCTCCATCTGGTGGCCCGTCTTCTCGCTGGCCGCCCCGTCAGCGCCCAGAGCGATCATGCCACCTGCGAAGCAGGTCAGGTGACCCATCTTGTGCTCCAGCAGCCCCCCCTTCCACTCCGCTATGTAGGTCAGCCCGCTGCTCGACTTCCTCATCAGGTTGGTTTCGATCGCCTGAGAGACAAAGAGTGACGGAGGGTTTTATTGGAGGTGGGTTAAGATAACACGGGGTGAGAAGTTGACATACAAACGGTCATTTTATGGATAAAGTATTCCTTTAATGGCACTTGGTTTATGGGGCTCAAAGTAGCTTACTTTTTAAAATATATATTTTTTTAATTGAATGGCAACAAACCACTTTTTACACAATTCTTGTTGTTAGCAGATTAACAATTATAATTATCTGCGGCTCATCTTACATCTGTTTGTATCGGCAAACAATTAAATATCTCAGCGCCTGGTGGACTGTGCTGGTGAAAGTGTGAATCGTTTCATCCATAAAGACAAGAGTGCTTCCTTTTGCACAACCTCCTCTTTATAATAATGTGTGTGTAAAAACCAGATGTGAATGACACTTTTACAACAAGGTCTTCTCAAAGTAATCGATGTATTTTGGGCGTGCTGATCCTTTAACGCGGCCCAGGCTGTACAGAACCAGCCGAGGTTATCCAATCATTTTATCATCTATGACTCAGATAATCACCCTGCTGCTGCTCTCTCGCTTCCCAGGCTTCTCCTTGACAAATAAATCAAGAAGGCCTATAATCCGTATAGATCAGGAGGAATTACGGGTAAAGAATCCCTGCGTGGTTAATGCTGCATTTTAGTTGCCATGTAATATATTTGCTCCCCAGAGTGTCACAGAGAAACAATTGGAGAGCCAGCTCTCTCCAGCTGAGACCTGCCGCTTGTCACCACAACTTCAGTTGACAATTTGTGTTGAACAGAGAAAAGCTGTCTGCATGTCTGTGTGTTGATTACGTATTCACTTTCGGAGGCTGTTGATTCATCTGCTCCTGCTCCTCGTCGCCGTCTTCTTATATAAAAGTGTTTTTCTCTGTTTGTGCCATCATCTTTCATCTGCTCGAACTCACCATGTGGCTCCCACAGTGAGAATAAAAACACTAAATATCTGAATATCTCGGGCATGGCAGTGGTCGCAGTGGTAGATAGTAAATCACAATATTGCCACTTGAAGCAAAATAAAAATCCACACGATTCAAACAGAACTGAATTTAGCAAAAACACCAGTTACAATCTCAGTCGACCCAGAAAATATTTATGGTGATAACGTGTCATCATGTAAATTATTGCTTTTATTATCTCATGAGCAACAGCTTCGAGGTTATTTGGGTGACCGGATTCCTGAATATCGCCACCGCAGGGAGGAACGAACACCACTTTTCAAATTCTGAGGCCGACCTCGTGTTTGTTGTCCGCTATTGTCATTATCAAGCAGCTTTTCATCATCCAGGCAGCTCCTCGTCTGTAAACACCGTGTTCAAACCCCCACTTATATCATACATTCATATTATTCCAGTCGTGACCCATGTAGTGTTTACGTTTTCACATCTCGATCCGCTGATGATGAAATTGAAATACACTGCAGTGGGAGAGATCTCAGTGGTAGAAGTGCAACAGATTGGAAATTACAGCCCATGGAGATCAGTGCTCTAACATAATGTGATGGTCGGGACAGGAGCGGTGCTTAACAGCCATTCACAGATGGTGCGTTTCGGGAGCGGCAGACAGGTGACAAATGACGATTTCAGTTTTCTGTTGTACAATTACAGCTGTCGGGAGAGAACACTCACCAACAGAAAAAGGGTTTTCTACAACTCACAGTCAGTCAAATACTGAATAAAAAGTTATTGAACGTTCCCATGTTCTGTATTATTAGCATTCCAACTGATTTCTTTAATATATCGACTGTAGCTGGAAGGGTTACTACTGACTGACTTTGTAATAGGAAGTGCGTGTGAGTGTGTGTGTGTGTGTGTGTGTGTGTTACCTGTAGGGCATCATAATACATCTTCTTGGCCTCTTCGTCAGTCCTGTCAGACATCAGCCAGGCCTTGAGCAGATACTCATAGAAACTGTCGCCTAAGCCCCCCACGGACACGTGATCTGCAACACATCAACAAAACAAAGATTATCACACACACACACACACACACACACACACACACACACACACACACAC
>NW_022280055.1:3976946-3985714 GCF_004355925.1 Anarrhichthys ocellatus | reverse complement strand
ACACACACACACACACACACACACACACACACACACACACACACACAGGGCTCCTACATGTATGCTGCCTAAGATTACAACCGTTGGACCATCCATAGATCACCCTCACACGACACAGGGCCAGATATATGTGTGCAATATAAAGAGAACACACCTCCAGTACAGCCCGTGATATACTGCCGTATTATTATGCGCGCGTGCTATCGCAGGAGAGCCTCCAGCCGGCCGAGCGGCGCTTCTGTATTCGCCCTTCTGATTGTCAGTGAAGGCTCATCCATATGTATGTGTCATTAACGGAGTCCAGCCCTGTTTGCGGAGCGCAGAGATTAAATGTCAGCAGTGATCATCTTGAAGGGAAGAGAAAAGGAGGCTGGCGGTGGAAATGGGCTGGTGCGCAGCCAATAAGAGTATCTGACCTTCTGCGAGTTCAATATTAAAACAATATTGAAACAAGAACGCCGCACGAGCCAGAGAGACGACGCACGCTCAAAATAGAGCCGTCTGATCCCAGTGAACGTTCACGTGTAAACACGTTTCTGACACAAACTTTGATGCAGAGAGAGGGTGGAAACTAATGACTCAGCATGTTCTTAACCACACATTACAACATAACAGCTGTTTGGATAAAACACAGAAAAAACGCTGAAACATGATTGTGGTTTTCTGTGTGTGTACGTACGGCACATGAAAGACAGCAGCACTTCTGTGAGGCTGTGGTAGAGAGATCTTTCTCAGACAACATTAGGCTGCAAACATCCCTGGGTCATAATTTATTTAACAAATGCATTCCCATCACTATTGCATAATGTCTTTGTAGATGAAAAACCCTTTCTGGCAAAGACGAGCATAAAAGTGTTTTTTTTTTCCTTTTTTGTGATAGAGGACTTTAAAAAATTTCGGTTGAAACTTGCTGTTTCTATTCAACATTCCTCACCGGATATGTCATCATTTGCATAAAGCACTTGGATGAAAACACAGTTACTGGCTCTGGTTAAGAGTGTCGGCTAAATGCCAACAATTAGAACTGCGGATGTGCTTTCAGTAGCTTTATTCCACGTTTCATGCATCAGATAATAAAAGTAAGCAGACCAGAGGTGCAGATCCATATTTAACCATCCCAGATATAAACAGCCCTCGCATCAAGGGCTGGGTATCAAAAACTATTTGAGACAGGACTCTCATAAACTCTGAGGCATATCAATGGATATCAAAATCTTAATAATAAAACTGGATCAAAAGATTTCTAATTTGATGGCATAAAGTTTTCTTGTGGAAATCAAGAGAAGTGTGCCCTGATTTTAAGTAGAACGTCGACTGGTCTGAACAAACACCTCTACACGGTGAAACGGGTAATAAAGCATATTGAGCATGAAAAGTTAATAAGTTCCACTCATTTCAAATTCATTTTCCAGCTCTGCGTTTGTCCTTTCCTGTTGATTCAAACACCAGTCTGACAACTTTAAATTACAAAGAACATGATGTTTCTGTACTACTTTGTATGCAAAACTCTGCCTCAAACAAAGTCAGCTTTTAAATCCATTACTGGTCTAATTTGCCTAATCTCTGCAGTCATTGGTAAGTGGCAGAAATGAAATGGCAGCGGCAATAATTGTTTTTCTGATGTTCCTGATGTGTTTAAGTCGAGGCAGAGCCTGGTTCTGCTCGAGCTTTCTGCCTGTTTAAAAGTGCTCGCTCCTGGTCTCTGTGAATTATATCATAAAGAGAAGTACGGACTAATAACATAATAAATACCTGCTCTGTATGCACTGAGATAACTTCTGCTGTGATTTGGCACGATGTAAATAGATTGAGGCCCTGAGGCTCCAGAGTTACTGGTACTATTTGATTTTTTAAAAAGTCCACTAAAGACCCAGAAACCTGTCTCAGGATTTAAATCTAACTTTTTTTTTTTTTCCCCTCGACATTTTGGGAAAATTGCATTCTTGTTGAGAGTGCGACAAAGAAAATCAACAACACTCTCGGCCACTTGAGAATATCAGCACTACTCCTATGTCTGTCCATTATATATGAGGTTAATGCCATAAGAGGGTTAGCATAAAGACTGGAAACAGCGCCTGTAAAGTTGTAAAGATGTAATATATAATTGTTCTGTACAAAAGCTAAATAATCGGTGGATTTTGGACTATTTCTCTATTTCTATGACAAGAGCCAACTGTCTCCTGGCTGTAGCTTCATATTAACCGTACAGATTATAAAGTGGTGTCAATCTTCTCATCCAACTCTCTGCAAGAAAGAATTCCCCCCCCAAAAAAAAACCTTTGAGAACTTGATGATTTGATGTATAAGCTTGTCACTTTGAGTTTGTTCTGAAGTCCCATTTTTGCTCACTGGAGGTGAAACACACTTAAAGATGCCTTAAGAATGGATCTTGATATGCAGCCCTTCTCTCGTCAGTGTCACTTTAATAATATCTACTCATATCTACTTTCTCCGATGATGACAAGTGGCATTAGGAGAGGCTTTTACTGCTGGAGTTTCTCTTGAGAACTATACCGTACATACCTTGTCCATTATAAATTATTCATCTCTCTTTAACTCCATATGTTCCTCTCCTTGTTCCTGAACCCCCCCGCCCCACCCCATGCCCTCGTCTTCCTCAAAGCCTCACCTCATTATTATCACCATTACCCGTTCAGCTACATGGTTTGAAGAGTCTGATAGTCGATTCACAATCATACCCTATTGCCACAATCTGTGAGAGAGTCAGACGGGTGAGTTAAAGATAGAGATCGGGGGTGGAGTGAGAATACAAAACAGTGGAACGGGTGCAACAGTGGGTTGCAGCAATAAAAAGAGTCAACAAGGTTCAAATAGAAAGAGTGAAGAGAGAGAGAGAGAAAAGGACGAGCGGACATGACACTTAAAGCCATTCAGCACCACTTCTAGCACAATGTCAAATGAGACAGTCTGTCATCATATGTGACATCAATATCAAAAGAAACACTACATTTTTATGTCACAAAACTTACGGACCGCTCCTTAAACAAATTCATATTTTAGCTTTAATTTAGACCTATAAAACCAAATGTATGTATCAGGCACTTTTTTAAAAGAGTACAGTAAATGAAATAGAAAGAATGTTGTTTGGTCCATTAAATGTAATAAAAATAGGACTAAATACATATGTGTCAATCGCTATTTCCCAAAGCCCAAACATATGTATTCAAAATTGTTTGTTTTGTCAGAAGAGATCCAATTTTTCATGATAGAAGTTGAAAAAAGCAAGCAAACATTCACAATTTAAAAGCAGAACCAGCACATTTTAGGCTTAAAAAAGAGCTGAGGGATAAACTGATCATCAGAATAGTTACTGATCACAGTTGTATCAATCAACTAATAAATGTATCAACAGATCCTTTCAGCTCTGCTCAACATAGACGGTTGTTATAAAAAGTAGTCAGTGGATCCGAGAGCTCTAAATTGTGGCAGGAGATTATTTATGTACATAATTGGGTTCAAGTTCATCACCTTTAAAAGTGTAATAGACGACCGGGAGCCCGTGAAGTCATTGTGACATCAGCAGGATACTTGCATTCCTGGTTTTCGTCGGTACAAATGACAGGTGTGGAAGAGCTTTCTTTGAAAGAGCAGCATTAAAGAGCATTACAGGAATCCAGACAAGTAGTCATTTGCAGGCATTAGTGTTTCAGCGTCATCTTGGGGAGAAGAAAGGTCGAACCTCGGTGATATTCTTCAAGTGACAAATGCTAATTTATTTTTATAAATGTCTCAGGCTCAAAGTCCAGGTTATGATTAACCCAAAGATGTCAGCCTGTGATTCTCATGATAATCACCCTGTATTTATACATCTCTTTCTCTCTCTGGTTCTTGCATTTGTGTGGCAACAGGGCAGAAATCAATTGGCCACAATTATGTTTGTAACAGTTGAGATGTAATATCAAGCACACAAAATCAATGTTTACTCTCTCTTCAACCAGCGAAGGGCCAAAGAACCGGTGAAGACCAACCCATCTTACGTCCAGTATACATGGATGATCCACTGTATTAAAAGCAGCTCTGAGTATCCCAAAATAACACGTTGTGAATAAAGAAGAAATTGAATGGGATGTGATAAGAATTGGACTTACGTTGGCCCCACTGGCCGCTATTGGGGTTCAGGTAGTTGGGGTAAAGCCCCTGTGGTTTGTCCAGGCGATCCAGTACTTTCCGGATGTTCATTACCTATTGATTAAAGGAAGAAAGCACAAATGCAACAAGTAAGGTTAACTAGCTCTGCTCCAGCAGATTCCAACACAAATTTGCAGGGAATAATAGGGTGCGTGAGGTCGTTTAACCACAGGTGTTTAGCAGTAGTTTGCTCGTCTCGGGGAAGGATGTACAGATCGAGTAGCGAGTGACACGTGTCACTGTTGTTCCTCTGTAGCCTAAATGAGCTGATTAATGACATGATAACGAGAGGTTGGATCAGTGAGCAGACTTGCATACTCGCCATTACCTGATCCAGAAATTTTAAGGCTGTATCGGACGCATTTCAGAAACTGGTATCGGAACAACTCTACTTCAAAACATCGCACGATGTCTGTAAAAGGTTTCTGCGAAGCACTCTGAAAAGACTGAAACTTGTTTCATATTTGATATAATCAATATATCTACGGAGAAATAAGGTAAAGAGGTGAAGAGTGGCTACAACTGCCCTTATTTTTGCTTCCAGGGAAACACCTCTCCAAGTTCTCAGACATTACAGACACGTCTAAAGTGTAAGAGTGCATGTGGAATGCAGCCATTAACTGTGGAAAAAAAGTAATATCATCTACTCTCATGCGTGTCTGCTACCTTCTGTGCGAAGTCCGGATTCCCCGAGAGTTTGCTGAGGTGCATGAACTCCAGATGCAGGGTGCCGTACTCTGCCAGGATGCTGCTGCCGCCTGAGGCCCAGGGCCAGTTTCTGCCAATACCACTGGACAAAGATAAAAAGAGAAGGAGACAAGAGGGATACGTTTAAAACACAGCACAACAAGAAGACCGACGCACTGCTGCATCATGTTTCACATCTTGTTTATTTCATAATAATTCGTACTAATAATACCCACAAGTGCTTTGTTAGAAAAGACACAAAGTTACACGATGAGTCACGTTAGAAAAACGAATTCCTGAGCACACAGAGAACCTGCTCGTCTCGATATGAAACCGACAGCTGAACAGAGGCGGTAAATCTTTATAAAGTCAGAGTGTCGGCGACTCAGCGGTCATTCTTTGAATTGTGACGACGACTAAAATGTTCTCGTGATTTACAGGGTATTTTAGAAAGCCGTCTCGTCCTTGAGTGACATTTATTCTTAAAATGGATACAGACCGAGTTACATTAACGACACTAACGGCTAACCTCACACTCCATCTGTCACATTAATGGGTGCATTTGTTCCCCTTTTTTATCCCCACACGATTGACTTCGGCAGCACTTCATATCCTTGCTGGTGTCTCTAGGTCAGTCAGTGACAGCACATGGGCCCGCACCGTCTCCCCCGACCTCACCTGTAGTGACGATAAAGCCGCCTCGACCCTCCGGCCATATGCGAGAGTTACCAACCTCTGGCACGTTCGACATGGACAGAAGACCGTGCAGCGGGGTGTGTATGCCTGTGTGAGTGGGATCATTAGAGCCACTGACGGATCACTTCCAGGCAAAGACTGATGGCGATGCTTCAAGTAACCACTAGTGAATACATATTAACAATTCACTACACTGCGAAACACACACCAGGATGTGTGCACTGCAACAATTACATGTGGACATGAGCTGCACACACACACACACACACACACACACACACACACACACACACACACGGGAGACATCCAGCAAATGAGAAAAAGGAGACAGAGAAGGAGTGAGAATTAGTAAAAGTGCCTTACACTCACTCACTCACACACACACACACCCCTTCAAAGAGGTGGATGAACATACTAATTATTCCCCCCTCCAACTCATCATGCTGCACAAGCCATAATTTGTTTCCCATTACACTGTGGATTTAATCAAGTCACCCAGACACAGAGAAGACCACCGCAGCATCAGGCAGCGAGCAGATATCAGGGTCAGAGAGAACAATATGGGGAGGAGAAAAAACATCCCATCACTGTGGATCTGATTAAGATTGGGGCTGTGCGTTGGTTCGATTTAGACTGATGCAGACATTAAAATAGGATATTATAGTCTACGATTACCTGCACAAACAGTTGAATGTGTTGTATTTGTACAACTCCCCCCCAGCATTTCCAAACGGTGTTATCGTTGGCACCGCTGTTGAAAAGACTGCTTTCCGTTTTATTTAGAGCCGAGCAAACAACACAGGACATGCTACCATTTTGTTTTGCACAGTTACTGCAGTTGTTCAACCCTCCGCCAAACCCCTCTACTGGGAATAGTAACTGCAAATAACGGACATATTGCTGGACCTGTTGAGGGAAGCGAGGCCCAGTACAACCACAACCAGGACTGAGCGGGACAGACTGACCGGGACTAAAGGTGCTCGTAAACACTACCACTTCTGCCCACAGGGGCCGCCAAAATCAACACAACAAGAAAGTTACTCATAGTAACTGTGAATCCAAGATACACTGTCTTTTAATGTTCCAGCTACTTCCAAAAGAACATTATTCCTTTAACTCCACAACACCCTCCACTTCCCCCGAGTCAAATCGTGGGCTTGATTCGTCTATCCATCTTTTTCAATCCTTTTATAAACCCTGTGATGAAGGATAAATCCCTTCCCTTGGTAGAGTGGAGGCACGGAGGTAAACACACACCTTTCCAAGTCGCCCCTGTCCAGTCTGATCCCTCCCAAAGCCCCGCTGTGAGAGAAATTAAATCCCTGTTAAGGAGAACAAAACAACAGGCAGCAGGGAAAAGCGGCTGTGTAAACCAAACACACAAATCAATGAGGAGCAGATAGAAAGTAAATCACGGGAGACGGCTGGATGAGGGCGTGTTAGGAATACCGTTAATCTGGCCAGGGGGTCTGCATGTTTAAGAAAGATACATTTAAGGCCTGCTCCGTTCACGTGAACACACTACTGCTTTATACCTGTTCACTGACACTCTGCATTGATATTCGGGGACTTGTTACTTGAAAAGGAACAGCAGCAGTAGAGCTTTATTACACACTGTGATGATTAAACTGTAAAAAAAAAGAAAATAAATACTCAATTGATCCGCGGTTCAGGAGTGATCCGAACCGTTCAAACAGCTCAAAATAAATGAACTGTGATTAAAAAATGACATTAATGCTGGTAAAACTAATGAAATGGAGGCGAGCTGCTTTATTTTGAGGTGTAACGTTTCAAGAGCTACCGAGTGGCATCCATGCCTGTTTTCTGGTGGAAACTCTTTGTTATTCCAGTCACATCCCACACTGGGACTGGAAACTGGCATTCATCCATTGACTTACAGCACAACACAACTGCATTGGTCCATCTGCTGGGAGTCCACTGCTGTCTTTGTCGGCTGATACAGATGTCCCGGTGGCCCACTTTCCAAGGCACTGTTACCGGCTAGCACGCTCTACATCTACAAAGGTCCGGAATATCACAATAATGTCTAACTTGCGCAATGATTTAGTACCATATGTAGTGAAGTAGCCGAACAGTTGTATTAACGTCTGTATGTAGTCAACAACTGGCTGTCAAATCAAATATAGAAAGTGCAATTGAATAATATCTCAAGAATATTTGTCAGTTTTCAAATTGAACTGGATGAATTATAATTAATCAAATACATGAATTTAAATAAATTTAAATATGGACTGGATTGAAGAATAAGTTACATAACAGAAAGCTTTTAAAAATGGTGCATCTTAAAATAAAGTACTCCATTTTAGAAAGATGAACTGAATTGAGCTGCAGCTTTAAATTCAGTTCATTCAGGTGTGAAGTCGTGTTACCCAAAAAAGCCACAATATTAGAGTCTTATCTTCTAAAAAGAGACATTTGTGTGCAGGGACTTTATCTGTGGTTATTGAAACCACTTGTTTCAGCTCTGTTCCTCTCTGTCATAAATACGTCGATATAAGCAGTTTAGCATGTTGAATAAAGTCAGAGTATAGTACATTGTAAAAAGTCATAGCAGTAAAATGCTAATTGAGTAATCTTTTCTTCCAATCAGAGCAGTGAAAGGTGCCACATAAAAAAAAATAATTAATAGAAAGACTTATTTGTCTTAATAACTATTATCCACCAAATAATTCAGTTCGAGACAGTTTTAAGGTCTTAAATCCATCAACTGACTAATTCCCAAACTCAGGTGCAGGTGAGATTTGGGTGTGGCTATAGTTACCATACAGTACACGGAATGCAATATATTAGCATTTGAATATGAATTTGCAAACATAGACAGCTTAACAATGTTAAAAGGATCATTTGTGGAGTTACTTGCCACAGCTTAAACTTTTGTTGTGACTTTTTGCATGTATGCAATTTATTTTTGTAATATACAGTGTTATTTCATGACTGCTAATGGGTCAGAATGTGTGGAGTTTTGTGAAAACTGTGCCATGGAAAACACAATGAACGCTGAACTAGCAAACAGTGAATTCATAAAAGAATTCATAAAATAATTCATAAAATGCCATTTGAGAATAGAATGGAATGTTGGATGGAACATGCATGTTCTGGAATAAATTAGAATGTTGACGCATCATCTTCAATGCTACCAGTCTGCCTCAGAGCTCACTACAGGCTGCAGGTGTGTCCGATGTAGGATGATGGGGTAAGATACTCTCACCAAACTC
>NW_022280055.1:3946973-3951946 GCF_004355925.1 Anarrhichthys ocellatus | reverse complement strand
ATATCTGGGCCCTGGTCTTGCCTCCTGCCGTGGTTCTGTCATATGCACTGAATGTGTTTTAACTCTTTCAATGTTGATCATTCTGTACACATGACATCTGTTGCACTTCTGTCCATCCTGGGAGAGGGATCCCTCCTCTGTTGCTCTCCCACAGGTCTCTTCCTCTTTTCTCCCCGTTAAAGGGTTTTTTGGGGGAGTTTTTCCTGTTCCGATGTGAGGGTTCCGGGACAAGAGGATGTCAAATGTGTACAGATTGTAAAGGCAAATTTGTGACTTTGGTCAATACAAAAATAAATTGAATTGAATTGAACTGAACCTGCCCCTACTGTTTTCATCAACTCCACAGAAGACGGCTCTGAGGCAGGCCGCGGCAAAAGCGCTGCTCATAGGGTCTGCAGATTATATTCTGATGACATAGCATGCCGCTAATTTCTTATAAAGATATTTCATTTTATTTTATTCGACTGTGGTCAGGCTTCCTGGGTTGGCTCCCCACCCATCTTAGTTATGCTGGGATGGTGAACTTCTGTTGACGTGAAGGTCTAGTCTACATGCTTTTTCTCATATGGGATGTAATGAGAGTAATTACAAGCTCTGAGCTATAAAACCACCGTTTGTGACCTCTCCTTGCACAACAGACCATACTGCAACATCCTAAAAATACCACACAAGTGATCGAGGTTTGAGCACATATTCTTACAGCAGCCTTAACTGTCTTTCAAACCAATTGGAAGACATTATCGAGCAAAGATAAAGCAATGATATCTACCGCAAAATGGGAATGAATTTCTCCTGTTGACTGCGTTTTGTGATCTAAGTCGGCTTCATTTCTCACAGTCAGGGGTATGAAGATCCGTATCGAAAGCTGGCCCAATAAAAAGTCTCAGTTTGTTCAATTCACTAACAGGAGGCAGAGTGGCGTCTCTCTCTTTGTCATCATGCTTTATACTAAGCCGTGGCGGTGTAATGCAGCACTCTGAAAAGCACACAGTTATGGTGACCTAGAATTAGGACACAAGAGAGAATACGCAGGGCGTAGACTAATATATCAACACAGATCATGAGCTTTCATTATAAACCAAGAGATCAGCCGCCATCATCCAACATCTGATAGGACTGATATGTTGCAATTTGTTTGGCTAATAGGAGTCCATGTCCATAGATTTTAATTAATAATGGTTATAATGAAGATGTGAAATCAGGCCAGCCACAATTAAATGAAAATAATAATTGATATTCGAGGTTGTCAAAGACTACATTTTGTTCGAGAGGACATTTGGGTACAATTTTTCTATTTCCATTTTTAAGCCAAAAAAGGACGTCATCATAAATAGCTGTGCAGATGTTGGCAGAGGAAGCGCCATTTTGCCCTTGCCATCCAGACGAGTTAAAACGGTTCAAACATTGTATTAAAACTGTTAACAGCATCAAAATGTCTGGTTGTTGCATATTTGACAGGATAACAATGTTTCAGAGCAACAGGTGTTTCAGTTTAACGACTTTGAGCCAAATGTGCCCGTGGTTGCTGGTAGTACCTTACATAAATGTTTGGCTTAGGTGATAAACACGGAGGAGTATGTAGTTAAAATGGATTGAAGGCATTTCCAGGGACACCGACACGCTTTTTGTGTTTTTAACAGCTGCCGTCATTACGAGCAACCACAGATACATTCTGTTGAGACACATCAGTTAACACGGTCACTTATTAAACCGAAACACAGACAGCGTCTAGTTATTATTAGCGTTGTCATTGTATTTTACGTTACGTAAATGACCACAGATGAACTGCTTGAAAGCATCGAGTGACTTGTATGTATATATGTATTCTACACACTCACTAATTGCACACGGATCTGGAAAGTCAATTTGTTAAGGTTGCATTTGTGATCTTTGGTGGTTAACGCCCCTGCATTGCAGGGTGGCTGACCGAGTTGCTGTCGTGTAAAGAAACCTACAGTATAAACATCCTGGGGCACCTGAGAGACATCACTAAGAAGTTAACATGTCTTATACATCTCAGACACATCTGGACTACTCAACACTGTTTAAAGAGCATCTGGGAATAACCGTCAAAATAATCTGACATGATGACATAACATATTCTCTGCCCTGCTGTTCAGCCAAGAAACAAAAAAAGGGCTCAAAGGAATTCATAAAACGAATACGGATCCAAAGCCACGACCTGGAATTCTCTGGGTGATGAAAGATTGATGCCATTGGGAAGTATGAAGGTTTGTGTTGGAGGACATATTCTCGACCTCTCGGTGTCCATCTTGTTTGTCCATTTGGTGGTGTCCAATCTCATTATTATTCAACCTTTCACACCTGTAGCCATTCCCCTGGCCAGCTGTGAAATGACAAAACCTAGCCTGCATCTTTTATACCCTCCAGTCCGTTCTGCAGTGACTACAACAGTGATTTTAATTCTGTGGTGCCAAGCAGTAACCTGGAAAAAAAAACGTAAAGGCATTCAATCTCCATAAATTAGCATGTCACACCAGGAAGTGGCCTCTCACGCTCCTCTAGTACTCCAATTAATGTGTACTCTGTGTCTGGATCAAGTCTATATTTTAGCAGAGTTCTTTTTGTGTCAGTCCTCCTCATACATGCCATGACCTCCGTTTCTCTGCGGCTTTTGTCCCCTCAATATCTCTTCCTCTCTTGTCTTAAAATCTATCGCACTTCTCCTCCGGGCGTGAAGAAAATGTGAGTTGCGATAGATTCACAGTTAGCAACTTAATTAGAGGCCTTAAATCACGGCTGCCTTTCACTCCCTCAGGTTACTGCCGAGGACAGAGGAAAGTGTGTATACGTGTGTGTGTGTTTGCTGTAAAAAATCTCTGGCTACCCTGAATGCCAAGACTTTCCTTTGCTGTTAAAAAGTGCCTCATGGCAGTCAGACAGTGTTACTACCAATACTGTGATTGTGTGTCTGCTGTATGTGCATGTGTGTACTCACAACTATAGCCAAGGGTAGAGACGATGATTAGTTGTCAGACTTTTTATAATAATCTATCTTAATATCTTTACAATCTCCTCACAAATCCATCATAAACTGTTGCAAATGAGCCTTACATAACTAGACTAAATCTGAACCCATCAACTATAAGAAGCAGAATTAAACCAGTGTAGATAAAAGAGTTCTCTTCGTAGCTGCCAAAACAACAACAATAAGTGCTTGAAGAAGCTCTGCTGTACCTTAATGTGTGAACGTGTATTGCTGGGACGCAGCACTGTTCCTCTGCAATAAATTCCACCATTATGTGTTTTGCTCAGGGAGTAGACAACACTGTGGTGACAAACATATGTGGTAATGGAAATTATAGCAGATTATCTGAAAGTTGAATTGTTGACGGGACTAGTGTATCCTGGAAATGAGATCACACACTACCATCAGGAGAGAAACCATCACAGCCCAAGCAGAATTCCAATTTGTTTTGTAGATGACATTCAACATTTTATGACTTCTTCTTCTGCTGCTATGCTGACGACACTCGCTTTTACTTTCCTGTTAGGCACTAAGGGCCTTATTCTGCTGTTGCACTTTGAAGAAGTTCGAAATAACATTATAAACCAGCTGCCTTAAATGTTAATAAGCTGAGCCGTCTTTACGAAGCAGGGCAAGTTCATTTTCCCATCACGTCGACAATAAAAGGCTTCATGACAGAGAGCCACTTCACAGGGTCACCCAGTGCGACAACCTCTCTGGTCCGTACTAATAGAGCCATTCTCCATCTAGGCCTATTAATCAAACTCCGAGACCCCAAGAGCTGAGGATTGATTGCTTTAGCCTCCGAGTCTGTAGCTGAAGGAGTAAATCTGTCCCACATTTTAAAAAAAATATTTTATTCTGTGAGATAAGTAAAGAGAGCAGGAGGACAAAGTTATCTTTAACAATGCAGCTGCATTCAGATGATGACATTGTTTTAATCCAATATTTAAATTAGTACAATCTGTCATGGTAAACTGTATATATCGCTTTAAAGTCAAGAGTAAAAATGCCCTTTTAACCCTTTTTGATCACCTTCCCAGTCATATTGATCACACATTTAACAATATATGCAAAAGAATTATATCGATTTCTCCATATTTTTCTGTGGAAAATCCAATTATATCGTCTCTCTGCAAAACAAAATGTGTCTTCATGACATCATGGACAACCATCCGTCAATCAATCGGCAACAAAAGACCCGCGTGTGTTGAGAAAGTCTTCTGTTCCGTACCGCGCTACATTCTAAGCCCGCCCACTTTCTAGTATGCCAATCAAATGCAAAGGATTGTATTTAAATCCTTCTTGTAACTAAAGATCCTTTGAACTTTACGTTTCACTGGGAATATTCACTGTAGCCAAAGTCATTTACACTGTTTTTAGCAGTTGTATACAACTCTCCAACTTTGAGAGTAAAACCTGGTGACCTTGCTCATTTTTATTTTGGAGCAAAAACAAAATGGCCTCAGTTTTTTTTCTTTCAGTCTTTTATCTGCCAGACATCTACTTACATTTGAAGATCCTAGAGTAGAGTATTTTAAACCACTGACTTATAAACTACCAGTAAAACAAAATCTTCAGCATATCACAAAAAGAATATACGAGGCGGCTGCTTTTCATTTATATACAAAAAATGGCCCCAGGACCCGACCATGCTCCCCACCACAGAAATGCTGTAATCTGCTGTAGCAATGCTTTTTTCTAAATCCAGCATTATAAAACTTTCTGTGTCATTTGTTATTTTAAACAAACAAACAAAAGCATTTTGTAAGCATGATATTTGCATATTAACGTTTTTCCAAAGCTTTTCTTTGTCAATTAGAAGAAAAAATGACGTGTGACTGTTTTTGTGAATGAGTGAGTGTGTGTGTGTGGGATCATCAGCATGATGCCTGTAGAGAACAATGAACAGTTAATTTCAAGGCGGAGCACAGATCCAGACACCTCAACAGAACCCAAAACACACACACACACACACACACAC
>NW_022280055.1:3943858-3946963 GCF_004355925.1 Anarrhichthys ocellatus | reverse complement strand
TGCAGTGCAGTGGGAGTGATTTGCAAGAGCTTTATCAGTCTGAATGTTAATAGAAGAGCTATGGGACATACTGGCTGAGGCAGATAACGACCGGGTAACGTGTGTGTGTGTGTGTATGTGTGCGCATTTGTGTTTGTGAGAAAAAGTGAGAGTGACAGAAAGTGTCAGAGGAAATCGGGTAAGCAGTTACTTTGTTGAGTGCTGCTACGGCTTTGCAGTAACTCAATATTGTAGGAAGCTACATGTGTACAGTACAGAAAGCCCCCATTTTCTTGTCCGGCATATTCTACCATTATTTATATTGATTCAATTACATAAAGGCTACTGACGTAACTCACTGGCAGAAGGAAAAAAAGTCAGCCGTTCTGAGCTTTTCTTTAATAGTGTTCATTCAACAGAATATTTGACTGAAAGAGACATCTCGACCAGATGTTATTCTTCTCCTTTGTAATTATTTAACTCCCAATTATCAAAGCTAAATTCGGGGAAAAATGTTCCTGTCCATCTGTCCGCAGAGACACCAGATTTGCTCTGGTGAGAATGGAGTCTGTGGCAGATCAATTGGACAACTCAATCGGATCTTAACAGCATTTTCCGCTCAGTTAGTGTCAATCAATGGGTTTAAGCACACAGACAGAGAGAGAGACAGAGGGGTCTGTGAGTCCAGGTCCAGCCTGTGAACCTTTATGAGGTGCTGCACCACTGATTTGTTAGATCTCACAAGTGGCCAAGAGGCCGTTTCAAGTGTCTCTGTAGATGAATCTACTACATCAAGATCAGAGTCCCTGATGAATAATTTGGTGATTTGTTTCCCAATTAATTTCCATCCTGATTCAGAGTGCTCCCACATACAAATGTTACTTTATCCTGGCTTGTTACTGGTCTTCCATGGATGAGCAGTCTAGTGATCAGTTGGACTTATAAGTGTGTCTCTTAAAATAACCAGGTGAACCATGTAGGGGGAGTTATTAGCAGAAACTGAATACAATATTCATAACCTGAAACTGTGAATCGTTGCATTTCAGTTAGCTTAGATCCACATAGGTGGTGGGTCCTCCTCCACGGAGTCCGCCATGTTGCACCACCATGTTTCTACAGAAGCCCAGAAGGGACAAAGTGAAACTGGCTCTAAAGAGAGCCTTTTGCGTTACCTAAAGGTAAGGATGTCTACCGAAAACCCGGTCTTAAACGGGCCCCGGTGCTAAATTATTAAAGACTTGAGGATTGATAAGCTCCATCGTTGCTGTCGCTTTTTATTAGTGCTTTTGTTTTGTTGTAATTTACTGCTCTGCTCTCTCTGTCGGGCTGAGCTCATCCAACTACATACACAAAGCTAGGTCAGCGAGCAGAGAGGCCGTGGTGGAGACAGTGAAGCCAACCAGGTAAAGTAAAGATTACTCGAGTTAAAGACCACTACACTTGTCTCAGCACCTAATGGGGTTAAATTGGTATAGCTCCTATAGCTCGCTAAAGATAAGCAATAAGGTGACAGAATACTCACAAACAAGTATCTAGTCAAACCACCTGCGTAACTCAAAACCAGCCTGTATGTATTTACCAATGGTTTACGGTATTTATAGATTATGTTAATGTGTGCTGTGTTTCCAATCAGAAATTAACTAAATACATATTTGTCTTTTTGTCCAGACAAATTGCAAACCCTAGAAGTAGCTAAGACAGAGAATGGCTTTCATGACATTTATCGTGTTCTCTGAAATGAACGCAGAGCAGTTGAGCAAACCAAGTTTACTTGGTATAGAAGCAATAAAACGTCTGAAACTGTGGCCTTGTTTCTTGTTTTTTTTAGACAGCTACAGGGCAGAGTGATGAAAAACTGTGGAGAGGGAGTAAAGCGAACAAGGCCATGGAGTGGACCTCCAGCATGATGTCCTGAAACTGAGGAAGATACTGGGTCACTCACGGTAAGACGGATGGACTGAGGGAGGACGGAGAGGGAGTACAGGAGAGTGGGATGTGAAAAAGAACATTTTTTAAATGAAGGAGAAGAAAGGAATTGAGAGTAAAAGAGCGAGAGAAAGGGGAGCGATACGGATGAAGGGAGAGATGATAATTGGGCCTCATTTGCAAGTGTGTCTCTGTGTGTTTTACACATTTACTCTGCTTCAATCTGGGTCAAGGTTGTGTAGACAGTCTAACAGCTCCTAACTACGCCGCTCCAGAAGAGCTCCTCTCATGTATCTGCACACTACCCATATATGATGAACTTTCCATAAGTCTCTCCCTCCATCTCTGTCTGACATGCTAAGCGTGTTTGTTTTGTTGTTGTGTATTAATAGAGTTAAGCTTAAATTGTTTCACATATGACAAACTGTTTTTATATAAATAAATAAATAAAGCGATACACAAGTTATTGGTCTGTGTCCGCTTGTTATAATCCCCTCACCTTCCTTAAATTAGCATTCTGTTGGTAACTGGTGGTTTGTGAAGTGTAGCGTTACTGTATGAGCTGTGAGAGAGTCATGTTGGTAACCAGCTGGAGGCTAAAGGAGCAGCAGCGCAGTCATTCCTAAAACAACAGCTTAAAGCAGTGAAATTACAACAATAAAGCCTGATATTTAAAAGGCATAAAGGGGTTATATCACTCCTGGTACACTGACCATCTTGGATGTTAAAAGCAATGCGTCTTACTCTTCTTGGGCCCGTTGGACGTCCCTCACTTGGCCGTATCGCTGCTCTCTTTCTCAGAGCTTGTAAGTCATTGTTCCGGGCGACCATATGGTAAACATACATGTGCAGGGATGCATGTGCAACCACCAATTTAGGCAAAGGCAAAAGTGCAGCGGGTCTAAATGTTGCTCTCCACAAAGACATTTACGAGAATCAGAATGTGGAATTGGAAAAACATGCATTTACCCAAATGACAGGTTTGTTCCATGTCGACATGTCCCACACACAAGAAGAAGACTTTCAGCTAGAAATAGGAGATAAAGCTACCCGCTGTGGTGTGTGTGTTTCCAAGCTATCATAGCTCAGTCATGCAGGTAAAGTCATCATCACCAGCAATTTGCTCAGGCCTCCAGGCGATGATGCATGCGCGCACACACACACACACACACACACACACACACACACACACACACACAC
>NW_022280055.1:3925142-3943848 GCF_004355925.1 Anarrhichthys ocellatus | reverse complement strand
CACACACACACACACACACACACACACACACACACACACACACACACTCCCTGGGGTGTTCCTCCCTCCAGAGAGGAGGACATGAGAAGGTGCGGAGTCCATTCACCCGTATAGACAGAGAGAAAATTAATTTGTCACAGCACGTTTATCGTCATGACAACCTGCCTTTTAATTAAGGTCTGACAAACGGCAGAGTGTCGCGTCTCTCTCTGGGGAACGACAGATAGAAAGGAAGTGGAGGGAGAAAGGAAAAGTGCTCTCTTCATCACTTGTGACTGACGGAGGAAGTGGAGGATGGCAGACCTGTGAGCATTCGTTAAGATACGGACATTGTGTTGCGTGTGTACTTGGTAAATAGTTAAGCTGAGGCTTAGTTCAGTCAACTCAAACTACTCTGTTAAGAAAAGATTATCATCACACAGCAGTCGCTGTTGAGCTTGGAAGTGATTGATAAATATATATGCACTAAAAAACTTCTTAAAAGGAATAATGACAACCGTCCTTGGTTGTACAACTTATAATGTATTACTCCTTTTACTACTAGTTTCACTTTTAGTTTCTTAATATATATATATAGAAAAAAATGAAGGTTAAAGAAGCACTGCAATGTAATTGAATCATGTAATCGTGGACAAAGGTTTACCATCTTTGCATTTTGTTTTCTGTTATGTCCTCCAATGCACCAGTTCCAAACCTATGTCTTCATCAGAAATGGTAGATTTACATTTTTATACTTGAAAGCCATACTATGGATACAAATATAAATTCTTCAAAATACACTGTACACAATATACTGTTTGTACTTATATAACATATATACAATTTGTGTCAATTCCACAAGAAATATATCACCAATCAGGCTGAATCCTACCCAACGTCACAAAAGGACAAAGTGGCTTTATGTCTCCATTATCAAAATTGCGTGTGTTTCTGCATGCATGCGTGTGTCTGTGTGTGTGTGTGCGCGCAGCAGTCAAACCCAGCGGCAGCCCCTTGACAGCGTGTCACAGTGCATTAATAAAGGCCGACTGTGGCCTATAACCCTGTCACAGTACTCACAAACTTTCGGTTTTGTCTTCTGAGTGGTAGCCGAGTTCCAGAGCCAGCCGCTGGCATTTAGTCCTGGCTGAAAAGCCAAACAACTTCTGTCCGACAAGCCCGCTCTGTCATGTAAAACTAAAACATCTCAGCTTGGCCGTGTGAGAGGGGAACAGAGACGAGCTTGTGTTCATCCGGCTCCCAGAAAGACCACAGAGCTCTTTAAAGCATCAAACCATAAAAACAGACCCGCTGCCTCAAATACCGCCCGAGTGAAGAGCGAGCGTGTGTGTGTGTGTGTGTGTGTGTGTGTGTGTGTGTGTGTGTGTTCTACCTCTTGAGGTTAAGCAGAGCCCAGGGTATGCCGGTGGGCGTTTTGAAGGCTGGCAGCAGCTTTTCACCCAGCTCCACCGCCTTCCTACGGTATACCTGTGAAAGAGAGGGAGAAAGAAAGACAGCGTCTCATTGAAAGAGGCTTCTAGCTCACATTCTCTTGACCATTTGAGAGAGAAAACCACTGAGTATGGCACATAGCTAACGTTTTAATATTATTACTCAAGATACTTTGGGTTGTTATTTGACCGTGTAAACATACCAGATAACTTAGCCCTGAACTGAGGGAAGCCACGGAATTTGAATCATCATACGGCTACAACTATTGATTATCTTCATAATGGATTCCGCTGAAAATTATTGTATTAATCATCTCATCGCTCGTTATATTTTCATAAATTCCAAGGTCATGTATCCAGATTTCATTTATTCAACCAACAGTCCAAAATCCCAAAGATATTCAGGATATTAATATTTCAGACAAGGAACGGCATGAAATCCTCATATTTAAGAAGCTAGAGCCAGCAAACCAGCAAAAATATATTTAAATATGAATCGATTATCAAAATAATTGCTTTTGACTGCTTGTTGCGAATGTAAATGGTTATCAGCTGCAGCTATAATTATGATCCTTGTTATGTGTCGCTCTGTCACAATCCCACACACGTTTTCCATGTAGTTATTTTGGAACTGAAGAAAGAGACGAATACAAAGCTAAATCATCCCAAAAGTGACCTTTAGAAAAGAAATAAAGTATCTGGCACAGGATGCAAGAAAACAGGAAATTGAAGCATTTAGGCTACACGTCTCAGAAAATGTTTTGAAGAGAACTACTGGGAGCAGCAGCAGGAACCAAACCCCAGCACCAGGGGATTAACTCTAGTACTGAGGCCAATGGTTTCAACAGGGACACAACAAGGACATCTACACAAGTAGAGTCAAAGGTCACGGGATTCAGTGGTCAAATTCTTTAAAAAGCTTGATTTGCAATGCAAATGTCACACTCTCCTTGTATTGCTATGTAAAGCTCCCAGAAGAAAAGCAAAGACTTTTATATCTTACACCTGTACTGTAGTCCTCCCCCTTCATTCCACTCATTTTATCCCTTTATTCCTTCTTTCCTGTCCTCTTCCTTCAGTCCTTTAATCTGTTGCCAATATCATTCCCTGGCTGCCGTATTCTTGTCTCTTGCAGCTGCACTGATGTTTTCCATCGGTAAATTGAGGACAATTACAGAGATTCCTTACCCCGTTTAGTTTTTGGTAAGGTGCACTAAATAAAGCCGACATTTTAAGATACCTTCCAGTAAAAGGGTTTAAAATAATAATGTAATGAGATGTTAAGCCTGGAGCTGAAGAAGAAGCATTTCTGCCACATACACTGGACTTTTGGTACAATGGAACAATGGATTTTTGACCAATTTACCAATGAAAATAAACATGTCAGGAAGGGCTTAGGCCTTAGGGTATGTCTGCATCATTACCCAAACGTCTTGAGAGTAGGAAATACAACTCTATCTCTGCTGCTAAAAGGTTACAATACATTAAACTTGGTTGCTTGATGCTCAATGATTCTCTGCTCATTAGAGGTAACAAAACTTAACCTTCCACTTACAATACAAACTTCTCCAAAACAAGTCAGCCAGAGAAAGCTGGACTCACTTACATCCCTTTGTAATCGTTTAGAATAGGACGGCTGAGCTGGTGAACAAGAGCATGAAGTTCAGAATACTGACATCCATTTGAACATTTTTGGAGTAGTGAGGTAATGTTTCTATTCCACTTGGAACCAGCAGTGTGTGCAGAGGCCTGTTGCTCTAAATAACTTCAGAATTACTCAACTGTAAAACAAGAGCAAAAGAGTAAATACACCTGGATGTAGGGCCTGTATTAAACTGGGTGATGGTTTCATATAAAAGATGAATAACTGGTAAATGTGTAACATGACCGTTTGTGACATTTTGTTTCATGAGATTTTTCCATTTATAGGACTTGTATTTTTCTTGGATATGTGGCACTATTTTGTTTGAGGAACCATTTATAACAAGTAATGCCTGATTGGGTACTCATATTTCAATTTATTTGACCTTTGACATTTTGCAAACTAGTGTTAATCGTGTTGTTGGTTTAATTCTACGATGTTAAAATGACGGTGTCAGGGCTCGACAGTAAGACTTACCAGGTGGCCATTGGCAACCATTTTGGGAAATTGGCAACCACTTGGTTACCATCGGTGGAAACCACATTTTAAACATCGTTTCCCCTTGAAGAACACAATAATTAAATAATCAGAAACAAGTGCTACCGAATTGAATTTCTTGGTCAAAGCTTTTGTTTTCGCATATCTGACCGGACAGCTTTGTAGCCGGTTTAGCGCGCGCGGGGGGGGGGGGATGGTGTCTCTTAGGTGTCTGTTGGCTGTAAAAGTGAAGTACTTCTACTTTTGGCTCCAGGCACGAGTTTAGTCAAGCAGTTAGGATAGAATGGGGTTTGGCCCAAGACGTGATGGACTGTTTGCCTCCGCAGCTTCACTCCAACTGCTGCTGCTGCCGTCCACTGACAAGAGCGAGAATGACGTTCTGTCTCTTTTAGTTATTCTGGTAACTACTGCAGTCCACATGTACGTGTCCTACTTTTTTATCACCGACCCTGGATGTAGAGCGGGGGTGCTGCTGTGGCACAGATTTAGTCCACTAGAGATGGCAAAGTTAAGAACTGTTTTGGAATAAAAAATGCCAAACCTGTCACCACACAGAAACATAACACAACAGCCGTATAAGATAAGATACATCATCATTGCAGTTGTTATGCAGTGATATAACATTAAGCTTTTTTTTTTACAAATGAGGAAACAAGTTCACATCATCTAGATCCTGTTTAAAATTCTGAGGAGGCAAAGACGTCTTAATCCAAAATATAGAAAAGCAGGATACCAAGCAAAGCTTCTCAACAGTTTCTTTACTTCTCAAAGAAACTCTTCTGTCTTTCTTAAATGTATTTGCAAATCAAACACGGCTCTGATCTGCTGCGGAGGAGGCAGCTTTAATTTAAATGCCTGTTTTAACTTCTGCGCATTATCTCCCAAAGGGAGCGAGCACAACACCGTTTTTAATTCTTGAATTGTGTGATTTAAATACACAGGACACTTTTCACTCCAAATATGCACATGCTTAAAATATTTAAGTTTATACATACATATATATATATATAAGCTGGTATGCGGTCGCCAGCCTCATGACCAATTCTAAAACTTCCTGTGTGAATATAGTTGATACAAGCTGTAACAAACAATTCATCTGTTGAAGCGATGTCAACAACACGACTATCCTCTGTACCGCATTCCTTATGAGTGCAAGCATGCAGTCCTCTCTTTTGTTATCATCCCTCCATTAGTCTTTCCTACAGTGTAGAAATGCCTGTCATATACACACAGGCACACAGAGGTGGTGCCGGTAGCATTACAATAGCACTATATCAGCAAGATGGCAGTTCTGTTCCCAAAGGATCTACGGCTCAGCAGGGTGTGAGAGTCGGGAGGCTCGGGAGGCTACTTGTCAAAACAATACGGGAACTTGACAGCTTCTCCTTCAGAATGCTGCAGCAGGGAGAGGTTACTGAGAGCCGGGCGAGGGCGAGAGGTAACAGGAATGTGGGATTCATGTGGCATGAAGATACATGTCGGAATGTCCATATGTTTGACCTTGTAAAGATGCCAGGAGTGATGTTTTCTATGGAGCTCATTTGACCTTTTCTGCACCCGATCTCAAAGTCGACTACTCCTAGCGCTGTCACTGGTGGAGTTAGCAAGCTAACGGCTAGTTAGAGAGCTAGCTCGCTAATTCCACCATGCTTTAATGTTACACTGGTTACAGAAAAGGAGGCAAACAGCGGGCTGGTGGCCAGCAGCTGGTCTAACTGTCCCTCGGCCTCACTCCACGCTGTACAACATATCATCTTGGATGTTACGGATTGTTGTGCAGACTTGAATCTCATAAATTGATGTTTCTAATATCATCATGTTTCAAAATGCATATCTATTGTGCATTTCAAAAGGACTTCCAAGATATAGAGTTTTCAAGGTAAGATTTGTGGCGACACTGTTGACACCAAATTACCACACTTTGTGTGTGTGTGTGTGTGTGTGTGTGTGTGTGTGTGTGTGTGTGTGTATGTGTGTGCGCGTGTTTCAGGCCCTGCTGTGGTAGCATGGGAGCAGTGTAACAAGGCATCACATCCCAGTGATTAATGCCTTTAATAATGCCAAGAGCACACTGAGGAGGAAAATAAAAAACACTCCCAGGGACGCACAGAAGAATAAATTAAACACACCCTATGTCCAAGGCTATCAAGCAAACTGCCAACAGGCTTTAATGAGCAATTGAATTATATAGAAGCCGAGGACCCCACACACACGCACACGCACACACACACCTTGTGGCTGATGTCATTCGTAAAAACTGATGTTAATAATAGCATTTCACACCTGGGCACTTCTGACAAAATAGCCATCAGGAAAATGAACTACCTTAGTGCTGTGTTTTAATTTGTGCGTGTTATTGTCAGTTTAAGTAAGTCACTGTTGTGGAGCCACCAGTTGACTGTCCACAGAGTGAGAAAGTGTGCGTGGTTATTATTTCGTGCCTCTGAGTATATCTGTCATGCTGTGATCAGGGTAGAGGAAGAAGTGTCACAATACGGGAACAGATGAAGAGAAGTGAAAGCAGGACGACCTGTGTGCTGTAATCCTACCTGCTGAGTAATGAGGAAATGAATGATCAAAATACAATCTTCCACTGATATTTGGTTATTCGTAGGTTGCTGTAGGCTACATCATGTGACTCTAAGGCAATGCCACTCTAAATCTAGTCAACCCCTTTACGCAAATATCAACATCTCTTGTGACGATACCAGAAATTAAGTAGTCAAAAAATGGAGGAACTAATGGAGATGATTCAGGTTAGAGAATCATCACCAGGACAAAGAAGGACACGACAGGATGGGTCAAAGCTCCTGAGATGAGGCAGGAAAAGAACAATTGAAGTAGAAAGAGAACATTTGCTTTGCTTTCCCTCCTCTTGAAGTTTTGGCCATTGTGTTTGCCCTCCACAAACTCACTTAATCCACAGAATGAGAATAAAGTGTGTTTTAGGGAGATAGAGAGACAATGAGGAAGGGAGAGAGGAAACGGACAAAGAACACCAAAGGATGAGTCTATTTAAGATTCAGTCACATTCATGCAACTTGTACCACCACAGGGTTTACCTTTTAAACCCCCTGTGTGTGTGTGTGTGTGTGTGTGTGTGTGTGTGTGTGTGTGTGTGTTAACTGAAGACATTTCAGCCTCTTTTTGTGGCCTTTTCAAGCTACTATTTCAGTTTAGGGGTAAACTCTAGATTCAGGGTTAGATGGTTTGGTTGAGGTTTCAAGATATTTCCGGAAAAAGGAAAATAAGAGTCAACCACTCAATTTAGTCGATAGAAAACATCAGATTTTAGTGGCTCGGGGTCAAACATCGGTTTCTAGACTAACTTGTGAAGACACAAAGGGTTTAAATCCTCATTGCAACACACAATACATAGAATAATTGAATCTTTATGGTTATTTTTGACATTAAAGTACATGTAAAACCACTACCTGGAGTCCAGACAATGTGGGATATTGACTGTTACTCACTAGATGAAGTATAAGTGAGGGAGGACGGCTGAGGGGAAGTGAGTACATCACATAAGTCGATAAGGCTTTTACAAACATGACTGGTGTATTTCCACAGCGTATAGATCGGCTCTTCTCACCACTGTCAACAATGAGGCCACCTTTCAATGAGGCGTTAGACACAACACGGGCAGACTCCACCTTCAAGGAAGCATTCCAAAGATGTACCGTTTTCAAAAATCACTGCTTTTCTTCTACGACAGTAAAATCAAGATGTATTTCTACCTTATTTTGAGCATTAATAATTAGTAGGTGGAGAATAACCTACGGGCTTATCCCTGCCTTTCTCCTGCTTTACTTCCATTATGCTAGTGAGCATAGACGACAGGTGTAGGTACAAGTGTATGTATGGGCCACTACGAAGATAGATTACATGAATTAAGGCTCATATTAGGGTCAAAGTCGTGGAGAGAATTTAGTTTAGGTCCCGTTTAGAGTGAGGAGACGGACGTGGAAGGTCCCTACAAGGATATTAACATTTTAAGTATGTGGGAATGCGTAGGTGTGTGTGTGTTCACCCAATCAAGTTTCCAGGTCTAGCTCTCCTACCATAAATGTTGGCAGCGTGTGTGTGAGTGTGTGTGTGTTTGAATATGTGATGCAGTCCGCGGAGAGTCGCCTGGACAGCTCCCTAACCAAGATGAATGACCCAGCAGGCCTTGTGGGACACGTGGCCCAGAATACAGCAGCGTCTGGGGGGACGGAGCGAGACCCGCATGCCGACACCTCCTCCTCCTCCTCCTCCTCCTCTTTCACACTCTTCCCCTTCAATTCTACCGTGTGTTCACCCATCTCTGAAACTCGTCTTTTCTCTCTTCTTCCTTTAATGGCACACACGCACAACATTGGAACATCGATTTATAAAATCCCTACCCAGGTGTATATACATAAACATGGCCAATTTTAGAATGGAATAGAATAGAATAGAAATATACTTCATTCATCCCCAAGGGGAAATTTTTCTGTGGCAGCAGCAAACAGGGTTACAAAATAAAATAGAAATATTAGGTATGGAAAATGCACACTATATACAATATAATAAAATAACAGAGCAGGACCTATTAAATTTAAGAAAATAACGTAATAAAAATGCACAGTATATACACGAAATAGAATCATATTAAATTAACTAAGTAGGAGAAAATAAACAAAGCAGTAGTGCATTTAGGGTATTTTTAGGGTATTTTTGTTGGACTTTCCAGGCTTCATTCTTGCCTCTTTCATCAATATCTTTGTCAACAAAGACTCATGCCTAGCGATCTGCTTCTTGAATGCCCCCTTCTAAGTTTTCCAGTACCATACAACATGAACTGCCCTTTATCTGGACTGCCGGCACTACAAGTACCTATCGGGCACTACCTGCATGTTGATATTGTGGCCAAAATACTTTCTTTTGCATACCTCATAGATATGCACTTAAAGATGCTTCTAGAAAAGTATCCAAAGATGCTTCCAGGTATGAAGATCGTATTAGTGCCAGGTGCTTTTCCTCTAAAATGAGCATCAAGGTGCACCATGGGTAACTTTGCAGGGGGATAAGGCTGATGTATGACTGAAACTGAGATGTCTACAAATCATTATTTACAGTTCCTTTCATTTTCACTCTCTGGTGAGATAAATGCACAGGTACACTGACATGATGTTATAGTCAGTCAGGACAAGCATTGTGTTTATTATGGTTATGGTAAATGGTAAACTAACTAAAAAACTGTATTAATATAGCGCTATATACCTCAACAGACAAAGAGCTCTACAATTGGCCTCCTGTCGACCCACTCGAGCACAAACTCACACACTCATGGCTAGCTGCTTATTTCAAGTGCAAATTTGATCATGTTTTTCATTCTTCTCTATTTCAAGTAGCATTAACAGAAGTGTTGTATTTCACTTCCTGAATGAATGAGTCCGTGCAGGAACAACGGAATGATGAGTGCAGACTAAATGTGGAAAGAGTGAGCCGGTGTACCACCGTCTCTGTGTTGGCTGAATAAGGCCTGTTTGCAGGCTGCTGACCTGACAGCTGTATTGGAGAGGCTGAGGACACACACACACACACACACACACACACACACACACACACACACACACACACACAGAAGCCTGCTGCTGTTTGAATGGTTGCTCTTGTCCTCCTCTCCACTGTCAAAGTCGTTCCCTCTCTCCCTCTCCCTCCCTCTCTCTCTCCCTCTCTCTCTCTCATGTCTAGGTTTATAATTTGCTTCAGGGAGGGAAGACGAAGGATGAAGGGTGGCAGAAAACTACCAATCAATCACTCTTTGGCTTGAGGAGACGAGTTAGTAATAATTAAAGCAGGGCATATGGAGAGGAGAGGAAAGGAGAAGGCAGGAAACGTAAGGAAAAGGAGAAAATAAAGGAAAGGAAGAGGGGAAAGGAGAGGAAACAGGAGAGGCGAGGGAAGTAAAGGACAGGAAAGAAAAGAGGGACAGGGAAAGGAACAGAGAGACAGGAGAGGAAAACAGGAAAGAGGAAATATAATGACAGGAAAGGAGAGGAGAGACTGTGAAAAACAGTAAAGCCTGTCTGTATGAATATTGATTTGTATGTCGTCTGATGCAGAACAAGGTGCATCAGATAACTTACAACAGTGTCTCCTTTACACAGTTTGTCCAGCAGAAAGGAATCACTCATAACTGCTACAGAAACATTCCCGCAGATCACCTCAGGGAGGACTATTTACCAAGGTAACGGATGGAAGTTACATCCATCTGAATAATATGGAAATACTGGTAAAAATCAACCTCAGCATTTCTTCTACAGCTCAGCAACGTTTGCTGAGGTTTTCTAGACCAGCTGAAAGCAATTTTCTTTCCCTGGGAAACTCACTGTGGTGTTAAAAGGCCTCGCAAGATTACCGTCCAAAATAATTACACTCTGACACCCCCTCAACTACCAGGGACTGCTGCAGGTGAAGCCGTTTGGTTGCTAATGAGAGTGTGGGGGGGAGGAGAGGAGAGAGAGCAAGTCCTGAGTGAATTTGGTGTCTCGGCAGGGGGTCACATGTCAGCCGTGATGAAACACCAAAGGGCACACAAACACCCACCCCTCATTTTATTTGCTGTTGGCAAAGAGTGTGATGGAGGAAGAGCAAGGCTAACAGGAAGACCTCCTGTGATCGTGTAAGGTGTCTATTACACCCATGAAGGGACTACAATCAGTGCATGGAGCTAAACTCAACATAAAACAACCTTACAATCCAACTAACCCACGCACACACTCATAAGTTATCTAGAGTGCCCCAGTTGACCCGTGAATTTGTTAGACAAAATGTATTTAACACTCTTTTCTTACATGTAGATACACAATTATAAAGCTGAAAGTCAGTAAGTTGGTTGACAACAATAATATCTATATTTGCTTTGATAAGTCAGTTATCAGGTATGTGTGAAGAACCTGCTGCTTTTGAAATAAATTCCAAATAGAATAGTTTGGGTTTTTATTTTTTGTTCAGACAAAACAAGAAATTGTGAAGTCATCACTTTTGGCTGTTGGAAATTGACCTTTCACTATCAGTCCCGCCCCTCAAAACACAGACTGGCCAATCAGAGTGTAGCATCAGCCGGTTTCAGGCGGGTTTTGAGGATTTGGAGCTAGTGGTGGTTAAACGTTGTGTAATAGATATACGTTTTTATGTTTCGACGCAAAAACCTGTGGAGCTAACATTAGCAGAGTACATTAGCACATCATTAATAGCATTAGCACTGTGCTGCATTAGCTACTGAAGTGTGGGCTCCATGGTAGCTCTGACAGTGTTAGCGGGGCTTTTTTTTGACATTTTATAGAACAAATAATAAATCAAACATAAATTCAATGAAAGTAATCTTTAATCACAGCTTTTCCTGATGAGTTATTACTACCTCTGTTGGCTCTGTTGTAAATCATGCTCAATATGTTGTATTTCAATGTACGGCTGCTGCGATAGCCGGACCCGGGTTTGTGGATTAGGGTTAGCAGCAGGGTAACGAGCACAATCATGTGCAAGCGAGCTGCTGTTTCACACCCGGGTCCTAATTGACTACAGCAGGGCTTACTGTGCAGTAATCACCGGCTGACTGTAACACGTGAGCTGCTTTGGACAAAGCTGAACGCAGCTCCGCGTGCAAACAATAACAGGACGGCGGCTTGCTGCAGTTCAATACCTACTGACAGAATTTGACACAACCTGGGCCAGACATAAAACCTGGAGGTGATACTATTCACTGGATCATTAGACGTTTGAGCTCTAAATATTCGGGCACCTTCACAGGCTCCTGCGCCATCCAAAGCGGCAACATTTCATTTTGGACGTGCACGGGTGAAACCGCGCGTTCGTCATTATATTCACGCTTTTCACGGTGTGTTTGCGTTGCTATAATTTCACACATCCTGCATTCATGCTGCTTAATGCAGCCGATTTTCATCACATTAAAACTAAAATATCGTATATGTGGCAGAGCGAAGAGCTGCATAACAAATCCAGCGATCCAAATACTCAAAGTTAAAGCCAATACACATCAACTCTGCTCTCACTGGCCCCCCCAAGGCGGAGGAATGGAGCCACGTTGAGATATCGTCAATCAAGCGGCGATAACGTCAATCCCGCTCGTGACGACAGGGGTGTGAGAACCTCCACATCTCCTCTGGGTTCACTGCTGGAAGCATTTCCTCAGTTTGACAGACGTTTGATGAGCGAGGTGGGAAACCGCTCTCTAAGAAAAGGTAAAAAAAAAAAAAAAAAAAAAAAAAACCGCTTCGGCTTCATCTCAATATTAGCAATCCTTGCCTCGCGTTTGCATATCAATACGCACACGTGTGCCGTGCCACGTGCAATGAGAAGCGGCTCCTGATATTATTTCCTCGCCTCTCTGGTGGCACGGTCGGCGCTGACTCGGCACACTTGACAGTCAGCTCTTTTGACGGCGCCGCTATGGAAATGAAGAAGACCGGGCAAAGAGAAATTTACATAGAAACTTGCCGTCTCGGTAGGAAAGTTACAGGAGGGGAGGAGGAGTGCACGTTTGGATGGGCTGGGGGTGTAGAACCTGCACTGCGAGCAACAAGCAGAGAGTTAAGTTTAATAAGAGTCCATTTAGTCAGAAAACACATCAATGCACCTTAATATCAGCTCATCGGATCCTTCAGAAAACTACCTCGACAATATAGATGGATGTCTAAATCTCAACTGTGAGGCAAAGCCACGGGACCTCACATGTTCTCTAGCAGCACCACAGTTTTATAACTATCTGTGCAGTGAGTGTGCAATTAAGGGTCCAGTCAGGTGGGGGAGAGGGAATCTGTCCAGAGCGAATATCTCATATCCAGATCGAGTCTCGATCCAGCTGAGACAGATTGCAGTTCACACCTGACATTTAGATGCATCACAAGTGGCCACTTGTGATTGGATTTTGGGTTCCTGGCTGGCATTTGATTTGATCCGCGTGTGTGCGTGTGTGCGCGTGTGTGTGTGTGTGTATGTGTGGGGGGGGCGAAAACGGCTGACAAAACATAAAACTACACATGTGCGTTCTGGCCGAGCAGCTGGAGAGGAGGATTGCGGTAGAAATTTGCATATTGGACAAAAGCATGACAGAAAACGACTTTTTTGCCGTAAATGACAGGAGGCACAGGAGCATTTGTCCACACCTGGGGAAACGTGTGCATGACTGAGATTCACTGGAGATAAAGTGCGAGCGGTCAGGAGCAGGAGAAGCTGAACTCATGGGCTTGGAAGCAGTTGCCATGGAAACATAATAATCCGCCAATGACAGGATGGAAGCTGACACATCGGTTGATCAAAGAAAGCTGAAATAATGAAAGGTCTTCCTGCTCAGTACAGCTCACTTAAAACGGTTTGATGATCGGTCGATGAGGTGAAAACTCCAGAATAAAAGCTTTAAGTGACAATACACACATAATTAGCATATCAATAACAACAACACACTGAAACAGCCTTCAGTTTGAAACAGACTGAGACGGCAAGAAGGTTTCATCCACTTCAGCCGTCACATTGGGAGTTATCAGGAATGGAAGCGGGACGAATATAACCCACACTAAATTAACTGATGCGAACAATAATAAATATTTCAGAAGAATATACTTCCTGAAACAACGGACTTCAAGTAGAAATGAGAAAGAAGACAGAGAATCAGAGTGAATGAGTGCACGATGGAGGGAAGGAGAGAGACAATGAGAGAGATAGAGAGACAGTGAGAATGATAGAGAGAGAGAGAGAGAGAGAGAGAGAGAGAGAGAGAGAGAGAGAGAGAGAGAGAGAGAGACACACAAGTGAAGTGCCATTCAAGCGTCCCAGTGGGGAGTCAGTGTTGTCAGAGAACGAGTCTGAGCTGGAACCCTGGGTTTCATGTAAAGGAAAATGTCAAATATTCACTTAAATAGTTCAACAAAGCCAAAGACCAGATCTGACACGGACCCTAACCTACACCTTCCACGCTGCCCCGCACCGTATTCGGTATGATAAACACCCCTGCAGGCAGATTGTGAAGAGCTGCCAGGAGACGTTAGGTAACCCGGGTTGACACATGGTTAATCAGTTTCGTGACAAATCAGTTACAGACGTAATTTTGTGAAAAGGCAGGGAATAAATCCAAACTTAAAAATGGACGGTTTTGGGTCTAAATGTCAGGGAGTCACTGGCAAATGTCAGTCACTGCAAAGGTCTGCCGATGAGGCCTTCTTGTTAAAGGTCTATGATAAAAAATGAAGCTCTCAAGTAGAAAGGCCTTTACAACCCGAAGGCATGACGAATAAACAACACAAAGATGCAAAAACACTTGTCTCCTCCGTGTTGTTGTACACTATAGCAAACGGTTTGAATATGTCCGTCCCACACGTCATGATCGGTTGATGCCTTTATTCTAGGTGCTAAAGCTACAAAAAAAATAATCTAACTTCTTCCTCCTTTTAGCCTCGTAATATTCCCGTTCTGAGTGAAAGTATTCATGAAAAAACCTGTTAAATAAAGCGTGTTGAAAAACAAATTAATTGCACAGATTAAAAAAAAAAAAAAAAAAAAGACCTTAAGGGCCACCTTAAGGTAGATGTCTTTGGAGCATCTCCGCAATGGCTTTTCGAAACTATTTAAATTAAAATAAGTTATTGCATGCATTAATATCCCATGTAAATCACTAAAATAGTCTACAAAATAAAAGCTCAGGAGTGGCGTGTGCTCGAAGGAAGGTATCACTTCTGCCTTTTTTGTAGGGAACCCAAATATCTTCAAAACATGTGCCGACAAAAAAAAAAAAACACAAGCAGGTTTATAGAGGGAAGAATTTACAAGTGACAGATTGGGTCTACAGAGAACAGAGGACGCGGACGGCTGGTAAATTTAGACGGAAGGCAACAAAATCAATATGGCTTTAAGAATTTAATGTCTCTGCCTCCGGCCGGTTTTGAAAACACAACAGCTCTGAGGAATTTACTTCCAATTGTCAACACAGGCAGATCCAGGCAGAAAGGATGTAGCCAGTGTGTGTGCAGTAAAGAGATTTTGTCACAGCTATGAAACTTAATTGTTACTTCAGCTGACTGACGGGGCTGGCGAGATACCAACATGTGAGTCAAACGCATGAGTAAAACCTCTATCTGGGTACATAAGAGCAACGTGGCTCATTCTGGATACTAGTCCACAAATGTTCTTGTTGGCTTTGTAAGTGAATCCGGCACACCTGCTTTTTGTGAATTCTCATACAGGGCAGCCGACAGAGACACAATGAAGCAGGTAAGTTTGGTAAAAAAAGAAAAACAAGGAAGTATTGTTGTTTGGAAACAAACAAACAGAGGAGCTGTTAGCAGTCAGACAGACGAGCCGAGTAGAGAACAAAGACCTTTAAGGCGGTGTGTAGCACAAGTGTTAACAAAGCTACCCGTCAAAGTGCCGTCTGCAGGAAGGAAAAAAAGAAAACCCCTCAGATCTCCACAGCTAGACGGCACGCACGCACGTACACACACACACACTAACTTTTCCCTCTCTTTGGAAGCCAGGTTAGACGTGTTAGGAAGACAGGCCTGCTGTGTCAGCCCTTAAAAGCACCAGTCTAACATCAAAAAGACATCAGAAGGGACTGCAGATGCACAGACATATACGTATGCATGTATTTACACACACACACACACACACACACACACACACACACACACACACACACACACACAAACACACACACACACACACACACACACACACACACACACACACACACACACACACACACACACACACATACACACACACACACACACACACATACACACACACACACACACACACACACACACACACACACACACACACAGGCCTGATAACAAATCCTGGGTGATAGCTGATGTAATTGGACTGTAAGTCCCGCAGAGCAGTGAGTTGCCTGCTGAGGAGTTTGGAGGCAGGCAGCGGGCGCTGGGCATTAATATTGAGGAGAGAGCCGCAAGGCACGGCGCACTTTCACCCAACCGAATTTGGATTCTTTTTGTCTCCCAGCACAGATGAGACATCACGGACACGGTCGGGTCGGAGCCAACGCCGACCTGAAGAGCTCCGCGTCTGGAACAACAACTGAGGTCAGAGAGAGACATGCACTGCTGAACCCACATACAGAAGTGATTTTGTGCTTCACTGCTGCTTAAGGGGGTGAATGTAACTTTCCACATGTAATAAAAAATAAAAAATAAAAATTCCATTCATTGGTTCAGTCGTTAAATAAAAATAAGAAAAGTCAACTAATCCTTTGAAAACACAAGGGCCCTTCCCATTTCCCAGTTTGTACAACCTTGATTCCTTTCCTCGGGTCTCAGTTCCGCCCACGGGGAACGCGAGTGGAGGAGGTGAGGGGGAAACGCGAAGGATTAGGAGTCATGGCAAAGAGGCATTTGAACAAAATGAGACATCTTTGCCTCTGCGCAGTCATTTTAACAGCAACGTCAATTAAATATGGCATGGGGCACTGCTCAATCGGGTGTTAATTGTCCCGCCCCTTGTCACAGAATACACCGGGGTGTGTCCTCGCCGAGAGCGCCTCCTGCAAGCCCCCCCCCCCCCTGCTCCTCAGGATGAATTCTAGGAATTGGGACTCCCTTCAAGACGGAGCGCCCAGATCGATTTCAGGGTCTAAAGACGCAGGACCGAGGAGCGAGGAGACGGAGGAGGCACGAAATCAATGAGAAGAGCCCCAAAACTACTCGCGCATTAGTCCGTCTTCTAATACTTTCCCCATTACTGTCTGTGACTCGGAGTCTTTCCTAATGAAGACATTCATCTTTCCTTTGTTGTCGACCGTTTCCAATGGAGGTTAATACACATTTGGAGCACTGATTAGCATTTACGGAAACCGGACGGTGAATGAGGGATTGAGTGAGCTGCAGCTGTTATGGAGGGCTGTGGCTCACTGATGTGTTTTTAACAATCCCATAGCATACAGGAACAAAGTACAACAGCCTTTGTTCACCGGATCAATAGTTGGTTGTAGTCTCTCCGTGGGATCGTGTCAATAAGACCAACACCACCAGATCCATCCTTTAAACCTGGCGTGCTGTGCTGCAGCTTGCCGTCCTTAGTTCTACTCAGAGATGCAGCCTAATGGGTGAGCCTGCAGCCCTCCAGCCTCGCCCAAGGAAACTCTTGGACTTCTCATGCCGCTGAGCAGAGCACAGGACGGCTACTATTTGAATGCCACACTTGCAGCACGCTAGCTGGAGCTGTTATTAAAAATAAAAAAGTACTAAAAGAGTACACCACGCTGACATTACATACTTGGTATTTCACTAGCCTGTGCAGGGGGAAAGTCAAGCTGTTTGGGTCAATAGCTTTTTAATCAAAGCATTTGCTGGAACCTTTTTTCTTCTTTTCGAGATGAGTGCAAAAAGCCTTGAGGCAGACCTCGGCCCGTGCACTGCATTGGCTTCAGTGCTCTACCGGAGCCACCTTCTTATTTGCAGAGTCACTCGACCACATCTAAAGCCACAGCGACCGCTGACGCAGCAACGATCCCTTCTACGATAAGTGCATGTAATTCATTACGTCAGAGGTCGACAGATCTCGCCGAATCGGAACAGATTTCCAGGACAAAATGAAAACAAAAGCATGTACTCAACGCGCACACGTAGAGGAAAGATGACAGGAAGAGAAAGGGAGAAAACAAAACTGTGAAATGAGTGATTCAAAAATAAATAAATAAAAGAAAATGACAAGAGGATGAATGACAGGCGAACAAGTCGGAGATATGAGCGGAGAGAGAAAGCCGAACAAAAGGCACGTCGGAGTCAACTGCTAATCTGCGATTAGATAGCAGCACCACGGTGACTCAAATGCGAGAGCAAAGGGAGACACTCTTGTTCTGCTTCCTCTGTCACTCAAAGATGTGCGTGTGTGTATGTGTGTGTGTGGAACAGAGAGTATATTAACAAGGCAAATAGCTTATTTGCCTCGTCTTCCTTGCAGGGGGAAGAGATAAGGTCCAATGAGAGCGAGGTCTCTGACGCAGCCCGACTCCCTTCAGGCCGGCTGACAGGAATAAGAAACAAAGCGACACATGAACTCCCGGGACAGTTCAATGTTCCCAACGCACTCCCTGGACGTCTATACACGCACAGTTGGTTTAATAACATCACGCGTGGGGTCCCCAGATACTCCACAAGAGAATGTTTCCATGATTTGACATTAGCATACGTGTTTGGGGGAAATAATCCTGAAGAGGTTCAAACGGGCGGAGCGTCGCTTCCCAGCCTGTGCTCCTCAAATGACGACCTGTGTTTAATTAATAAGCTGCATGCTTCACTGTGTGGAAGTGATTGGGATCATTCTTTTATGTGTAACGCGTCATCCGGCTTAATTTAAACGTTGTAAAACACATTGAAACAAATAAATACATAGATATAAATTCGCTGAATTGTTATTTTTCATTCAAATAATAAATCGCACAACAGCGTTTTGGTAAAAACAAAACAAAATCTTCAAAATGAACGAATTAAAATTCCAGTGTATGATTTATATAGTTTATAAACACTGAATTGAATGGACCGGCCCCACTGTCGACCGATCCAGCTATCCGAGTCAGGATCGGTCCGATATCTCACATCAGTATCGTGCACCCCGACTCGTAATCCTCGTACAAAATAGAAGCATAAACTAAGGCCCCTAAAACATAATCCTCCTGTTACTGTACCACTGTTGGAACAACAGTTTCAACTCAGTCCTGGATGCAGATTAGTCGCAAATGCTGGATGATGAAATTGATGGAAGTCATTTTTGGATTGATGCTAAAAAAAAACAAGCTCTGTGGCAAACACAAGTTTATGGTACTTACGTGTTTTGTTCAGCAAGATAATCTTACAGAAATGACAACATTTGACGAACTGCACCACGGTCGCATTACTGAGAGTATAAACACAACGAGGCTGTAAAAACGGACTCGTGTTCGTTCAGCCCGAAAGGAGACGGTCCTAGAGGACCTTTATGCTGGACTCGTGAGCAAATCCTCTGATTTGTTTGCCTGAACACAGCACCACGTCTTCCCTTCTGTTGGGTTTTATGTGGTCGAGGTTCAAATGTCACACAGCATGAATGACTTACATATGGCCAATATGGCCCCCTGCCCTCTCCCTCTGTGTGTATG
>NW_022280055.1:3898896-3915142 GCF_004355925.1 Anarrhichthys ocellatus | reverse complement strand
ACACACACACACACACACACACACACACACACACAGATAACCAGGAATGAAAGGTGTGTGTGTTTGCATGTATAACAACATGGATTATTACAGGCCCATTGGCGGTCTGCTCAGTAGGCTAATCCCTTTAGATCAGACTGTTGAGGTAAACGGGGGCCGTAGCGTATATGAGCACCGACATGGCTAATGAGATTAGGTGCAGCTTGAGGTTCAGAGCTAAGTTATATGTAAATGAAAAAGAACTGTAGCTGCAGAGGTTGATACGTGTTGTAGGTGAGTGAGTATATCCTGACAAAAAATGTAACTTTGCGTTCATCAATATTTAGCATCAATCTGCGAACAAACTGGACTGGAAAAGCATTTATCAGATCATTGTGATAGATCATTCAGGGTATCCGTTTGAAAAGCCAACTTGTAGATCTAGTTCACTGAATCACATGAATTCTACTGCCTGTCCAGTTTCCTCAAGCTGTTGACGTAATCAAAGAACCACCGTGTCGAGTAAAGAGTTTGAGTAAAGATCCCCCACAAACACACGAGGAGTATGTGGCTAATAGCTAACGGTGCTAACAGCACAAACGGCAAAAGTGCTGACCGTGTTGGAGTGTGGGAACCGTAGGGTGGGCGCTACGCTTCCACGGCGGTCGGTGGGGACGGGGTTATCAGTGGTAACTGTCGAATGAGTGCGGTGCAGAGCGGCGACCATTATCTTAATCCAGCCGTGTCACAAAATATGAAAAAGTAGAAGTCTGCGAGAGTGACATGTTTAAACATACACATGTTCACATACAGTAAAACATCTCTCGCTCCATTTATTTGCCGTTCCCTTTTACGGCCTTGTGTGATCAGCGAACCAATCAATTTAATCTCTGCATGACCTTTACAATATCAAACTCGTGTGTGTGTGTGTGTGTGTGTGTGTGTGTGTCTTCCATCTCCGTCTACTGATCTGAGTTTCTTATCTAAAGTAGTTTTGGTCAGTCAGCCTCAGAAGGAAATGCAACCTTGTGGCAGTGTTGCAAGAGTACAGCTTCAACGCACTGCACGACAATTTTACCTTTTACGTATGTCTGCGAGTCAGTGACTTATGATACACACAAACAATTCATTACAACAGTCAATTATTATACAGGTGCAATTATATTGTTAATTGACAACACACTGGTAAATTTACATTAGTAGATATATATCAATAGCTTGGGTATTTTTACCTGTAATTTCCAGTGAAGCTCTCCCCATTTCCATACAAAACCGCCAACTGTCTCTAGCTTTGATGGCATCTCTTTTCTTTCATTCATATTTTGTTGGACTTGAGTCGTGTTACAACACAGAATAAACCCCGACAGTGACTTGTTCATTGTGGCCTCTGCAGACAGACGTTCCCCTGACTCTAGGAACACAGAGCTCTATTTCAGACTGGATGTACTCTTTGAAGCTACTGGGATTTGTGCTTCATACTCTTAGGGACACTACAAAGACCAGCCTTTGTTTGCATCAATAATAATAATAATAATAATAATAGAGACACAGGGCACCTTGCACTCCTTTAATTAAACCTGATGAATTTTTGATGGCCATCATTTCAATTTACGGTATTTAAATGCATCATTTCTGGCATGGAACATACAACGGTGGTGAAACGATTTATTGATTTCTGCACATTTGCAAACATTGGTGTTTTTTTTTGCTTTCCCTTACTGCACTTCATAAACATTTTATTATGTCTTATTTTTGACTGTTCAAACAAAACCAGCAATTTGAAGACATTATATTGAGCCCTACAGTAGGATAATATAACGGGCATATTTCGCCATATTCTGACCCATTATACTCTGAAAGAAGTATAACAATAATGGAGTCTCTTATTTGAATTGAAGCACAAATAAATATTAAAAAAAATAATTTTGGTGTAAACCTAAAAATAATAGTTTCTTTGAAATTATATTATTGCGTCGCACGGTAGGCATGTAGAGAAACATCCCAGCATGTACCGGGACAGCTGACTCGTGAACATGCTATTGTATTTTACACTCTGTTCCACTCAGCATATCAGCAGTAAAGGACGGCGTGACCGTGTGCATCACATTGGTCAGACTCCACTATTTCCTCCTCTCGCTCCTCAATCCTCCTCCTTCCGCCTGTAGCCCTGCTCCGGCTCCTCAGAACAGATTAGACCGGTCTAAAAAGAGATTAGGATAGATATCCAGAAAATTCATTCTCCACGGTTGGTAAATAACCTTTACTTGGCCGTGTGTGTGTGTGAATGTGTGTGGATATATGTAAGGCGCTTTACTCGGGCACAGCAGGAGGATATCAGAGATGGCCCAAAGGGGGAAAGGGATGGGGGCGGTTGTTTTTCCCTTTTTGTCCCTCCAGCAAAGCCAATTTTCTCACTGAGTGAATGGAATTTCCTGAAGACAGCTTTCTGTCGGCTCCGCCCATAAGGCTGCGACAACATGTGTGTGTGTGTGTGTTTATGTACGTTTGGCGAAGCTTTCCGTGGTCAGTAGTGCAGGTCGTTGTGCTGACCTGCAGTGCCAGAGGTCCGGGATGGGATTACACTGTGGGCGGCTTTGTGTCGATGAGCTTGCCCCCGTCTGTGAGAGAGTGCGTCTGTAGCAGAGCCAGGTATTGATAGAAAGTTCCTTAAATAGCTTAATATAGATGGATCCATCCATTCATACTAAATCCATCCAAATTATGAAAGCATGCAGGGTCGCGGTGTAACAGACCGTGGTTGATCCGTGATCAAACAGTTCGGCTATGAACCGCGGATTGATTACGCAGTTTGAAATAAACAGTCGATCGTTATCGGACGATATTCAATAAAAACATGCAATCAGGAGATGGGAATTATGGGCTATGCTGGGAAGCTGGCCACTATGGGGGGGGGGGGGCGTGATATATTTCAATATGGGGATAACATATCTCTCCTGGAAAACATTCATACTGTTGTACTCTGTTGTGCACACACAGAAATAGTTGCGTAACAAATGAAAAGAAAGAGAGGAGTATGAAAACCCTGCACAGCTGGCCAATCGCGAGTGGGTGTGATGTCCGACTGTTGTTTTTACATCATCATGTATATACTGTGCAGTCCAACCACATCTACATCTTGTTGACTGAGCAGACTCTTAACTGTCAACCTCTAGAAGTCAGAGCTTTTTTTCAATTTGCTGCGAAACCTTGTCGGAATACCTTGGGCTCATTTTTTATTTCCTGTATGTCTTTTGAATTACATTCCCACTCCCACGCTCACATTTTTAAACATCTCAGTGTGGGTATCTGGGGCCTCCTGGGTTTTAACTGCATTGTTCTTCCACAAGGTAAAAACTGAAGCAAAGGAGGGAAATCTCCCACAGATCCATCTGTCTACCGAGTCTCTTTGTAGTTCTTTTCAGGAACATGGAAGGACCGGAGCCGATCCCCACCACAACGTACACACACACACTCTCGACAGGTCACCACCGGTCTATGGACGTAGATATAGTCAGTGCTAGTATGTGCAGTTTGAAGTCATCCATTCATCCGAAGTCGCATGTTCCAGGACGTCCTTAAAACATCCAAACAGAATCCTCAAGAACAAGGGGAGGAACTATTTTTTTTTCCATATTTGAGAACAAGAAACTTTTATGACAATCGTACAAGATTTCACCATTTGGTGGATGCTTTTAAGTCTAAAGTAATCTACAGTGCTACGCTCAGCTTGCATGTATTTTTAGCATAACGGGTCCCAATGGAAATCAAACCCCCAACCCAGTCTGGAAGAGAATGAAAGAAACAAGCAGTTTCAATCTCAAGATATTCATCCAGCTTTCTATGCCTTTTTTTTTTTTCTTCCTCTATTCTTCGCCGCTATCCAGCGGCTGCACAATGAAGTGGGACGGAGTAAATAGAGAGCTGCGGATGTGCGTGTGTCACGCTCGATGGGTGTCTGATTGGACATCGCGGCCTCGGGAGGCGGTCCGTCACCGAGGGTCGCTCTCGGCTGCCGCTCTGTTCATGCATGCCTGAGTTTGTGTCTCGTGTGTGCTTGTGCCATTCCGCCTGTAGGTGTCCACCCTATGCTCAGTTCAAGCTGAGGATTAAGAGGAGCCTCTTGTATGTACACTGAAAAGCGATAATCAAATACTTTGATGACCAACCCCCGAGACACGCGCTCCAAAGAAATAGGGTGCGGCATTTCACCTCTATTTCTGGCTCCATACAGTCCAAATGTCTAAATTCTAGATAAAAAATGAATAAATAGAAAGGATCATGTACAGTTTAAATCATAAATGTCACTATTTGATGCACCAGGTCATAGCTTTAAGGTATTCGTGTCTGTAGTCCCTCGGCAGGTCAAAACAAAGACAAGACGGGCCGAGGCTAGCTGGTTAGCATGCTAATTCTGGACTATACCTCTGCAACACAAAACAGACATTTTTTAAATAACGTCAACACTGTAACCTCCTCAAATTCTGTTAATGTTATCTTTTTTTTTTAAACTAAAATTCTGGCCGGATCTTGAACGTTGCAAATAGAAACTAATGCTGTAGACTCGAAAGAAGGTCAAGAGTTGAGAAAGACTACAGCGTGCGTGCTATTCCCCTGCAGCTTTCCTGTCTCACTCAATCCTCATCTTACTAAGTCATTTCCTCCCCCCCCCCCGTCAATGTAAAAAACACTTTCTCATGCCAACCATCCACCTATTGTCGTACACATTGTCTTCTCTTCACGCTGTAGTTTCCCGTTATCGGAGCCGCTTGGCCCAGAGCTGGAAGCACATTCCTCTCTCTTCATGCCTCTCGGATAATTCCCTCACACGTCACACATTTGGTGTTCTCAGCGCAGCCTCCAGATGCAGTTTGTGCGGAGGGATCTCCAGGCACATGTGCATGTGGATTCTGGGTGGTTGTTGTTTTTAGGCTCTGTCTAATTACAGTGTGATGCATGTTAATTGAGGACAAATGAGGGAAACTGACACAGAACACATTTCAACGTGTCAGACACCGTTTCCCCTCCTATAATTTACACAAAAAACAAAATCAGACATGTACTCTTGGTACTCTTTGGTAAAGTTGCACACAGATTAGATTTTTTTTGTTGAGTCATGGTCCCTCATTAAGAACATTATTATGTAGTTCCAGAGGGGTGCTGGGTATTTTTGAACACCTCCATGTAGAGCTAGAGGTGGACACATATTATATATAAGGAAGGGAAATCTGGCTGCTCCTTACTTTCATGAAATCTTAACAAAGCTGCCACCGGCACTGCTCAAGTTACCCTCAAGTTACCTCCCAGTCAGCCATATGGCGCAGCGAGATATCAAAACACTGAGTACATCAAGACTCCTGCTGGTTCACCTTCTCTGTGAGCCTGTCAGTCACAATCCGCCCCCCTGGTTTCTCTGCATTGATCTCTGCTCCTCTCTCGTTGTGTTTAATTAAAGCTGCTTTTATGTCATACTACATGGACCATGAACGCCAGGCAAAACAACACATGGGATCCTCTTAAGGAGATGTTGACGTGCCTGCTTGGCGTCAATCCTAATCAGTTCTGCAAGCTTCAAGGAACCCTTCAAAAGTCCACTCACAGTCCATTTCAAACCGTATTAGTAATCAGTAATTGCATGATTTTATCATGAAGGCCAAGTATAACAGCGACAGATGAATGCCTGCCTGGTTGTAGATCACAGTGAGCTGAGGTTTGTAAATATATAACTAGGAGAAATACTACCTTAATGGAAACCGATAAACTCGCAGAAGGAATTGGCAAAGTGGTGCTGCGCTGTCCTGTCCTGAGCCCAGGCAGCGAAGGCTTCTTGTGCCATCTGATCAATCACTGACAGTGAAGAAGGAGACTCATTAAGGCCTGGCAACAGGAACCTCAAGTTCAGCTAATTCCTGTCGCCCCCCGTGCCACGGAAAACCACCAAAGTGTGCCAAACCAAATCAGTGAAGCGCGGATCTGTCCAGTGGCAAAGAGAGCCAGTTTCTGTTCGTCCAGATGAAAGCCGACCGCAATTACAAGCGCGCCGCATAGAGTGGTGCCGTTCGCCAACGGCCGCTCATTATCTACCAGCAGTAAGTAGCAACGTTCCTACATTTTAGTCTTGCATGTATCATTTCATGAGCAAGAAAGGTCAGAGTTAGCTGACAAAGAAGACAATGGGATCATGAATTATGTCCGCGGTTCATGCTCTTCAATCTGTCTGCTCCTCAAACCCTTTATTTGTTATTTAGATAAACAAAATCCCCGTCACGGTTTCTTTGCATTGCCGTGTCTGAAGGAGGTCCATAAGACACCTGAGCATGGAGCCTCTGCTGTGGCTTCCCACAGACAGGATTTTCACTTTAATCTGCGTCGTTCTAAGGGATGAGGGGGGCAGCTGGGACACTCATCCATGCCATCACCAGATTACTCTGTCACACACAACTAAAGGAGATTGGGATTAGTTTTGATCACAATCAAGCATCGGCATTGTTCATTATAATCATTCCAGAATTAAGGGTTTCGATGGAGGATGAAATCCTCCTCTTCACATGAATGACGGGGGATTTTAAATACAGATCTTCACAGCAAGGATTAGTTGATTCTTGCTCACTGTAATTTGAATTGTACGCATTACAATCACTTGATGAAGGAATGACTTGAGGGTGTTAGTGTGTTTAATGTGATTATACACATATATGTTGTATTGCTTCCTGCCTTGATTTCTTCCACTCTTCCCTTATTCTCTCCCCCTCCCTCTCCCCCTCTCCCCCTCCCTCTCCCTCTCTCCCTCCAGGTTCAGCTTCACCCTGTGAAAGAGGAAAACTGAAACATTCATCGGAAAAAGCGGATGTAAAAAGTTGTAGTTTTTGATTAACGTAGAACAAGTACTATATTCTCCCGGTTAGTAAAGAACTTACTGCAAAACCGGTACACAATTAAGATGAGTATCAACTTTCTTCCTTTGCTCCTTTTTAATTCCTTTCTTCCGTCAATCGTCCCCTTCTTCCACACTTCTTTCAGGTTTCCCCTTCTCTTCCCAGACAATATCTTCCTTAGCCGATGATGTTGCATACAGCCAGTACCAGCTGTACTTGTACTGAATCTCTTTGAGCCAGAGCCCGACGAGGAGCGACCCGGAGAGAGAGAGACAGTGATGCCCTCGACCTGCTCCTTCTGCCCGTCTCAAACACCCCTTTAACTCCTGTGGCGATAGACCTCCACCCCTCTGACTTCCAGCCTTCAACAGCAAGGTGGCTGTTTCCAGCTCTTCACTTTAAATACTTTAAGAGCTTCAACTGACACTTCGGATGCTTTTAGTGCTTCCAATTTAAATCCGTTACTGCCATTCAAAAACACAGATACAAACAAACAATCAACCCTTTCAGATCTTTACCTGTTTGCACCTGCATTTTATGGTATATTCCAGCTGGTCTCTCAGCCGGTTAGGTACAGTCTCCTCTAATAGATAGGCCCACTCCAAATGTGGAGTTACATAATGCCCGAGCGGTGTTCAATTAGTCTGTTTTATTATAAAAATATGCAGCCACAGAAAGTACCTGCAGTACAGCTCCACTTTGTGCGCAAGAGCTTTTATCAGGAGTGGGCTTCCAAAAGCGCTGGTTTCACATGTTGAGCTGCAGCATGTGAAAGAAGAGAAGTGGAGTGCTCATCTAATAAAACCCAAAATGGATTTCACCGGTTTGACCAAGTGTGCATATTCAGATTGTGGTTTACCTGCCGTGGAAGCAAGACAAACAAATAATAATATAGATGATGATCATAGAAGACTATAAACTATTTTGATAATGGATTAATTCATTTATCTTCCAAACAACAATGTACCCAGTTCCACCTTTTGGACTGCTGGTTGGTCAAAACAAGTTATTTAAAGTCCCTAGAGCCAGCAGGCATTGACGCCGTTTGTTCTTTTACCACGAGAAAAGCCTTCAGCGCCACCCAGCAGTCTTTAAACCCCGACATCATCGGTCATCCAGAGGCACACCACAGGCAACACTCAGTCATCTTGTCCATCAACAGCCTCCAGTGCTCCGAGGCCACCAATCAGCCATCCATCTGCCTCCTCCATCCTTCAGGGGACCCTGACCTGCAGCTGAAGGAGAGCGACCTCTCAAGGCTCCCACGCAACACAGGAGAAGGTCTCCGACTGAGTGACTCTCATGAAAGAAGAAAAGAAAAGGAACTAAGAGTGACTGCAGAGTTTCACACTCATCGCACACTTCAGATGTCTTTTTAAACAAGACTTTTCTTTCTCTATTGTCTTTATGTGAAGTTCTTCCGGTTTCATACTTTTAGTTGGATAAAACAACCGACATTTTATAAACCAAATGAATCAATTAATCCTGAAAATGATCAGAAACACCTTTTAGTTGCAGCCTCACTGCTAAATATATTTACGGCACACTTAAATATAGAGTTTTCATGAAGTGTGGCTGCAGTGAACACGACCTTATCTATTCTGTCTGGAATCTGTTGGAGTGGTGGTTTTAACAAAACTGAAGCTGATGAATAAAATTATCAATGTTACATCATAAAAGAAGTTCCAAATGGTATTTGAGGTTGGAGACAGGAGCTCTTATTTTTAGAGAAACAGAGGGAAACAAGCGTTTAAAGCAGGACTGAGGCCTTGGACTCTGAGCCAGATGAGAATGCATAATGTTTGGTTACATTGACCTTAAATACAGTTGTATACTTCTTCTGAATTCCTGATGAATGGGCTCGTCACAGGAATGAAAAGGTCACTGGATCGCATCTGAAATTAGATTTCTCAGTTATTTACTTAAGTTTCACGCATAAGTGAGCGTTAGTAATGTAGGACTAACATTGAGTGCCCAGGAATTCAGCCGCATCAACAGACTGGCCTCCTCCTACACAGTCCAGCAGTTATAAATAGTGATTGGCTGCAAATTACCAGATTAATATAAATTCAATATTTAGTTTTCAACAACTCCTGAGGAAAATATCTGGCTCCTTAGCAGCTGAATGCTCTTCTCACTACGTTCACCAGCTCGTGACTAACTGTACGTTACGTTTGGAGCTGGGCAGGGAGTGGACACTCGGTTTATCTGAGGGTTGTAAACTAGAAATGGATAATCGCTTTGGGTGGAAATCACAATAATGAGAGCAGTGAGTTTGAACCATAACAGTAAAACCAAAGACTAAGAGAGAAAGGAGCTGAAGCAAACTGCTGATTCACCAATTCAGGCAGCAGAGAGGAGGAGGAATCAAATGCAGTTCAATGATTGATTGACCAGGTGAAGATATCTAAGCTCACTGAAAGTCCAAACAGAAGTGATCCAGAAATCCCCCAGTAATAACCAGAATGGGGCAGACATGCAGGTACAGATACAGGCTTCAATAAACAGGTTGCAGGGCTCAGATTAAGACTCCAGGTCACAGGTTGCAGAGTACAAAGAGCAGGAAAACAAAAGGCATAAAGCAACGCTGACAATCTGGCAGGAAATGAGTGGAAATGGGCCGATGGTGTTTGAAGAAAGCACTGGAATCAGACTCAGTTTGATGCAATAGAGTTTATTCTTCAAGCAAAGAATTCAACCCGAGTTCACTCTCCGGAGAGACACTGATGTATTCCATTCTTTAGTCTTATATATATATAGCTTAAAACAACTTTGAACTTGTTAACAATTCCCATTTTACGTTGCTTTTCTGAGCTTTCTTTAAATAACAATTACTGTTCTTGTTAGCGTCTCTATTATCGTTGCCAAAATTAAGCCGTCACATGCAGCACATGGCAAATCAGAAAGAGTGTTCCTCCAGATTGTGTGTGTGTGTGTGTGTGTGTGTGTGTGTAGTGAAGCACTACAAATGCTCATTGGAGGTGGGAAATGGGTTTTGCTACCGGAGAACTCCCAGTGCGACTCCTGCCCGCACTCTCTCCCTGCTAATAAAGAAGCACTTAGCCTCACAACTCCGGTTCACTCACTGCTACGATGATGGTGTAGATTAGGACAGTGTGTGTGTGTTTGTGTGTGTGTGTATTAAAGTACAGATTGCAGCAGAAGTGTCGACAGCAGTGAAGATAAAAGTGACTCGGAGCGTAATCCCTCTTGTGACATCAGTCGAGAAACAGAAATAGACTGAAGATCTTTCTGTTTTCTAAAAAATACTTTGCAGGTACTAGTTTTTAATTGTTTATATGAATGTTTTAAGAATTCTTTGGTGGGGTCTTATCACAAATTAAGAGTCTGAGTGGTGTAGTTAAAAGACAAAGGAGAGAAGATGTTAAGGAAACGTGAGTTTAACACAAAACCTCAGAGTGGAAGAGGATCTGAATGAAATACCCTGCTGATGTCATTTTCACAGCCGCTTGTCACTAAGTCGATTCACATATTCACTCGCACTATGAGGAAAGCGAGAAGACCCGCTGAATCTCTCTGTTATCTGAATACAAAGCGAGGCCTGGAGGAATATTTCCACACTTCAGGACATAGTCTTCCACCCCGAGGCCGATGGAGTACCACCTTTCTTTTCTCTCGTACTTCAAAAAAGGAAGTCTTTTAAAAGTACAACAGTGGTCGGTCTTCAATATCTGACTGAGGCAACCTTGGTTTTATCAAAGATCCTGCCAACATTCAAGGACATTCCTGTGGGGGGGGAAAAAACGAAAGATCACGATAACTCTATCGAGTTTTTTCCCAAAAATAACATTGCTGTATCCTTAACCTATGCGCATCCACCACATAATTCAAGAACTAAGAGGAACAACATTTCAGGGCGGCCATCTTCAAGTACACACAGTGTGTGTTCAACCCTAATTGGTATCGAACTAAAAGAGCAACAGACCCATACTTAAATAGAGAACTTATCTTGGCACCCGCTAATGGGATACATTAATCTGTACGAGCTGTTGAAGGGGATATTACTTAAGATTTTGAGGATACAAAAGCACCCATTCGATCATCACTCAATCTCCGCCATCCCTCCCACTCATGAGAAAGCTCCACAGGAGGCTTCGTTGTGCGTTTCTTACCTCTTTCCCAGACAGGTAGTAGGCGGACAGCAAACCGCCAACGAACCGGATGTTCACCTCAAACACAGACACCTCTGCATTCTGCAGCGGGGAACAAAGACAAGAAATATGAGAGGAGGGAACACTTACAGAAGTGCTACCCATGAATACAAATGCATCCACCCACAAACTGTGAAACAGGAAAACACAAACTCAAGACAGAAATGTTCCTGGGTCCCGTTTCGCTTTTGGGGGATATTTACAGATATTTTTGGATTGTAGGAGCAAACCGTTCATACTGTTAAAATTTACATTCGGGCTGGTTTAGAACCGAGACCTGCCATGAATGAAACAATGAGCAATGGAGTGTTTCGACGAAGTGGCTGGCGACATATTAGCAATGTGCATGTGTGCAGGGTTTGTGCATTGTGCATGTTTTTTACAGTGTATTGAGCAGTGGATACCTGCACTGCATGAGTCGTTTTTAATTCTGCATCCGGGGTGTTTTGGTGACCATCACAACATAAAACAGTTCCCATGAAATGTTGCGCAAACATTCATGATTCCCAAATAAGGATTTGTAATCACAGCCCCTTCAACTTTTCATCCACAAGTATTGATATTCCCATGAGCCTCAGCTATACTTTGTGTTTAGTGCCAACTAGCAGATGTTGAAAAAGCTACACTAAGAGGATGAACGCGGTAGCATCGTAGTGGCTGGACATCAGCGCGCTAGATTCGTCCTTGTAAGCATGTTACCATGCGGCCGTTAACATTTAGCTCCGAGCACCACTGAGCCCAAACACAGCACGGCTGTAGACACTGAGAAATAGTCATCGATGTAAGTGCCAAACTTTGAGTTGTTCTGTCCTGTGGTTGATCAGCGTATTTTTAAAGTGTTTATAAAAATATGAAAATGCTGATGAAGTATGAAGGCCGCTTGCTGGGCGCTCTTATTCCAATCTGTCACAGAGCAGTGAAGGGCTTCACGTCCTCCAAAGTTAAAAAAACTAAATCCCCAGATACCAAACATTGCCGTAAATGGCAGTGATAAAGTGCACCGCATCTAAAAATACAATGCCTTCATTTCCAGACAGTTCTTGGCAGAGGGAATGGGACAAATAATGACAAAAAAAAATGTAAATTTGTGAAGCCATTTGTCTCAGCAACAGAACAATGAAGCCCCCCCCCCCCCCCTCCCTCTGCGTCTTTATGAACAGATTCCTGAGTCAGATGAAGTTTTTGTGCTTGACTGACAGCTCTCATAAGTCACTGCTGTCGGCCAGAGATAGGACAATAGAGTCTGTCCGGTGGAAAAACAAATTACATGCCAGACAAAATGTGTGTCCCGTCATCCCCCGCCCCCAAGTCTGCATGGCTGATTGAGGAGTTAGATTGTGTTGCTAATTCTTCCGAATTAAAATGTAATCATTTCCTCCACAACGTGCTGAAATGCGAAAGGACACAATTATTTCTACCTGCTGTCTCGGAGTGCCGTTTAAATGAAGAGTGAAGCCCAAACACTCCAGCTTTATACTCACAGCACTTTTGAGCAAACGGCTGCAGCGCTTCTTCCTGCAGCGTCTGCTTTTAGCGACCATCACTGCTTTAAAACTGTTGGACATTAACCCACGCAGTCGCATGAGTCAGCAGTTGTGTGACGTTATCTCACTCCTGCAAGTTGGCAGGCGAGGAGTCAGGTGCCCTGATGTTGCAAACATTAAATCCATTACAGAGCGCACAGGAAACGGACTGAGCGCGGCCCTTTCCTAACAGAGCGCTAATTAAGGGCCATGGCGAGATGAATCGATGAGATAATCACCTGAGTAGACCTCTTTAGATGGAAGTGTATCTTGTGATCTTTTTTTTTGGGGGGGGGGGGGGCTACTTGTTACTGGACAAACTGTATTTGCTGATCTTAGAGCTTAATATAAAATGGCAAAAAAAGCAACCAACACCTCTATTTTTCTCATACCAGGAAATTCATGAGTTTCCCTTTTCCAACCCTTTGTAGCTCATGATCGTGAGTTGTGTTTCAGAGTGTTTGAGTTATGACAGAGGGAGTCTCGGGAGTGCTATGAAGCCCGTGCTCTTGCTCTTTCCCTTCAAATAGATCTAAAGGCGTTGCGTCGCTGCTTGTGTAGAAATAAATGGCAGTGTGAGCTGTGCGGCTCCTGCAGTGGGACTCTGAGGGAGGTGTCGGAGCTGCGGTCGTATTTTGTCAGGTCCGAGATGAAACGGGAAAAAACACGATTTTCAGTCGTTGGCCATAGAAGAGCAGAGGGCAACGCTGACGTCATGCTAGCTACTGTTTTCATAAGTAACTAGGAGTGTGCAGGTTAACTGATACGCATCAGAAAACCAAGGCTTCAGTCAGCACAGGGATAGCGACTCTAGCATCGGCAGATAATGTCTAATGGCTTTGAATCACAGTGTATCGTATCCTTACATATTCATCTGTACCGTTTTTGTATCAGATCTAGATAAACATTCCCAACAGTAACAAAACCATTTATTCTTTGACGGTCAAAAAAATTAAGCTGCAATGTTCAGAAAGCTGGCTGAATTCCCCCCCTGGCTCATGCGGGGCCGTTTGAGCGCAGAAGTGCTGGATCGATAAGATTAAATTCAGTAATTTATCGTAAAAGATATTTCTGTACCTTAATGATTGCGCAATTTACTTTTTGGCCAGCAGCTCTTTCTCTCCTCTCCAGAGATGGTCTTTAATTCCTGTGTGAACCAATCAGTATGTGGTGCAGAGGTTTTTGTTCTGCATTAGGAATGTACAATCCATTAGATTTTACCCCGCAGGTCCACAGCAGAAAAGGTCCACACAGCAGTTGTGAACAGCACAAAAGTTTGGTTAAACCATTTCTTCCAACGGCTACTTCTGTCATTGTACTGTATGTTGGTGTGTGTGTGTGTGTACACTGACAATTCAAAGCCATCAGAACTTGTGCACTTTTGCTTCGGGACAGTTGTATTGACGCAGACAGGTTGCATAAAGACATCAAGTGAATCTGTATTCTCTCCTTTCTCCATCTGTTACTGTTACTGTCTTCTGGCAAAGTGTCCAGAGACAAACACTGCTGGCTACTGTCACTACTTCTGTATTCATAAGTCTAAAAAAAAACATCTCCTTTGTTGGTTTTAACAAACCTTTGTCTTTTTCCGTCTCCTTTTTATCCCTCCTTTCTGTGTCTCTAAATCCCTTTAAAGGCTCCTTTAACCTCAGGCGCAGCGGCTTTGACTTTTAAATCTTCTCCGAGAATGTTTTAAGAATTACTTTCCTGGACCATTTCACTCGAGTCGCAAAAGTTTATAGTTGTTCAAAAGACGTAACATGAGTTTTGTGATTCCACGTCACGCTGTCAGATGAGAGACGATCTTTTTTCCTTTGAAATCTTTCATAAAAACCTCCAAAGTAAGTGAGGAGGAATGTCTCAATCTAGTTGTTATAAAATACTTACTGATTCTTCAGTAACATAATAAAAAAACCTTGATCGATTTAAATCATCCTTTCCCGAGGCGCTTTAACTGCCTGGCCATTAAAAAGCACTTATCCTAAAGCATATGCAGAAAGTGTGGAGCCTCAAAGGTAGCTTTACGGCTCGGCATTATGCTACTGCAGCAGACGAACAGAGCAGATGAGAAAACAATGGGCCTCATGCTGCGACGATGCTGTTTGAGTGACGGGACGACTGCTGGTAAATACTTTAAATAAGGCAGGATTATGCACAGGGGATTACAGAGGCGCTGGAAAACTCAGGCGTGGCAAGTCCCCACATGGGAATGAGCTGAAACATCCACAGTTTTGCATACAGTACAGGAAGGGGGATTAGAGGTGATATACAGTATGTTACAACTATCATGTATTAATTCCTTTGTAGTGCCAATGTGTGAACAGAATGTAACGTAACTTAAAAACTGAGACCTTCCTTCTGTGGACCGATTTCTATGTATGTAAAGGAGTCGGGGCGGGTTTGAGACGTTTATAGACGCTTCAGAGTGCCTTGCCTCTCTCCAGCTCTGCTACAGCTCCCATAGTGTGTAGCTAACGTAGCAAAATACCGTCTAGAGTTGATAACATCAGCTAGTTCATCCAGACGTAAATTGGCTAGCTCGCCGTTTGCAAATGACTTTATCAACTAACGTTACGAAGCTACATTAAAAGCTAGCGAGCTAACCTTAGCTTGCTTGCTTGCTAACGTTATGGCCAGCAAAATTCTATCCGATTGGATACGTTAGTTGGCTAGCTTGGCAAATTAATTCCCCGGCTAACATGATCCATGATTGTAACTTACTAACAAGACTATGGTTAGCCAGCTGGCTGTAACTTAGCTACACGGCCTGAATCTGGCGTCGGTTGCTTTGTTACCTTAGCTGATAAAGTATATAGGAACATTACAGATAGTAACGTCTTTCTAAATAGGATATATAATTGAAATGTAAAGAGCCGAAGCCCAGGATGAGTGCTCGCAGTTAAGTGCAGTTCACCGAATGGCCACCGGTGTCATTAATAACAAGCATTTCAGAAAATTCCATATAGTAGCTTTAAATCTGATCTGAAGGTGTATTTGACTCCAGTACTTGATATTTGAGAACAACTAGAACTAGAGGCACAAGCAGGCAGCTATTTTGCACTAACTGTTCTCCTGTTCTCTGTGAAGTTTGCTGGAAGTGATGTAATGTAGCTCCGGTGTATTTTTTTTATGTGGAGCGAGCACAGTGCCAGACCTCGCTGAAAAAAAAACCAGCGTTTTAAATGCTACATTAATTATCAGCAACCGGTCACATGGTAACTTGGAGGCAATTTGTCCTTGTCTGCTCTTATTAATTTGACATGCAGTTAAAACATCAATCATAATGTTGTTTTAATGAAAACTCAACTCCTGGCATTTGATCCTGGTGTTCTTCAACACTGTTTTGAATGGAGGTACAAGCACTGGAAGAAAGACTAAAAATGAGCCTATTTTGTAGGATTTAGGACTTGAGTGTTTTGTGTGTGTGTGTCTGTGTGTGAGAGAGAGAAAGAGAGAGTGAGTGAGTGAATGTACTTGTGATGATCAACTAAATTGATTTCGCCAAAGCCTCGACCCTCTGCCATAATACAGTCAATAGAGACTTCAATAATTGACGTCAAGGGTAGAATGGAGCCTTGAAAGACCTTTCAGGTTCAGGAGTTATTGGACGTAAGACTTTATGATGTAATCAAAGATATGTGAAAAATAACAGATACAACACAACGTCTGACATCCAATTGACTGGAGGTGAAAAAAAATA
>NW_022280055.1:3890894-3898496 GCF_004355925.1 Anarrhichthys ocellatus | reverse complement strand
ATATTTTTTTATATATATATTTTAGCAGCTACAGTGGTAATACACAAAAAAAGACTTAAAGATAGAGTGTAACTTGTTGTTTATAGTTTGTCATATGATGCTGTTCATTAGTCAACTTCCTGGACCACATGCTTTCCCACCAGCACTTGAATGCAACACACAGTTTGGCGTAAATCCAAAATCTAGATCACCACCTGTCTGCTGAGTTTCTGCCAAATCTGTTTGTAACATTTTGAGATGCGGAGGACTAAAAACTGAATCTGCTTCCAACTTGCATATAGTTTGAGGAGGGACAAAAACATCACTAGTTAGAAAACCTTTGGAAATAAAATAAAGAAAAATACAGGATAACATTTATCGCTAGACGCCACTTTCCAGACAAGCCTGGACGTCATGTTTGCTGTATTTGGACTTTTTGAAGATTTTGTAGTCGTCAGGTGTTTGATCGTATTCATGATATAGTCTTAAAATAAACTACGGTCAGAAATTGGATTAAAAAGTCATTGATATTTGAGTGAACATCTTCTCTTCATAACAAAGTGAACCCCAATTTGAAAGCAGCATTTGAAAATGATGAAGCACATTTTAAACAAGAATAAAAGATAAACGTACGAGAATATTATATTCAAATTGTATTTGAACTCAAAATTGCTGGGCGTTTTAATATTTCATGTTGTAAATTTTCCTTAATGACATGATATAAAAACGTAATGTCATTTTCTGATGCCGGGATGAATGCATCGTAAGAAACAATTATGCAGGCTTCTAATGGGCTCTGCTGCTAATGGACCACAATGCCCTTAATGTGGTGTCAACGTTATTGAAACCGTTGTTCACAGATGTTTAAACATTTTTCATATCTTAAGACAATGCATGTTACCCCAGGAATCACAGAAGTGTGTGTGTGTGTGTATGTGTGTGTGTGTGTGTGTGTGTGTGTGTGTGTGTGTGTGTGTGTGGGGACAGGAAATGAGAATACTGACTTCGATTGCGCTTCCACAACGTTATCAATAAAATCCAGAGGAGCAAAGAGCTAAAAACATGTCTAATGGATCCATACAGTAGTCTATTGCTGCTTACTATTTAATGCATGCACACACACACACACACACTCTTACCACATTAAAGTCGAGGTTCTTCTCTACCCAGTCAGTAGCAGCATCAAACTCCTCAAACATCTCCATGATGTAGAGGGTATCCAGAGCGTCCACTATTGTCGCTCCTTTTATACTGCCTGCAAGAGAAACCGATAGAGAGGTTAGAAATAGAACAGAACTTCTACATACACATTGTTGTCTTCAACGGAGTGTTGTACATATCATCTGTCGGCTAAATAAATACGGACAAATGCTGGCAAGAAAGCTGGATAAAAAAAACAAAACAACTTTAAAGTTTTACTCAAAATAAGCGAAAAAGTTCATTGGAGTCAGCTCCTTTTATTGTTGAGTGTGAAGAATAACAGGTATCGGCAGCAGTCCCGCTGAGGAAAGCGGTGAACAAACAGCAGAAGTTAAGAGTTATGTTTGGCGGTTGAATGAATTATTTGGCTCGACAGACGGTGAGAGGCAGCGATTATCGGCGCTGATGAAAACGTCGGGAGTGTTGCTCATCTCTAGAGATTAGCCTCATAGCGGGAGGGAAGACACACAAACCGCCGTTACCCAAAACTCCCATTTTCACGAATCCAACCCCACCCCGACGCCTCGGCCTGGGTATGTGTGCCAGGGAGCTCAATGAATCATTAAGCATGCAGCTCCGAGCCCTCAGCAAAGCTTTTAGTCCTAACACACTTGTTATAAACACAAGGTCTCATCTGTCGGAGCGATCTGACCACTTAGAGGCGTGACTAAAGAAGAGAGGAAAAAGAAAATTTGAAATGAAAGATGTGGAAGTGAAGAAAGAGGAACAAGACGAGGAGTAAGGACATTAATACATCAGCGTAGGGAGGGCGACCCTACAGAGAGAAGGAAGGACAAAAACAAGAGGAAAGACACTGAAATAGTGATGAGGATACAAGAGCAAGTCCAAGTCAGTGTTTGAAAATGATGTGCGGAGTCGAGATGACAACCGGGATGCTGCAGGTTTGTTACCGTGAAAATCGGTGGGTTTATTTCCCTCTGTAAGCAGTGGGAGGACGCAAAGGCTGCTAAGAGCTTTCCATTACACACACAATGCTGAATCATCAGCTACGGGCAGAGGGCCACTGCTGTATATCAGAAGCAGCACTGTGCTCACTCTGCGTCTGGAAAATATTATTTCTTCAGCACTGTATGAGAGGACAATACAGTCCAGCCTGCTCGAGGGGAAAATGTAACAACAGTTTTAACCAATGAGAAACATGTGAATTAAGGCACTTTTTTTGGGTGTTGCTAAGTGCATTTTCTTACTTCGGAGAGAGAGGCAGGCTAGCTGTTTCCCCCCGCTTCCCACCCTTTATGCTAAGCTAAGCTAATCTCCTCCAGGCTCCAGCACCATACTTAACTCACAGATATGAGAGCGACATCCATCCCGGTATCCAGCTAATGCTCTTAGAAGAAGAGGAACGTAAGAATGACTCGATAACAAAAAGAACGTGAAAGGTAGAATCACGCATAAAGTCTACATTAAAATGTGGCGTTCGAATTGTACAACGGACCAAACATGAACAGTGTGAATGTTTCGTCAAGACCCAAGCCCTGTGTGTAGACAGAGAGAGCATGTTACTGGAGGTGTCAGCAGATCCAGTTACTGTTGGAGTCGCTTGTCCTTCCTGTTTTCCATCCATCTCACATTTTCACTCCACTGAAGCCCCCAGAGCGACGACGAGACACTTTCCTCCCGTCCATTGTCTTGTCTCTGTGCTTCCTTCCCCCTCACTGCTCATCCTGTATCTGAGTGTGTGTGTGTGAGATGTGAGGGGTACAGATGGTCAAAGAGTGACCTGAATACTAACACTAAACAGAAAGAAAAAGAACATGTTACAGCGGAAAGGAAAGATTTGTGGACAGTTTAGTGTCCTTTGTCCTTCTGTAAAGGATATAGATGTTTTTATGAAATATGTCTTTACAGTTTTTATACGGTCGGTTACTTTATTCTGACTCTCTATATAATTTAACAGGACCAATTTCAATATTATAGTGTAGAATAATGTGATTCACAGTTTTCATGTCGGAGTTCAATTCATCCAAAAGTTGCCCGTTTGAAATCCTGACTACTTCCAACCTCGAGTGTCCACACGTATTGTCGAAAAAGAAAGACTTGCAGCCTTCATAAAAGCTTCAAGTCACGGTTACGCCCGTGAGACTGAGCGGATACATGCACCTGCACAGGGCCGGTGCACACACCTGCATGCATTAAATAATAATTAAATCTGTTGTGCGAGACGTGCGAGGAGTGAGGAGTAAATGTAATGTTTTTGAGCTTTTCTGGACCCATCGGTTACTGCGCAAAATATTAAGAACACGTGTTCTTTCAGACGACACTGATCCCAGAGAATAAAAATGATCTCTGACGTTTGTGAGACAGCTTGTCCGGGGCCAAGAGGAAGCAAGGAATCTGCTAAAATCAGATCACCAGATCCAGGATTTGTGTCAGTGTCCAGATGGGAGGACTATAAAAACTGAGACGGGATTAAGCCGAGGTCTGCGAGGTTACGAGAGCTAAATCCGACGATCTCGGAGGTGCGGTGCTGCCGGGGAGTTTGTTTCCGTTAGCGACCGGGAGCGTGGTGAGGCAGCAGATGGCTCAGCAGAGGGCAGCGTCTATGATGCTTCTGCGAGAGCACGAGTGGCAGCGGAGGAGGAGAGCATCTCGGATGCTTCTAAAAAGACGGAGCGGTAGGGGAGGACGGGCCTTGTGATATTTGCTGTTGGTGGTAGGCTTGTCGCAGCAGGAGAATTCTTACACTTGTAAAAAAGTCTTTCCAGAAAACCATCAACACCAATGTGATCTCCCACAGTCACACGTTTTGTTTTTTTTAAATATTTTCTCCCTGCTTTGCTTCCTGGTGTACCAGTGGGAGTGCACCATATGAAGGAATCTAATTATTTTTTATTGTATGCAAACATTTTTTATAGTTTATTTATTATTATTTATGTTTCATTTTTTTTTTTTTTTAAATATATATATATTTTTTAAATTCTAATTATTTGTGTGCATATATTTTTGCCTTCATCATGTCCTCAAACATCGTGTTGTATTTCAGAGAAAGCATGAAATGACACCGATGAAGCAGAACATGGGAGAAAAGGATGGGAAGATGAACGATGAAAGATCCGGCGTCCTCGGAAGACGAGAAGAATCATTACCGCTCTGTTCGCGGGCAGAGAATAAGGATGGATGGGAGAGGCACGGCAGACAAAAGAGAAAATGGGGGACAGAAGGTCCAAAAGTCATTAACGAGCAGAAGTCCCTCCATTCCTGTGCGCCTTGAAACACAATCCATTTAGCTGTTGCTCTTCCTACATCCAGCTGTCCTCTAATGAGACTTTTCTCTTTTCAGAACAATTCTGTCCTCTTGTCCTTCTTTATCTCCTATTCCCTTGCTTTGATTGCTCCTTGCATCCTCATCCACTCTGCTTTTTCCCCCCTTTCCTCCCTCCCTCGGTACCTCCAACAGAAAATGAGTGAAGAGGGGAATGATGGATGAATTAAAGCAGAAAGCAAAGCACCACACCTCGCATGCTTCATTCATCACCTACATAGGCAGATGTCCCACACACACACACACAAAGTGTTATTCTGCTGCATTTTGGTGCTAAAAACATGAGTATTAGCTGGTTTGACTATAAGTGTGGATGACTGGTCAATACATTCATTCACTGCACTCCTTCCTATGCTGCGGTGTGTGTGTGTGTGTGTGTGTGTGCCTGTCAGTCAGAGGAGTGATGCATTGTTTGGTTGTTCAGAACAAAATAACCTTCGCTTCACGCAATCAGGCGCGAAGACAGAGCTGTAATCTGTGATGCGGGAGTGTGCATGAGTGATTGAGAGCGACTGATAATGTGTTGTTGCTTTTTGTCTTACACACACACACACACACACACACACACACACACACACACACACAATTATAATATATTATTGTTAAAAGCATAAAACCGTATCAATGAAACCAATCAATAGGATACTGCATGAATATATGCTATAGCCCCATAAAGTCATGCATTTTCCTCTTAACAATTACCACTCAATGTGCTCATGAAAAGCTTTTCTTCAAACACACTAAATTGTATATGATAAATATTTTAAGTGGGTGAGGCCATATGATACCTAGATGTGGAGAGTGGGTTTCTTTGCTTTGGGAACATGAAGCGAAGAACAGCAAATGTCATGCGGGATTTCATCGCGCGACCTCAACAGTCGGCCCCGAGCCCTCCAGCTCTGGGTCACACGGAGCTCCCCTTCACTCTGATTCAGCGCCCGCAGCTCCACACAATTCAACCTGAGCACAGGGCCAGGGGGTAAGTCACAGCAGCCGAGCGGAGCGGAGCTCCTCTCCCACAGTAAAGTCAGCCCTGCAACTATAGGTCACGTGAAAAATGAGAATGAAAATCTACCCCTGAAGCTTTCTACTCCCCTCGGTCGGGCAGTGGCACGCTTTCAATTGCGTCCGAAAACACTGAGCGTGACTGACAGAAGAATTAATCAGCCTTAGTCCAGTCCCCCCCCCCCCTCCTGGTTTCATACACAAGTCCCAAGCTTAAACATTCATTTAGTTACCCGTCATATTTAAGTAAAGACCTGTTGATAACGCTTCTAGCTACAGCAGGGCCGTGGACCAGCTCCTAGTTATGCTGCTGTGGGCCTAGACTACCGGGGGACCTCCTATGATACACTGATCCTCCTCTCTCTCCTCCTCTCCTTCTGCATCTGTATGCATTCATGTCTCCTTACTGGACGTTACTCACTTCCTCAGAGTCGTACTTTCTCATCTCGCAGGTTTCCATGGATCAGTAGGGTTACACCTGGATCAGGGTTGCGCCGGTTGCCATAGTCATATTTCTATTACTGCTGCTTCTATTCTATTCTATCCACTACTAATATTATCCTTAGTACCAGTCATATATTAGTTCTGCTATTATTAGTATCATGATGTTACATCCACCATTACTAGTCCTGTTTCATTTATCGTTATTATAGCTGTATATGTAAATTACATGAGTACGGGGTAGACCTGATCTATAGGAAAAGTGTCTCTGAAGGACAGGTCGGGGGAGTCACCTGGCAAGCTCGCCAAGCTGCCGTCACCGTGATTGTTCGGGCATCGCTTTGACATGCCAACAAAATAGCCAATAAAAAGCAGTGAGGTCAGCGTGATAATAATGATGAAAACAAACAATATTCATGTCACAGCTGAAAATATGAATTCTATTTTGCTATCAAGAGCTAAAGCAACCTTTTGACCTAGTTTTGTGAAATGCCCTAAACTTTATGACACATCCTTCAGCCCGACAAGAAAATCATAACCTCTTTCCAGCTTTACTGCGAGATGAATTAATATTGGCGGTGCACACTGGCTCAGCGGCTTTAGCTTAAAACTAGCAGCCTCAGCCTTCAAGAGACTGACAGCAGTCAAAGTGTCACTGATATTACAAAGGAAAAAAAAATGCAATTCTCTTCAACTAAAAAGAAATCCCTTCTTGAAGTTTCTCCTCAGCTCGCTGCCTTTCTCGGGCCAGAGACGCTCTGAAGATAGAGAAGGGTCCCCGATGTGTCCCGTGTCGCTAACTCAATGCAAACTCCAGGTCTAATCCTTAATCCTGCAATTTGATCCCGGCCTCAACACCCCTCAGCCCCGCTGGTGATCCCATTTAGCCCCAACTACCGCCTCAACGTAGAGTCTACACTGAATTTTGCGAAGGGTCACGGAGGGGAGGTGAGGAAAAAGTGATGGCTAAGCCTTCGGCTAATCGTGTTATCGTAGGCAGAAAGCATGCGCACGCATGAACACACACAGACACAATCCCAAAGTGTATTAACCTCTTGGCTTCTGCTGCCGGATACTCGAGCGTCAACACTTTTTTTTTGGTCAAGGTTACAGTGAAAGGCACGCTTCACTTTTGTGCGTTGAAAATGTGACTGGTACAGAAAAAAAGAGATTTAACGAGGAGCTGTGATAACACACCAAACGCAAAGTAGAAAGAGGCGCCGCAGGTTTCTGTTCGGCTGCCTTGTTTGATCAGGCGTGGGAACTTCCAGGGACCGGGCAGACATCGAGGTGCGTGCACGAGTGTGCTTGTGTCTATGAGAGTGTGTTCAGACGCGTTCATCATCAGGGAGATGGGCAGTGCTGCTGCAGTGTGTTGTTCCAGGCCTTGGGGGGGGGGGGGTTGTTGTTCGGTGTCTATGAGCTGGTGTGATAAATTAATGTCGATGCTGGCTCAAGGCTCTATAACAAAAGGCTCAGGAAATATGAGAGTGTACAGCACAGAGTTGCAAGGTGTGTGTGCGTGCGTGCGTGATGGATACCCCCATTTCAGCTGCTACAGTGCTTCCCTAGTCTGCGTCCCACCCGCCTCTCAGGAGAGCGTGATTTACATCACATCAGACACAACCAAATACAACCTCCCTCCTCCACACACACACACACACACACACACACACACACACACACACACACAC
>NW_022280055.1:3883130-3890884 GCF_004355925.1 Anarrhichthys ocellatus | reverse complement strand
CACACACACACACACACACACACACACACACACACACACACACACACCTGAGGGTAGGCCGGAGCAGAATTACTCCATCCATTTCAATTACAGAGATTGAGTATCTGATTCAGACACACACAATGCTGCGTGGGAGCTGAGGCTGCAGCCCAGGATTCAATGTCAAATTACATAACCAGCTAAATGACTGGTCTGGGAATAGAGAGACACCAAAAAAACATTTGCCTCCTTGACTGGTGAACGATAACAGTATTTTAGCTCCGCTGCAGAGCGCTGCACGAATGAGTCCCGACAGCCGAGATGAGTCAGCATTTTTGCACTTCCGGGCTCCCTCGTCTCGAAGTCAACGGGTTTTTGGTTAGACGACATGAAAAAAAAACGTCTGTTGAGCTGGAGAGATTTCAAACGTTTTGTGCGACAACATGGCGACATTTCTGAGGCTGGAAGGATACAAGAAACCGAATGAAACACGGTATGACACAACGATGGGGGTGTGACCAAGACCGAACACTAAGTTTGGCATTGATGGCAGGCCGGGGCGATGCGTTTGAACATTCGCCGTCCAGCAAGACACACTGAGCCGGGTCAAACGGGTTTCCGTGACTGGTTGTCTGCTGTGTGTTTTCAGTTTACCTCACAGAAGTGATTCATTCCGTTATATATATATATATATATATATATATATCTTGAGGATTGTGTCTTTCCTCACCATGACTCACAAAGTCCTCCAGCTGAAGTGGCTGCCGTTAAAAACACTTGATTCGAAAAGACTGGAACTAAACAGAGACCGCGTAACTCTTGTGCTGCCCTCCAGCGCAGAAGCACTTTTTTCCCCCCAAATAAAAAGGTATTAAATAGACCGGCCACATTCTCACATCTTGGACCTTTTAAGGACTCTACACTCTTCTTACCTAAAGCTGTTAGCTGGGCTGAAGCGCAAGAAGCATCTGCCCATTGCTGGAAATGTCGCAGGTTGTGAGGCAGCCGTGTGAAAAGGAGTTGACGGTTTCAATTGAATAGAAACAGCAGCATTTGTTGAGCATTTGTTAAAAAGAGGTGAACCTGTCTGAGAGGATGTGCCAAAAAGTTATTAAGTTAGATTTTTTAGTTAAAAGCGTTGTAGTGGTGCACTCATCTCCACTGTAAGCAAAGTTCAAAACAGCTGGGAGACATTGAACGCACCATGGTTGAACAGACATCTGTGCTGGACGGCCCAAATCAGTTCGTGGCGGATAGAGCGGTGCAGCCAAAGTCCTGCTCAATCTCACTCTACACTCTCAGGAAAGGGAGCCGGCTACTGTTTGGAAGACATGAGCCTGTTGGGAAGCACTAACGCAATATCAGTGAACCTGAAGAAAAGGTAACGGTAATGCCATCAAGGCTGAAGTACAGCAGCTCTTTCAGGTTAACGGTGTGTTAAAATGGGGATGTAACGCAAAGCCGACATTTGAAAGTCAAGTGTCAATGTGAAGGAGGAGGCCTCGGCCCTTCTTTGATTCCGTCGGTATTTCCACCGTCGCTCTGCTGAAGTGATGCGAGGAGCTGCAGGCATCACCGCGGGCGGACAGGGAGCAAGAAAAAGCCATTGAGAGCGCCGGCGTGGAGGGAAGGCCACGGGAGACAGGAGGGGGAACAACAACATAAAGAAAAGGAGGCCATCGTCACAAAAACCCCCGGCAGCATCTGTGGCAAAGGCTGCCATTCATTCAGCAGCCTTCTAAAGCACTGCGGGCAGGGCCTGAGCCCCTCAGGAGATGCACTCGACTTTCACTTCTACACAACTGCCTGCTGATAAAGATCCATGCAACGTCTTTCAAAGAGCTATGTGTGTTAGCTCAGACAAAAGTCTAGCGCTGCATTTATTGAAGTTTCCAACATTATTTTACTATCTTAATAGCTCGCAACCAAAACATACTGCGCACAACATGCCCTGAAATCCAAAAGGTTGCAGTATTTTTTTTTTTCAATCATGTTATACATCCTCTAGAATTATTATCTATATAAGCCAGTATGTGTGTCACGTGATGTTGGGTTTCACATATTAGAAGTTGTTGTGCGGAACTGAAAAACGCTACCAAGATAAAGTTCCATTTGTTGGAGTTAACGTATTTTTCATGGTAGTTGGATTTCGAGGTGTCTCCTGGGTTTTCCCTCTGAAAAAGCCCACAGCTTAGACCAACAAGACAGATGGCATCATGGTTCACAGACACACACACAATGTTCTCTCATAACACGGTACAGGTCACACTGGACTGGATGGCAACCGACCTAAACAATCTGCCTTTTCCTCTTTGCCTCCAACAGTCGACATCAGTAGTGACCTTTAATGTGCTGCAGCTCGGTCAAGTGTGTTTATCTTCAACAGAAACAAAGACACACACACACACACACACACACACACACACACACCATGGGGAGGTTTTCTTTCTGGTTGAACACACGAGTGCCTCCCCGTGCTGGCCCTCAGCCAGAACGAAGAGAACGTATGTTTCAAACTTTAGCTTGTTTTTCTGCTGAGGAGCACAAGCAGTGGTCTCTCAAAGTATCAATTAAAGAGCGGACGAGCGAGGGAAACACACAGACAGCAAAATGTATTGCGTTTCCTTGTTTGGGAGCCGACAAGAGACTATCCACCGACCACATTGTGCTCCAATATCACTTAAAATGATTTTCTCTACATACACAACAACATACAGCATATGGCTCTCCGCCAATGAGGACATTGAAATCCTGTCCTTGGTAATAAATCTGGGGATTTAGGGGATTTCATGACATAAAGAGGATTTACATATATTACAAATCTTGTTTTTTTAAGGAAGATTCGGATGTTATTTGAGCCTAAATATCTTAAAACCTGATTGTTTTTAGTGTTGTTCCGATATCATTTTTTTTCTTCTCGATATCTGAACCAGCGTATCGGCCGATACCAGATTTTCCGGGGCAAAATATCGCCAAATTGCTGACATTTAGTTCGCTCTGACTAAGATGTGAAAGAAGTGAGACGGCTACTTTTGTCATCCGATTTAGACAGCGGTGAAAATTCCGGAGCTAAACTAAGTAAATGAAAATGTAAAGGACCCTTGAGCGCATCACATTCACATCGATCAACACTTGAGCTACGATTTCGTATTTTTAGTCGCAGATGACTCAAACTCACGGAGGAGAAACTAATCGAGTTACAGTGCTTCCGTCCCAACGTCGGTCCAAACTCAAATTCTCTTTGTTGCAGCTGAAATCGTTGCAGAGGGGAATAAAATCCACAATGCAGAGTCTGCAACTATTTCAAGGAAGGGTTGCTACCAGACGCTCACAGAGTAAACAGTCTGCATGCTGTCAGAGAACTATATTTGAGAACTCTTCTTCTATTGCCACCGTGTCCTCGTTAAAAAAAGAAAGTGGAGTCCAGGATAGGGCCTTGATACAAACTCCACCCTCTGGCACATTGGCTTCTAATGGAACAGAGATTAAATTAAATTCTATAATGTCTAACAGGAGCCAGGGCACGGCTTCGGGCTCGGGCAGACGATTCACTGGCACTGAGCTCCGAATGAACTCCTGTTGATCTGGAGAAACTTAACAAGGTAATGATTCATCTTCCTGGGGTCGTCACATATTCTGGTCAGTGAGATCTGGGTGTGAAAAGCCCTCAGTGGCTGCTCGGTTCAAAAGGACGTGTTAGGAGTTGCAAGACCCCTATGCGACCGCGCGGTCTAAATAATTCAGGTATTCCTCAAACTTGAAATATTACAGGAACCAAAACATTTAGGAGAGGTTGTAACTCTGACATTCCCCCCCCCCCCCCACCCCTCTCCTTGAAGCACAGTATTCAGACTGTGTGTGTGTGTGCAGCCTAAACGGGATTCAGGCTGCTCTGGCTTCAGAAACAGGGAGATGTACCTGTTCTGTTAGGGCAGAGTTGAGCGCTAAGAGACGGAGAGGGACATTGGAGACGACAGGAGGAGCGATGGACGCCATCTTTCGCCTATAGGTGTTTTCTTATTTTAGCTAAAAAAGTGAATATACAGAATATAACATCTTGCCCAATAAAACACTGTCCTTCAAAAATCCAACGAAGAAAGCAGATCTAGGAACAGCAATCGGTCTGCCCTTCAGTTACCCAATCAAGGAGGTTAGTGTTATTGATTGTCATTTTTGACATTGAAGAAAACCAGGACCTAAATAGTTTATCCTGTCAGAAGTCACAGATACGGATGCTGTAGAAAACTAATCGACTCTCTTTGCGAGTCAGATTATCTGCACAAACATATATTATTATCATCATCCTGTAGTGTTTATTAATATACTATATGATATAGGATAAAATAAATATAAAAGTTATGTTACATTATCTAGAATTCAGTCCTCTGGTTCCGCAAAGTGAAGACAATGGTGAAGCACTTTACAGTCACTCTCTAATGGCCAGCAGGGGGCGACTCTTCTGGTTGTAAAATAAGGGATTGCATATATACAGCATGATGTTAGTTAAATATGGTCCCATTTAAAATAAAGTAGACAGAGCAGGGTATTTTGTTACAGCGTGGCTGCCTCGTGATTGACAGGTCACTACCACAGAATAGTCCGGTCAGAGAGTTCATGAAAGTTAATTGAAACATTTTGGTCGCCTACAAACGTCTTGCTTAGTGTTGTACTTAGCTCCACCCTCTCACGTCAAAAAACCAAGATGGCGTCGGCCAAAACGCCAGACTCCACAGACCAACGGATGACGTCACGCCGACTACGTTCACGTCTTGTGTACGGTCAATGGACAAATTGCTTTTAAGTCCCAGAAACCTCAGTTGTAAATGTGACATGTTTCTGTAGAACATGAACTATTCAAAACGGAATAAGTCAAAGTCCTCTTCATCAGGACGGTGTGATTTGATTTGATCGTCTCCTCCAATTTATGTTTGCTGGCACTCACTTGCTATTACAAATGAGTTACACATCTAGAGTCACTTAATAAGCATCTTGACCTTTTAACCACTTTGTCAAATAGTTAGAGGACCTGTACTCTTCCTTCTGACGCTTTTATTTAGATACGAGACCGTCAGTGCTAACACGAGACTACAAGCACACTGCGTCCGGCTCATATCTCTTGCTCTTTACCTTTTGAAGTGTTTAGGTTTAAAAAAAAAAAAAAAAAAAAGCATATTTTGTAATACTGTTTGATGAAACAAATCCTGCTTGGATGTCTGCCAAAGCAGTTGGTTGAGAAGATAAATATAGTTGCCTGCCAACATTTTGGGGAGATCTATGGCTGGTAGTGTCTGTGAGTTAAAAGTTAGAGTTGAGGTCAGCCTCTTCTAAATATATGTGGGATGTCCAGGCTGAAAGAAAGACATCGTCGAGTCCGAAGCTGGACGTAACAGATCCATCCTGCAGTTTTTAATCACGAAACAGATCTCCAGCAGTTGTCATGAGCATCAAGATGTTATGTAAATAAGAGTACGGCATATGTTGTATTGATATAGTTCTGAAGATCGAGTTAGCCACAAAATGATAATATATAAATGATTTAAGAGTACTGAATTTAGTCTTTACCTCAGCTGAAATGATTTGTTGATTAGTCAATACCACATTTAAAAAATGCATGAAAGAAATCAGCAAATATTCCCTTTTTCCATCTTCATTTTGAAAATGTGTTGCTATCCTTTGTATTTAGGGATAATAAACAAATATCTTTGGGATTTGGACTGTTGGTCAGACAAAAGAAGTCATTTAAAAACGTTGATGATTTCTTTGCAACACCAAAGGAGGAAACATTTCAATTTCCAGGCGCATGTTGAAGAACATAAATATTAAACATAACGAGCAGCTGATAGTTTTTAGTTTTATTCCCATCCCAGCTGTCTATCTTACGGTAAAAAAAAACAACTAATCTTTAAAGTCCAGACGCTAGCATCGCTAACACGATAACCTGAAACTTTTGTTACTTTCACCGGAAGCACAACTTGGCTCTTTCATTAGAAGAAAGAGTAAAGCATGCCTCATGGAGTAAGTCTAGTGAAAAGTCTCATGTTCACATCCTGAACCTTCCAACTACAGCTGGCAAAGTTTTGCATTTGTTTAATTTGAACCTGAAATCCAGGTTACCGTGTATCAGGGAAACATCCTCCGGTACAGAGAGCGGCTTCATTGCATAACACTCCAGGTCAGGCTAATATTATCATCATACATCACGTTCTATAGGAGTTGGAAACGGCTGCGACACGGCCCCGGGGCCACGCTGTCTTATTTACTGATGGTGGGTCTGCCGAAGCAGCCGACTGAAATCTATTTACTCTTCTATAGCGGAGACGTGAGGGATGGCTGGAGAGAGGGGAACAGAGAGGAAGACCAACATGGGCTAATTTCAAAATTAGTATTCGCACAGCCGCTTTCCTCTCTCTTCCTACATTCACGTATGATAAATTCCGGTAATGAAACAGTGTCTGGAGTTTACACAAAGCTGATTGAATTCCCTCATTAAACAAAAGGAGGAAATCATTAAAAATGAGCCTGCAAGTCCTCCACACTGTATAATGGAATCGACTTAGTGGGGGTTTTGGGCATTTTCCCCGAGGGGCGAAGACTGAAGTTATGCATTTCAATCAAAAGGTTCTTCAGGGAAAACAGCTACTTTCAAAACTATAAAATAGTGTCGTTTTGTTTGTTTTATGGCAGGTAGAATCTTGACGCAGATCCAAACCAAACTCCTCTTGTCTCATAACAGGCATTCACCTCAGTATACCAGAACATATTGTCTTTATTGTTTCCAGAAGAGCAGAGGCACAAACCTAAAAGAAAGAGCTGGCTGCTGACAGACCAAAGAAAACCGGGCTAAATATCAAAAGAGTCATCTTACTGCACGAATTGAACAAAAGACCCGAGTCTGTTGGCTTCAAACATTCTCCGCAACACCCGGCATGTATATATGCTCAAAGCGCTGTCATCCTGTCACTTCTGTACGTCGATGGTGTTACAGACGCAACCTGAAAACCCAACCGCTCAGCTGTAGCACCTTGACACAAATAAAGCTATGTGGAGCCCATGATGTAAGACGCAGAAACACTTTAGAGAAGCTCAGAGATAACCCTGCTCTTTGCCTTGTGTGGATGCAGTGGAGGTAAAACTGCATTAGGGATTCATCTTCAGGCTGCTATAAGTATAGAGGACACTTGTGAATTATGCTCTGAGGGAAACCACACAACTGCAGAGACACTATTAACCAGAGCCAATCACACACCTTGGGAGTCAACTTCTGCAAACTAACTACACGATGTCCTCGTGTCTATACCTTTGGTGACGCTCTGCAGTTTAAAATAAGTACGTACTAAATTGACACGACCAAAGTTATCATTTTATTGCTGGTGATTGGATTTATGTTTTGAAAAATCATAAATCTGGTGTTTTGTTTGTGAAGATTATCTTGCTGAACAAAACATTTGTTTGCCACAGAGCTGCAATAATCCCACTGTCATCTAGAAGGACATATATGTTGTTGTTGCAGAGGAAAAAATACACTGCACCTGAACATTATGGCAAGATTATAAAAAAAATAAAAAATACTGAGAAAAACATCAAACCATATCAACATGAGTGTACTTTGGTGTCAAGAGACCGGTCTTATCAGCAGTAGAGGCACAGCTACCTCTCTCCCACATGAAAGCCATTTTATCTCGTCAAGATCTCAGCAGTGACACCACTCTAAACTGTCACCACCCACTGATACACACACACACACACACACCCACACACACACACACACACACCCA
>NW_022280055.1:3880199-3883030 GCF_004355925.1 Anarrhichthys ocellatus | reverse complement strand
AAAAAAAAAAAAAAAAAAAAAAACATACGCTGCTCTAACACCCAAACATTTCTAATTTTTTTTACAATATCGTTGCTTGATCGTGTCCGCCTCATCTTCCAAGCTACATCTTAACGATATCAGTGACAGGAGTGCTTTTTAAATATCAAGCCCTTTTATTTAGATATGTTGAAGCATCTGGTCTCTTTGTCCCTTCACAAAATTAGGAGAAAAACCAAATACATTTTTAATGAGCCGTATTGATCCTCTGCCACGTTGGCACACGTGTCGTCGCAACAGATCCGTGGAATCATCTCCTTTTAGCTTTATGTTTACTTTGGCGGCAATCCTCAGAGTCCAGCTTTTACGCCAACGATCTCAGCCAACAAAATGAGACCGCACGAGGAGCAACACATAGTGTAGTGTGTGTGTGTGTCTGGGGGGATAAGAAAGGACTTAACAAAAGATGCAGTTATTATCCTAGTTTAATTTGGCTTCTGCAATCCACACACACACACAATTAAACTGGAGGATCCTGACTTGTCACTGCAGAAACAAAGTGCACGTGTGCCTGTATGTGATATTTATTAACGGGGCCCTGCGGTCATCTAGCAGCATGCCTCGTTTTTATTTCACAAACGAAGGGGCAGACGGAGAAGCAAGGTTTTGTGTGAAAGAGAGCTATATGTGAGCTGCGCCTCTGTCACCACGCTCATTAACAGCACAGACACCAACAACTGGCGAGCAGCACAAACGGAATTTAAATATATGATAAAGTTGACATTTAGAGGCGTCCATAGATGGATGACTCGAACTGACGGCCAATTTGGCTGCTAATCTAAAGGCCAAGGCAGCTGGTGGCAAGGACAAGAGATCAATCGTGTGTGTGTGTGTGTGTGTGTGTGTGTGTGTGTGTGTGTGTGTTTGCTTGTCTGTTTGTGTGTGTGTGTCTGTCTCTCACTCACCAAATAGATTGCTGGAGTGGCCTTGCTTGGAGATGGGCCGGAGCTCATTGGAACCCCAGGCGTAGCGCCTGTAGCTGCCCCACGCATGTTTCATCATCTGAATGGGAGGAGGAAGAGGAGGAGGAGGAGACGAGAAATAAAGAGCATTAAAGAGGACAATGAATCATCTGAGCTATAAAAAAGACAATTAAGTCATTTTCATACAAAACTGTGGGTTTTGCTTGAAGCTTAAATTATACTGGATTTTATTGGCCGATACCAATATTTAAGAAACTCTGCCAATGACATATTTGGTCGAAACAGAGTTTCATTTGCCTATCGCTCCGAAACCAAAAATTATAGTTTTCTTAGTCTTGTGATGAAATGAACTATCAATTACTCATGTGAAAAGCTTTCTGTCAATCGACTGAGTCATGGCACTGCCTGTACAGTCACTTTGAGTGACCATTTGAGGTCCTAAAGAATGTCTTTATCAGACACAATGTTTATCCCAAAGTTACAAGTCATCTCAACTTAATGCCATTAAAACTAAAGCTGTTGTCAGCTCTTGTTTCCACCTATCGCTTTTGTATTATTCATATATATTAATGGTGCAAACTGCCTTTATTTCATACATTGCAAACTGAGCACACACCCATGTTCAATACCTCCATTGAAGATGTGAAACTACCAATTCTCCCTACTTGCGTTGTCCCGGCTGAAATAAATCCTACAACAACGGGACACGAACAGCGGCCTCCTGGGTGAAAGTCCTGCGTTTTCTTCCTCCTTGGCGGTCTGGAAGTTTAGGACTTAATTTGTTTGTACAGTTCAACACCAAACTGAGATCAATAACAACAAGAGCACAACATCTGTCAACACACACTCTGCCAAATGACCTGTTCAAACTGTCGGTCAGTCAAATATGAACAGTGTGGCTGATTGATGCGAGAAAAATAAAAGCCAAATATCACTCATTTCCCCGTGAAAAGGAACATTGTCCTCCACTGAGTCCCATTATCGGCTGTTGAAACCACCCAATTTCCCCCGGCGGGAATCATTGAGGTTTCGTCTCATTCTAATCCGGTGCTGGCTGGGGGCTCGATAGCACTGTGAACAGTGGTTTCGGTTTCCAATCTAACACCCTAGACGCTCATTTGTTGCTCCGCCTCCAGCTTCGGCATTTGCCTCTCCTGCTAATCCGGGTTACACGGCATCGTCGTGGAGCTTCCTAGAACCAAGCGTCTGGATTAGACGCACTAAAACCCCTTATCCTCCACCTTCAGACGGAGAGTCTGTTCAGGCACACACATCGCTGACAGCGCTCTACACTGCAACATATAGCGTGTATACTTTTCAAAGATCCAAGAGCCAAGGTGATGTCTTACATTAGCTTGTTTTGTCGATGCAGAAGTCTGAAACCAACTATAAACTATATGAAAAAGAGAAAAGCAGAAATTATATTTTTATTGACTTGGAACCTGAAATTTAAAACAATATCAAAAACAGTGTTGATTGAATTTTTCAGTGTGCACCAAGAACCGCCAAGCAAGATGAGGCCTTCTTGGGCTTTTGGAAACACCGATTGACATTTCTCCCCATTTTCTGACATTTGATAGACCAAAAACCTAAAATAATCGACAATGAAAACAATCATCAGCTGTAGTTTGAATGTTAACAATCACTTCCTGAGGACGTGAACTGAGCTCGGCTGTGCTGCTCGCAGCATTGCCAAGAAACAGTTGGGTGGTTTGTCGGCCCTGTGGCTTGTTTAACTATATATATATATACACACATATACATATACACATATATACACACATATACACACATATATACACATATATACACACACATATATACACATATATACACACACATATACATATATACACATATATACACACA
>NW_022280055.1:3849869-3865199 GCF_004355925.1 Anarrhichthys ocellatus | reverse complement strand
ACACACACACACACACACACACACACACACACACACACACACACACAATCTGACTGGAATCCAGAGCGAGTGTGCGGTGAAGTACAGATGCTTGTCTGCTCCTCTCAGTGACGGGAAGATAAAGTGAGATAGAGTGAGATGTTGATAGAAAGAGGCCGAGTCACAGAGAGCAAGGAGACGGACAGGAAGCAGGAAAGACTACACCCTGTAAATACTTGCGATACATAATATCAGATTAAAAGACATACACACATCTAAACAAGCCTATTCATGGGATAATGATGGAAAGAAATATTTTCCAAGTACAACATCCTCTCTGCTTCGGGGTAGGTCATAAAACTACTGCAACAGTTATTGTCGTAGCAAAAGTTTGCGGTTTAATTACACTTGAATAATTCAGCACATCACAGGAAACACGAGCAGAAACCAAGCCACTGCCAGCAGTCTGTCATATTTACATACGGCAGACAGGCACACCCGAGCCTAACCAGAGAAACCAGTAACCGTTTCCTTTTCTGTTCATTTCACAGCAGTTATGTGAAGCGTGTGATCTCCTGTTTATCTCACATAAGCAAACAGGAGGATGAACAGCTGTTTTTTTGGATCAGATACTCTTTGCAGGTGTTTGCCAGAACCGATCTTAAGATTTCATCAAATATCACAGGTTGACGCACTATGTAACAGCAGTTTGTCTTTAGGAGCAGCAAAAAAACATGCAGACATTTCTTGTTAGCATCTGCAGGTTCTTTAGCTCTCAGAAAGAGCAGAGGATGTGATCTGGGGCACTTTTTCTTAACCGTACCCCCCTTTGATCTTCGCAGGAAGTGGAGCTGCGATTAGGTCGGAGACCTGAGCAAAAACTGCAGCGACTCATCAGTGGCCTTTTTCAAAAGAAACGACGAAGAAAGAAACCTTTTTTTAAAAAGCAGAGCGAGGCGTGCTTTTGATTTCGCCCAAAAGTTCAAATTGATCCAAGTTCCTCTGTGAGTTGTTACATGGTGGTTGATTTGTTGATTCTGTTGCTCCAGGGTTGTTTACCAGGCCTGTCTGTGTTTATGCTATCCTAAATGTAATCTCTCCCTCTATATCCACCCCCTCTCTCTATGTGGGCATGCAAGAAACTGTGTACACTTCTGTTACAAAAAAAAAAATAAAAAAAATAAAAAATATATATATATATATATATATATATTTATTACTGCATCTCTCTCAACCCTATCTCTGAGGCCAGACATCCACTGCTGCTAGCTCACACAAGCAAATGCTCACACACACACACACACACACACACACACACACACACACACACACACACACACACACTCCTATGGGGAGAAATAAGTGCGCATTAAACATTCACTATGATCAACTTGGCGAAAACAAGCATGTAAAAAAAATAAAGCTTCTTGCGTCATATAGATCATACTTTCCCGGATACCACGAGCATCTGTGTATTTCAGACAGAAAACAGAAATTTAAAAAAATCTTAAGGAAGGGACAGTGGAGACGCGAGGATGCCAGGTCTGACACATTAAACATCATGAAATAGAAATGACATTTTGAAATGTGCCAGGCCCCGGGGCTGCATCTATATTGGAGAAGAAGACGCTGAGAGCCTCTACGCACCATTACACCACTTACATGGAGACCCTGCTGAAAGCCTCGGGAAAATAATAAAAGTCTTATGTGGAAAGAATTATGGAAAAGAGACACGAGGGCTGATAGAATTACACAAGGCAGGCTTTAGGTTTTAGTTTAGATTACGTCACACTTCAGCCAATAGGTTCACTCCGAGACAAATGTCTGGATCAACTAACACTTCTCAAACTGACGTTTTGGCTTGTCGCAATACAAAAAGAGCACGGGTGAAAAATAGTAAAACAATGAAAACAAATCACTTAGAGCTGGTGGTAGGAAGTTAAAAAGGCCAGTTACCTCTCAAATATCTATTTCCTATTGCTGTGGAAACATCTCCTTCAAACAACTGGATGTATTCAAGTTTCTCGCCAAGAACTACATTTTACAAGATTACATTTGAACACACCACAATGACGATACAATTTAGCTTCCCGCAATGCTTATTCTTACTGAATAGAGCTCAAACGCATCATAAACTCAATGCAACCTCCGTTAGCGTTATCCGTTAGCTCCTCAGGACTGTGCTGCCCTTCGGCTGCTAACAGCGAGCGCTAACTAGCTTTCCTCCCGCTGAATTTAACACCGGTTTGTTGTCCATAACGTAGCGTTATCATGGGGGAAAAAAATGTACTGCGACCTTTTACGCTGTTAGTATGCAGCCACAGTAGGAAAACAAAGTACCATCACGTATTCAAAATCTGGCCATTGACTTGGCACATAAGTATTGGTTCTTCTGACGTCACTATAAGAGGCACACCGAAAATGGAATGCAGCCATTTTTAAATGCTATTACTTAAACCTGTGTTTGAGGGCTCAAACTGTCCAGGCACATTATGTCCCAACTTGTGTGTGTGTGTGTGTGTGTGTGTGTGTGTGTGTGTGTGCAGTATTAACCGGAGTCTGGCATGCAAATAAGTCCAGGTACGAATAATTAGAATTACAAATGTGCGAGAATAATGGCCAGTAGCCCAGGTGAAGCAATTTCCTCTGTGAGCTGCGGCTTAATGACGGGGGAAATGAAGGAGCAAATTTCTCTCTGGTGTGGAACAGCAACTGAGACACGATTTTGTAGAAGTGAAAATAAAGCGTGACACGGAGGAGGCAAACAAAAAGGGAAGAAACGGAAGGCTCTGTGAAAGCTGGAACAGGTGGCTGTAGAGGCAGACAAGTAAAGGAAATAACTCTCTGCGCCCAAAGTAGTTAGACATTCGCTCCTCAAGTGCCGACGGATCATTTGTATTGTTTCACTCAATCACTATCAATCAGGCATACTTGATATCACTGATGATCATTTCTCAAACCGTGCGGCGGTGTTTCCAATTTCTCAATGCGTCCTCTTGCCTCCCAGGCAGCTATTTGTTCCCACTTTGGTATAAAAATCAATTTGCAGGAAACGACTTGCGTGATGTGATTCATCACCGTGAGCGCGGTGAGTGTCTTTGTTATTGTCACCGAGGTTGCACTGTAATTGCGTTTGCAGATTGATTTGGAACGTCTGCGGTGCATTAACATTCAACTGTAAAGATATAACTCTGATGAAATAAGCGGACAGCTAGTTGCTTTACTTGTTGAACTTTCGGCAATTATTGAAAACCATGGATGCAACCGGCCTAGACAAAAAATATACTGTGTGTGTGTGTGTGTGTGTGTGTGTATGTATATATATATATATAGTCTCTCAATCAGACTATAAAGGTGAACTGGCTCTTAACGGTCTTCTTTGAGACTAGTGGAAAGAATCCAAATTACACATTTAGGTGATTATTTTACTACACTTTGTCTATGTTTTATACAACACAGCTTTGAAGACTCCGAGCAAGAAGTCTCCACTTCAGCAAACCAGTGGAGTTTCCAGTTTCATTCCGATCTATATTCTAAAGGTTTGTACAGAGGGGTTTCTCCATGTAACATTTATAGCATGATTTATACAACATTATTCCAAAAAAACAGAGAAACTGCTTTTTTTTTTATGGTTGTCGACAGTATTTTCTGATTTATGGAGTGAGAAAAAGAGATATCCAACACTTGGATATCAGAGAGTATTGTTATCTGCTGGTGTCATAGGAATACTCACAAACTAATGTGCAATTAGCCCTCAGGAGGAGTGAGCTATGACTCAACCTGTTATTCCCAGTACAATACCCGTGTGCAGAAAACAAGTTTTTCTTTTTTTTTTGTTGCCACAACTTCCTTTGTGTTGGTAGACCTCTTTAAACAAAAAAACATCCAGCCCAGAGAAGCCCTGACACGAAGCTTGCTTTGTGACCCGAGCCGTTTTGGAACACCGCTCATCCACTGACCGCGTTTCCACCTCGTCTCCTCAAATGTTCCCACCGCTCAAGAGACAGGGGGACAATATCCATCCCTCCGCCTCGGGAGCAGTTCCTCAGGGATCAGCGAGGGATTTCCTAAGCGGTTTAGTACTTCAGCAGCCATATATGGGTCAGTATTGTACTGCTGGTAGAAGGATGCGGCCTCCCCACACAGTCTCTGCTGACAGAAAAGTGGGGTTTAATACTTAAGTTTCCATGACGGCTATAGCTGCAGCTGCTGCCAGCCAACAGTCTGTGCAGCTGTGTGTTAAAGACACTCGGGTGACAAACCTCCAGCGACTACAGTTAGCTTGAAAGCAAGTTGCCTGTCATGTTCGTGTTTTGGCGAGACAAACAAAAAGGAAAGCTGTGCATAATGAATGAAACGTTTAGCTTTACCTCGAGCGCAGCCTGACGTAGCATCTAGCACTTCTAACTCATTTCAAAAGTTTTACTCGTGGAAAGACAAACTCGTGCTAAATCTTCCCCGGATGAATAAAAACGGACCTTCTTCCTTACATTTTGGGTCAAAATTTAAAAGAGAGGTGTTTTTATATTTAAAAGGAAATAAGAAATCTCACAAAGAAATACAGAGTGAGCAACAGCAATGACTGCGGTTGAAGAAGAACAAAGGTTTTAAGAGTTTATCTAATTGGGGCGTTTAAAGTTGATCTTTCTAAACAAGCCCCGCAAGCAAAGCTCCAAACTATTCACTCTGAAACGTCGAGCGCCAGACGTGAGAACCAAGGCTGTTCAACAACAGGACTTGATAACAACACCGCAGCAGCACGCCGACAAAGACGACTCAATTCACAGTTTCATGCAGTTCCTGATCATCGTCTCCGAAAGGGATGATGGAGTTTTCCTCAGAAAACAGACAAGCAATCCAATGGTATTCAACAGCAGACGGTGGAGACTGTAGAGGAGCATGGTGGCTGCTGAGTCGCATCATCAGTGAGACGGAGCAAAGAGCAAAGAGCAGAACAGAGGCCTCACTGTTGTTTCACATCGATGTGGCCGTTCAATAGCGTGCCCAAGCGATAACACTGAAAAGGTTATCATAAGGCACACAGATAGCCCGTTATTGAAAAATAAATGTTATGACTTTGTTCACTGTCCACCGTTGAGTAATCGATGATCATCCAGCGAGTGAAATCCAAGTCAATAAATCCAGGGCCAATAAAAAAAAAAAAAAGACATTTCCAATCAGACCTCGTCTCGTAGATCCCAGCCTGTGCCAAGACTCGCTGACCCGATTGGGGTCGTAAAATACCTCGTTCCCAATAGCCTGATTGGTGCTTAACAGCGCTCAGTGTTGATAACACGATCAACAGCACAAGCCCTACCTGCGAAGCAACATTACCCACTAATAAATCAATATTAGCTGACGGCTGTCAGGGGAGGAAAGGGGAGGGCGATGAAACCGAGGAGAAGGAGAACAATCTATATCTGCGACTGACTGTTTGGTCAAAAAAAAAACCTGGTTCTGACAAACAGAACAACACTTCGGAGGGAGCACAGTTATTGACAATAAAGACGTTCAAATGAAACACGAACACTTGGCAGTCATCGGCGCTATGATAACTGACATTATCTATTCAGAAATGGAGCCATAACAACTACGACCCACGTGTTAAGGAGCAAGGGCTGTTTGAGGTGGTGGTGTTGTTTTTAAATAGATTCTGACAATTGAGTTCACACACGTCGAAACGGAGAGAGCGGGAATTGAAGAGGCCCGGCTCTCACAACATAGAAAAAGAGCTACGTGCATAATCTCGAGGTGGCTGGGGAAAGCAAATTCAAACCTATGCTACATTTCCACCCCGACAACTGTTCAGTTCAGACGTTTTCTAGAGGGGAATGTAATCGATACGTTGTTTTGGGCATTTTTGTGCGGATGTTATCTAACAAGGTTTACAAAAGGTTTTCAGTTTTCATTTAACCATGACTTTTATTGCACAGGGTGAAGTGCTAAACACTCCTCCTCAGACCTCTTAGTGGTGTCTGTGTGTGTGTGGGTTTGCACAACTGTATCAGACCGCACACACACACATTTATTGACCTGACCTTTCTCTCGGTGTAGGAAGCAGCCCAATTTGGTTTGACCCAGCCGCTTGACAAAAGGCAAACTAATGAAGACTTTGTGAAAGGCAGATTGATTTTCCTCCCCCTCCCTCCATTACAGCCGCCGCCCGCTTCGATACAGCGAAGGCAGAGCTCAAGCTCATCACTAATTTGTGTAACAGGTTGGCAGAGACGAGGACCGAACCGCAGAGAAATGCCAGGACGCTGCGGTCCATTCAAATGACTTAGGCTGGTGAGCAACGGAACCACGGAATATCGGAACCACGGAATATCAAATGTCTGGATCGAGAGGAAACGTGGGAAACCGTCGACTCTGGCTGTTTGACACAAACAAATTAGAGAGGATTTTTGTCTCCACGTCCACATTATTGCGGCTGTCCAACACTTCTGTGACGTCACCGATGGAATTGCCGTACAAAACCGTTGCCTGGAATGTTACCATGTGTTGGGGGTGGAAAGAAACGAGACAGAATTACAGAATCTAAAGCCTCCATCAACCAACACCGTCTCCTCACTGCAAGTAGGCCGCAACAAGACACAACAAATAGCTGTTTCATTACAGATCAATCTAACAATTATACTAACGATAGCAGTAGATAGTTTGGTCTATAATAAAACGCCTATCACAGTTTCCAACAGTCCAACGGGACAATTTGAAATGTCGTGTTTAGTCCGACCAACAGTCAAAAAACACAAAGAAATATAACAAATACTCCCATTTAAGAGGCTTGGAAAGGTTCATTTCAAGGCTTTTTTTGCACTTAAAAAAAAAAAAAACTTGAACGATAACTCAATTAATAAAACATTTGATGGTTCATTTTCTGTAGGTCAACTAAATGATTAATCGACCGATCTTCTCGGCTCTAATCCATGTTTGTTGAGGGTTGGATCCCCTGGGTCCATTATTCAGCCAGGAGAATCACTGTTTGCCAATCCATTCACTTCAACAGTCCTAATGAATGGAGGCAATAATCAGTAACATTTACATCCCACCCACCCAACCAGCACACCGTGGGATTATCCAATTTTCAGAACGCTTTACTTTTACCATCCGTTCCACTCAAACATTAAAAATGAAAAGCCCGGGGCTCTTAAACCAGACACCTGGTTCCCTCCATTCTCCGGTATTTCGTCTTGCTATATTCAGTGTCCAATATTTTCTCGCTGATGATATTTAAACGTGTGATAATGGAATAATTATACCTCTTCTCCAGTACAAAGTGGGCCGAATTGGATCCGCTCCACTCCAGAGTAATTAAGCCACACATTAAAAAGGGATAATAAGTTGCCATGGCATTTTGTCTTATCTTCTTCGCAAATTTATAACCTGGAAACGCCTGGATAGTCCCAGACATAATTACTGCATAATTTGCATTATAGTTTTGACTATGTAACCCTGCTACGATAAAAGACTTAAACAGAGTTTACAATTGAAGATCCCGTACGAAGCCTGAAGAACATGAAACAGACTCATGACAAGCTATTAGTTGTTAAACCACATAAGTACATGCCGTCTATTGTTCATTTCATTGTGAATTTAGTTCACAGTGTTTAGAAGCGTACTAAATTAAACAAACGGTATCAATTTGCTCACTGCTAAAGGTCTTACAAGCTGTGGCTAAATATAAAAACACATTTTCTTATGTTACAAATGATGCGTGGGTGCAAAGTTCCCCCAGTTGAATAGCATTTAAGAGGGAAAAAGCAGTAGATTGTGGTCCATCAATTCTTACAAAAGCCTTTTCTCTGAGGCTATATTTTTTGTCCCAGTCCTGCAGATCCACTGTAAGAGATATTGTCCGCTGAAGTTCCCTGGAAGTTAGCTGGAAGCCTGTGTGCTGCTCTCTTTGTACCAGCTCCAATGCATCTCCTTTAGCCAGCTACAACACATTAAGAGTCTAACATTTGTAACTGTTAGTGCAGTGGTGGAGAAGCCCAGAATCCTGACTTCTTTTTTGTTGGTGCAACAGATCAGTTCAATCCAAATCATTCCTCAGAAGGGCAGAAGTGGCTTTGTGAGGCAGCTTTGGAAAAAAAAAATAATAATAATAATTATAAGAAAAAATACAACAGCAGCAGCTTCTGGGGGGATTTCAGCGACAGTCAGCATGAGAATTTGATGCGAGTGCTGGTTTTGTTGGATCATTTGTCAAGTTAAATCCAGATCCCGGTCGAAATCAGTGTCGTGCGGTCTCATGAAAGACAAATATACTCGGTCCTCTGCAATGGCGATTCTGCAAACAACACCTAAAAAGTCCAGAGATGGGAACCGAGCAAGCAGCCTCTTGTAACGCAGACAAAGTAATCCTCCCTGCGGTGGTACAGACACAGATCAGAGGTTATGCTCCCCTCTCTCTGCAGTAGCACTGAGATCATATCTGCATGAGCGTTAAAGTAAAGACACCGCTCAGAGAGGGGAACATGAGGGCACCGGCTTCGGCTGTTAGACAACTGAACCTGTGCGAGGGCACAGTGCTGCTGCATGCTGACTGGGCATGTCCTACTGGCTCACTTTAAAAAGGAACAAAGTCTTTATTGATGTTATTAAGACGGACAGACTTGTATTTTTCCTGCTAGGACAAGACAAAATGTCTGGCGTGAGAAAAGTCAATAACGTAAAGACACAATAGTCGGACTGAAAGGTGCAGAGTTTGCTCTGTTTAGTGCCGCGGGGCTTCTATTGTTGCCGTTTGGTGGACCAGGAGTTCACAGGTTACAATGGTTAAATCAAGTGAGCAGAGTTTCACCTCCTGGCTGTGAAAACAGGTGCCGAGTTTATTATAAGACTGTGTGTGTGTGTGTGTGTGTATATATCATGGCAGCGCTGATGTGTTAGTTTGCTGATGATGCTCTTTTATTGAAGAGAAAAGTCAGATGTGGTCCTGTCAGAGTGCTTCACCTCCAATGTGCTGGATGAAAGACTGATTTCATAATACAATGGTTCTCTGCAGCAAATGGAATACAATCTATTCAGATTAGACTCCATTTAATGTCACTGCTACGCTTTCAGTAGCAAATGTAAGTGCTGTGTTTTGCTTTTTCTCATCCATAACAATGCACTGAGAGGGCATGAAATTGGTCCGAATTTGAAAAGGAAAATTAACAAGCATAATAAGCTTTAATGAAACAAATAACCCGCCAGAGCTTTAAGAACCCGTATCGGCTAATAAATGGCCTTTCCCTTTCCCTTTCACTCTCACTCCCTCCTTTTGTGCCTCTTTGTGTCTTTATTCTTGACCTTTTATTTTGTCAACCGAATGAATGCGTGTCTAACACACTATTTCCAATTAAGTTTACAAAATGTGCGCTTCATTCAAATTCAGTATCATGAATTCAGATGGATAAGATTAGCAATATGGATATAGAAAATAAAAAAAACAACAGTCAGACCAGAGGAACTTGATGGTCCTTAAAACTCACACCCAAGAGGTTTTCAGGTCCTTAGCCGATAGAACATGCAGGGTGGCAGAGCTTGTAGTGTTACAATGCTAGCACTCGCATGGAAGAAGGAGAGGAGGAAGGAAAGGGAGATTGGAAAATAAATGGACTATGTGATCGACAGCCTATGAGTATTAGACCGAATTGGATTAAAGGAGAGAGAATCAGCCGACCCTGACCAACGGGGCGCTTGGGACACGTTAATATTGAATATCCAAGAGCGGTTTTCCTCCGTCTCCATCACTGGGCTTCAAGGCTCGGTCACAAAATACTTCAACCCATCTGGTGGCTCGCAGCCTAAAAGGTGTTTCCAAAACATTTGAAGGCAGCCAGCCTGTTTGTGCCAACACCTAGAAGTTTGTATTTGCCAAGGTTAAATTGGCAAACTTGTTCACGGGACGTGAAATGACAAATTTACGTCCTTGGCCTTTGCACGGGCTGTTTATTCTTCATGAGCATCACAGACTCAACCTCAAAGCAAACCGCAAACGCTGCTAACATGAACATAACAAAAAGATGTAGAGTCTCTCAGCATAACATTAGTTAACTGTAAAGCCTGCACCGTCTTGCAACGACCTATACATGTCCAATGTTGTCTGTATATATGGTGCTATTTAAACTTAAGATCAGTCTGTGGTAAAGGAAAGGAACAACAAAATGCTTCAGTCTTAGAAGAAAACACGTCATAGCATTGAGTATTTGTCCCACCCCTAATATACAAGTTATTGACCTAGACGTGTATACAACAGAGTATGTTAACACCTCTAATAGAGACAAATCAAACTCCAATAAACTGTCTTTACCTTGGAAAGTGCTCATACATCCCCAACAGTGCTCCTCCACCTCCCTGTGTGCACATCTTGCGTGGGAACAAACCAAAACAAATTCCTTCACGTTGAGATTGGTTGGCCAAATATGAAAGCACTTGTGCTGCAACTTGTTGCTGGCATGAGGAATGAAATGGGACGTGTCGGCGTGCCGCAGATAAAGGTGCCGTCTCTTTACTTGGCTCCTGTCCAGTATAAAGCGGCACACCAGGCCAGGTTATGCCGACGCTTGTTTTAAGTTCAAGCTTGAGTTTATTTGTCATTTGTCACTACGTTTTTTTAACCGATTTTATAAAATCAGCAAAGCTTCCCGTGATTGACTTGGACCTCAGCCACAATGTTTTGTAAATGGAACGTTTTTGCCCAATGGCGTCCGAACACAAACCTCTCTAGCTACTACAATCCATAAACAGTGATGGGTATATATGACCGGTGTGGCTCGCTTATCGCCCCAAAGTCTCCTTTGATTGGATGATATTTTTTGTTCACGCCCCCGAGTGCATACTCGATTAGCCATATAACAAGAGATAAACGGAAAATGAATACAGGGACGTAGGGTTAAAACTAGAAATGCTTTATCATAAGATCCTCTCACATGACTAAAGTAGGAACATCAAGAGAAAAGATCATTAGACTAAAGTGTATATTGAATTACTCACAAACTGAGTTGATATTAAGCGCCTTCCCCAAGATATTGCTGAGTCGTGCCATTTTAACGCCTCTTTGCCCTTTGCACACCACTCTAAAAACACCTCTTAAGCTAAATGCCAATTTGTCCGCAGCGTTTCACTCTCCAACGTCACAACGCACAACTGAAGCGATTGTAAACGTGATCGATAACCTCGGGATGCTGATGAGCTAGCGCCGTGTTAGCTCTGAGCAAGACAAGACAAATTAGACAGAAGACAAATGCACACGGCATGGTCATTAATGGCAATAGATTTTACATGCGTGTGTGTGTGTGTGTTCCCTCAAAGTCCCATGAGGCCGAGAGGCCGCCCTGCTCAGCATACATCACTGTCTATAGCAAAAGGAATGCTAATAATCCGGCAATCCTACCGCAGACTGCTAATGATCCAGAAGGCTATTGCACATGTGTTGTCTGAACCCACACCGGTACCTCCTCATTCTTCTCTCAAACTCTGCTTCCTGTGTCTCTGTCTCCGAATTCTGCGCATTCGATTAACGGCCGGGTTGAAAATTGGGATCTGATTATCTCTACTATAATGGCTCTCGCACACTTCCTGCAGATGTTTCGCAATAAAAAAAAAAATAAATAAATAAAAAAAAACTTGTAGCGAAGGGGGAAAAGCATTTGTGCGCTTGGAACTGCTGGAAGGGTTCTAATGTGAAACAGATGGAGAAAGAGTGGAGCTTTCATTAACAGCAAACAGCACATTAACACAGAAAACAGGGAGGTTTCCCAGTCAAATATGGCCACATTTGTAAAGTACATGTCTCAATTAATACCCTCTCTCAAATAAAAGTGAAAAAAGGGTTTTCGCCACTATGTACGAGTTTATACTGAGAGCCTAAAAGCATTCTAATAAATGAAGAACATGCTGGAAAGCAAACCTACTGTGTTTCTATGATTTGTGTGTGTAAAGAGAGTAGGCGAGGAAAAGAGAGAGAGTGAGAGAGAAAGGGGAAGAGAAACCAAATCAGGGGACGCTCACATCTCCCATGTGCACCGAATAAAAAAAATGGTCACATAACATTTGTAGAGCTACTGGAATCTGTCAATAGCCAGCTGCCCACAGCAGGAAGAAGAGAGCACACGAGCACACACACACACACGCACACACACGCACACACACGCGCACACACACACACACACACACACACACACACACACGAAAACCAGGTCCATACCAGGCTGCGGGCCAAAGCCTGCGGTGTATTGATAGGATTGGCTAAAGAAAAGCGAAGCTCTAAAGCTGAAAATGTCAGGCTGTACATGCAGGAGGTCTGAGTGAGGAAACATAATATAATGCACCACAAGACTTCCTGTTGCCCAACCCTAAAAATCCTTTCTACTTCTGATTTATATTTTGTGATGTTGGGCTAGCAGTAAGTCTCTTTTTGGATTTGATTTTTTGATAGTTTAAGTGCATGTCCGCCAGCTGATGTTTGGCTGTTGTTGGGCTCCGAGCTCTCTGGAAGCTTAAAAAACAAGCTGCGAGTGGAAGAGAGTGGACTGAAGCATCAAACGGAGGCGGTTCATACGGTGCGTGGAGGGAGCCGGAAGGGTTATTGGTGTTTTCGTTATTGACAATTCATTTAGCTCGCTGTGTTTTTTGAGGCACTGAAGTCTAGTGTGAGTTTTAGGCAACGCAACAACTCATTTAAATAAATCTATCAAGTATTTTACCCATTTCATTTAAGTTCATATTTCGACAAACATTGAAATCCACAGCAAAGCTGGAGCCAGCCCTGTAAACAAGTCTGTCACTGACAGATCTGAAACCAGCAACATTTCTCTTCATAAACACTTATGTGTTTATACACTTTATGAGTGTATATAGCAGCTACAAGGACAGACGTTTAAAAAAAAAAAAAAAAAAAAAAAAGACATGCGTTGGTTTAAAGTATGGATGTTGACTCATTTACAGCTTCGAGGTCATCCAATACACCGCCAAGTGATGCCGGCCAGAGCTGGCTGACAATTTTACTTCTATCGGATGACAGAAGGCACATTTCATACCCTCACGAGCGCTGCGATTCAAAACAACACAAATTATGGTCATTTAACTTCCCCGGCACACTTTCGGTACATTAAAACATTCAATCTTCAGTTTTTAAAATTGCATCGCCCGGCACCTTCAGCCGCTTAAGTGCATTTCGGTGTGTTGTTGTGATGCATGATGGCTATACTTGAAACGCACGATGCAATTTGGTCTCATCTTCCCGAGATTTGGACATTTATAATGCATTCATAATGCAACAAGCAATATCCCAGGTATGGATTTCAGCAGGGGCTACGATCTCCCTCCTTTAAACCACTTATCACGAGATAAAACATTTAGAAAAAATATACTAGACTAAACCTCGACTTTATATATTGTGTTCCAAAAGATATGAAAAAAAAACATTGTGGAGATTTCTTAAGATTTGGGTTTTAAATAAAGTATCTTTCTGTCAGTGTTTGCTTTATCTTTACTCACTTATGATTATAAAAATAAAAAAGAGGAACAAAATCAGGACTTCATTGGGATTTGCATTCAGCAAAGCACTGCAGAAAACCCAGCGAGGCAGTATATGCATGTCTTTCGGTTGGTATAATGTAAATGTATGGTCCCACGTATTTGCTTGAACAACTCCCCACCCACTCTTTAAGGCTTGCTCGTGCCTTCACCTATGGCACAAACACTAGGAAACCGTGATAACCATCCGTCTAACTTATCTTGCTCCGTGGTTTTCCAAATCAATGCTCGATGACTATGCATGAGCGGGAACGGCGCCGGGAGAGTTGATCCAGTGACAGCACAACGAAGAGCTAGATGTACCTCCGAGATGGATGCGGTCCACGTGCGATAAAGCTTAATATTCCACCGCCTCAGGCCTGTGGTGTGTGTGTGTGTGTGGGACGCTGGGGCCCGCCCTCTGGCCACTCTGGAGTCTATATTCCCTCCCAGGCAACAAACATATGACCTGGAGCGAGTAGAACAACCCCCGAAACTCAACCACTGGACCAATCTATCCGCACTGACATCATAAGAGCCGTGCTGTAACAATCCATAACAATATATGGATTTCAAATATCTAAAGCCTCGCGGGCTATCCACTGGGACTATATATTTACTGTGACTTTATGACGCTATTATAATATAGATTATTGGATCTTATACTTCCAGCCGGCGCACCGGCCTCAGGCTACAGGTGCAGCGAGATTCGTCTTTACAGGGGAAGACGGTGGACATCCGGATTTATTACAGTCGCCAACAATCATCTGGGTGATTTCCATTTCATACCTTTGACCGTTCACCGCTTCAACCAAATGTTCGCAGTGAAAGTTTCTTTCAATTACTATCATTCAAGAATGACTTCAAAATGATGGCATTTTCATATGAAATCTTTCCCCGGAACAAAATATTACCAAAAATGTGAGCTAAATTAAGTGGGAACCGCAGTGGAGAAGAGCCTCTCAGCTGCAACATTAAAAGGCCATTCTTATGCAAAACGCTGAACCGCTCTTTTGGAATGAATTCTGTTTGGGCTCGTATTCAGATTTGTGGCATAAAAGGTTCAACAGAAGCGCAGCAATTGATGACTTCTCTACAACTTTACCTAAATTAGCATTGGAAATTAACAGGGCTTCCACTGGCTGAAGGGAATTCTCCGTCTACATCAGCGCTCACACAAGTACATTCATGTACACACAGACGCAGGAGCAGTAGTGCTGGTCATCAGCAGCAGCTATTATAGCCATCATGCAATTAAAGAAAGCACCTGAAGGGGTGAGCAGTAACTCTATCTGAGACACACACACACACACACACACACACACACACACACACACACACACACAAAGAGAAGAAGTGGGACCAGGGAACCAGAGGCAATTAGTGAAAATGGTCGATATCAAAATAGGACTTATAGGCTGCCAAGTTAACAAGAGAAAGAGACAGCGAATTTATTTTAGGCTCTGCAGGTTGGCGAAGCGGCAAAATGGCTTTTTTTGGCGAAACGCGCCGCACGCTTGCAGAGACGCACCCACGCATGCACGCACAGTGGAAAAACAATCAGGTTGGGAGTGGGCAAAAAAAAACAAAAAAAAAACTGCCTCCTGAAGACAAAAAGAAGAGGGTAAGGAAATGACATGTAGAGATGTGAGGGGGGGGATTGATGTTTCATCTTTCCTCGACAGTTGGCTTTGGACAGGCAGGATGAAACCTTAAACAACCAGCCTCTAATCCACAGCTCTCTGAATAGTGTGTGTGTGTGTGTTTGTCTACGTGTTTGTCTACGTGTGTGTGTGTGCGTGTGTGTGTGTGTGTGTGTGTGTGTGTGTGTGTGTGTGTGTGTGTGTG
>NW_022280055.1:3823317-3849859 GCF_004355925.1 Anarrhichthys ocellatus | reverse complement strand
GTGTGTGTGTGTGTGTGTGTGTGTGTGTGTGTGTGTGTGTGTGTGTGCAAGCCGCTGCTTACAGATCCCTCTTTGTGAGTGTGTTTGTGAATTTCAAAGAAGAAGAGTTGCTGACAGAGGTGACGGGCTTGAAGACGGTGAGCTGAAAGGAGTAAATACTGCAGACACACTGTCCTTATGGCCAGTCAAATGCCCATTTGCATCTCATCTGCATACTTAAGCAGCAACAAGCTCCAACTTTACACACACAAGGATGGTGAGTCAGACAGGACAGCAGCTGTTGCTCAGAGCACAAAAGGTGAGTCTGTGTGTATTAATTAGCAACAAGTCCTTCATTATATAAAAAAAACCAAAAAAAAAACAGCTGCCACAAAGATAAGAGCCTCAGCAGTGGTTCTTGGAGCACATTCCAGGTTTTCCCAGGGGTCCTTGAGTGAGTTTTAGGGGCTCACGCAGAATACAGTGTAATAGATTACCTGTGTGGTTTTCTACTTGAAGAAGAACCAGTAAAGTCTGTTTACCTTAATTACTAGAATAGACGAAGTAGATTTTTCTCTTCTAGTGCCCTGTTTTTCTAAATCTAAAACTTGTACATTTGACTGTGGAAATCATTAACATCATTTATATTCAAGGTAACTTGGGGCCAGGAGTAGTGGTGGAACTAAAGCCTGATATTTGTCAGCAAACTACGACTTAATGGATAAAACACTGAATGCTTTAACGGCACCGACAGAGAGTCTGTTTTCAATGTGGATCAGTTGTAGTGCAGTCATTGAACATCCTTTAAATGTGAACCGTGAGGACACTGGTAGACAGGGAACAGGCAGGCTCAAGTGCTTCGTATGTGAAAATGACGGCGGATAGTGTGTGCTCAGGAGACACACTTTAATGTCTGCTGTAAATGGTCCACTCTGAGGAACACTCCATAAATAATGACCGAAATATAACGGTTTGTTATTTCCTTTTTTTCCCCCTCAAGTGATCAACGGTCTGGAACTCCAGACAGGAAGTGTGAACATGACGCGTTACAGAAGAATGCCACGAGTTAACGTCTGCTCGTCACCGTTCAAAGAAAAAGGTTCAATTTCACTTGAATCCCCTTTTTTTCCTACCAACTCATGTACATTCTGTAGAATGTAACGTTTAAAATCACCAACATTGTTAAATTGTGTTTAAATCTCAAAGTCAGGCCGTGTCCGACCTGCAGTTTAGCTCGGTCGGGTAGAAGGTCACGGATACACGTTGCCCATTAACCTTTTCAGACGGACTGCTAACAAGGGTTAAATGGGTGAAAGTGTGTGGTAAAATAAATTTTAAAAAAAACACATTTTACAGTTTCACTTGACGCAACTTGTTAAAAGAATAATTTAAACAGAATTTGGTCCGACGATGACACATTTCTTTAATTCCCTGATGGGAAAACATTGCTCCATCTATCATAATATTCCAGGGGTGCCACGGTGGTCACAATCCTGAGATGCAATCTACTTGGAGATGGTTAAGAAGCCTGTTACCACCAGAGGGGAAAGTAGTTTACTGTGTCAAATAACGCAGGTGTGTTAGCATCCAGCATCGACCGACCCCATCAACCTTGATTTTCCCTGTTTATTATCCGAGGGGGCTTTCATTATCACCCCCCGCTGCTCTCGCCTCGGGCCGCAGACTAAAAAGGGAGGAGGGGGCTCTCCGGAGGGCCTTTGATTTGAAGCCGACAAAGACATTTGGCTGATTGTGGGATTGGTGGCGGTCACTCACAACAAGCCGTTAGTCCATCCTTTGCTCGTGCTCGTCACAAACACAACACTCAGATCCCTGGATAACAGGGTCAGAGGGTGGCGAGGTGGAGTAAGAAGCCTCTGCCACAGAACTTATGTCTTCAAATAAGGTCGGGGGGGATCATGCCGGAGCATGTTTGTGTGGCTGCGTTTTGTGCGAAGAGAGTTATTGGCTTTACAGAGCAGAGAGTGCAGAAAATCTTCATAAAAAAACAGTAGGGAAGGATAAAAACGCACTACTGTTGTGTCTTTTCCTGGTAGTTCAAAGCATTACACTCTCTCCCCCAAGTCGTTCATTAGGTTGCTTCATTAGGTTGGGAGGTTGTGCCAGACGTTCGGCCTTTGTCTTACTGTCATAGAATATTGCACTGTCATGGACCATCCCTGCAACGCTGTGGGGTTTACTCTGAACAAACAGAGATTAAGATGCAGCTACTTACAGATGGACAAACTTGTTTTCTTCCTCTCTGCGACAAACTGCAACCCTCACAATCTAAACAGCCGTCGCACAGACCGGACGACAGACAATGTCGGAGTAGCCACTCGCTGCGGTGATCGTTGATCGGTGATCCTGACGGGATTCGCTTGATGCTGTTAACATGGACGACCCTGTCAGTGCCCTTCAGGTGTCAATGTTTTTAATGCAGCAATCAATTGGTCAAAACCCACGTATGTACTGTATATAGTATGAACATATAGAATTAAATTAGGATATATAGATTGGTTTTCAGATTGGTTTCAGATTTTCACCAATACCAGCTAGTTCATTCAGTATCGGCCCGATATCCAACATCAGCAAAGGTGAATCCCGACCAAATTATGACGGTAAGACTCCAGATAACAGTTGTTTATTTCACTGTTTGAAGCACTATCTGTTTTACTACTGACGTCAACTACAGATCACCAGCTGATGAACATGTTTGGAAAAGAAACAGTAGGACGACCAACACGTATCGACCTGAACGTTTCAGGGATGCTGCTGGAGCGACTAACGTTTGTAAACAGCAGCATCAGTGCAACTTGTGGGAATATTCAGTCTGATGCTTTTGGCACCAGAGGTACTTTTTATTTATTTATTTTTTATTTTTTTAAACCAGATTTAAAGGAATTTCATATTTGGCCATTTTTAAAAAAACAGCCCGGAGCGAGACAATCTGTGTTTCCACTGCTCTTTATAAACACAGATTGCTGCCTCGACGAAACAAGAAATCTTCAAAACAGCTTTTCCAACAGGGACGATGCTCTGTTGCCTTATCTCCCAGCTCACTGTTGTTGTTGCTGTTGTTTGCAAAGATGCAAAGTTCACATTTGACTGTAGAACAGAGAGCTGGGAGGGAAGACATTTGGGATTATGCTAGAGTTTAGGTCAGATTAAAGACAGAAATAATGCCATCTTATTCCGCATTAAGGACTCAGAAGAAAGTATATTTAAATGAATGCTTAAGTCCTCATACCTGGATTGTGCGTTTGTACTGCTGTCGCTAAGATGACCAACTACATTAGAGCAGTGGCAAAGCCCATGTGACGACAAACAGTTGGGCGGAGCATGCACACTATCGGTAAACTGTAGTTCCTGCTTCGTATGGCCCCTCTCGTTGACATGATGTCTTTAATACCGCGTCCACGTGGTTGACAGCGTGACCGTTCAGTGGCAGGTGATGTCATCTTAAGGTCAGAAACGTGCTCCGTCAGCACTTCCAACTGTGCATCTCCAATAACAAACACAAGCGATGCTCTTTTAAGGTGTTGCGGGACAGCGTTTACAGCCAGAGAGACACCTGAGCAACATGTCTATAAATACATCATGCATTTCATTTTGTCAGCATTCAGCACGGCCCCCACAGAGGCTGTTCAGGGAAGTCATATCCACCTTCATATCAGCTCGGGGGCATGCCGACCTGCAGTTATCTCATTTTCAAATGATTTGCAATGAAAAGGCAAATATCAGTCCATCTGAATGTCAGACAGCAGCCACGTGTGCTCAGTCAGGACCATAAAACCCTTATCTGCTCACTCACTCAACGGTCCTCTACACGAGTCCGGCACTTAACCATCTGAATGAGTAAATGGAAGGAAATCACCTCACTGAGCAGATCCACGGCAAACTGCTCTCCAGAAGCGCCGTGGGGAAAACTCCCTTTTTTTTTCTCTCTCTCTCTCAAATAACACTTAAGATAATAATGCCATTTCCATCTAGAGATCATAATGCCACAGATCATGCAGCAAGCGTGACCCGAACACCCTCCTGCAGCCACCTCTGGGACCTCACCGCTGGGCTGTTCACTCATCCCCCACACACACACACACACACACACACACACACACACACACACAGTGCAGTGAGGCGTCGCAATAACGCAGGATATGCTACCTGTTGGTGTGTTTGTTTTTCCACCCTGCTGCACACTACAAGGCTTCAATTTGGCTTTCACTGGAGTGGAATGATAGGACATGCACACGAGCTATTGAATAACAGTGAGACAGGCCTACAGGGTCATGACTCCAATTAATAACTGTACTAATAATAATAATCAGAATCATAAAAATAGTTGGTCAGGCTTTCAAAAGAAGCATGAATTCGCAGGTTATCAACTGTGGAGTTCCCTTTGAACCTAGGTCATTGATTGAGATCTGTGAGAAGCTAAAAGGTGTCCACGATCGGCCCCTGTTCCTCCCGTGGTGATCTGATCACAGCAGGTTTTGAAACCAGCCTCGTATTTTCACGAACCCTGAAACTTGAAAGACAGGTACAGCAGCCCGGAGGAGAGGGCGGTGGATCCTGCACGCATTCCCCCCTTTTCCCCGACACAGGAACTAACTGCTGTTCGATTTCGTGGGGAAAAAAAACAACAACAACGCCACGCCAAATTCCGTTGACAAAGCCGTGAAATCAATGTGTCAAATCCACCGGCAGGTGTAGGTAGAAATCACAACATGACAAAAGACCTTCAGCTGAACACGACTAGATGTTTTTGCACATTTCGGCTACTATAAGTGACCCGCTATGGTCAGCGTGTATTCCGTAAAAACACAAGTTGTATACTTGGTGTCCACTCATTGCCACCGCTCTCCGCGAGGTAGCGTTGTATCGGCGGAGAGGACGTTGGAGATAACAAGCGGGACATTATGTAAAAGTTCAAATTTCATTCACGCTAGTGCTCCTTGGTGTGCCATATATGCGCCGAATTGTAAAGGGGATATGGACGATGGTGTAAGCTGTTGAGTCATGTTTTACCATGTATATCAACTGCCATAAACCCGGTGGAAAACGTAAAAATGCCTGTTTTTTTGGGAGAGTCTGGCGGGACGTTTTCCTGCACAGAACGTACAGCGCGTGAGCTCAACAGATCCTTACCTCTTTGATCTTATCCCGTCTCTCCTTCGTCTCGGGGTCCTGGGGCTCGTGTCCGGTCGCCCCGGGCGGGCGGTGATACTCAACGAAAGGTAAAGTATTCACATCGTTCCCACCTTGACCCGCACTCTCCTTTGCAACTTTCTCCTTGTCGTTCAAAATGTCTTGTTTTATCTCGTCGGGACGTTTTTGTAGAGTATCCTTGGCCTCCAGCAGAGCTTTTTCGTGGTCTTTTCGGATTTTGGCCAGGACCCTGTCGTCGCTTCCAGCCGAACCCGGGTCTCCGCTGTCCGGACCGGTGCGGGTGTTGGTCTCCACCGCGGAGGAATGAAAGAAAACTCCGCTGAGCAGCTTGGACGAGTCCGGCAGGAAGAAAATGGCCCCAAAACACAGGGTTATAAAAGCGCTAAACACTAATAACAAAATGAATTTCTCCGTCAACCTGAAAGAGGTCGGGCTGACAGACTTCCTATTCGGGGTCGCGGTAAAAGGCAGAAGAGTTGCGACTGGCATTTTCCCCCTCTTCCTTCAACAACTCGAACAACGGAGAAAAAAAAATGAATTCAAACGGTCAGATACACTCACGTCGGACTCACTTTCGGGTTATTCCATTCAGAAATCCATTTTCAGGTGATATAAACCGTGTCACATGGGACGCAACTGTGGTGAAATCTCCGGTAAAAAGTTGAGGAGTGAGGCGCCTGCCCATACCGGAGACTCTCTGCAGACAGACCGAGTCCACTGGCTCACACAGGAAGCAACGCTGGATAGGCGTGACTGACAGCCGCGATGAGCTAATCACTTTCTGCCCTGTGAGTGGTGGAAAACCCCGGGGGCGTGGCCTCCCAGCGGCTGGGTATAAAGTCTCTGACAGCCGCGGATACAGCTGCATGCCCCACTAACCGCACATCAGGAAAGTACAAAACACTCATGAGTTTGGACAAAATTACACTTTTTAAAGATGTTTTTTTTGTGAAAAACATGAATAAAACAAAAGCAACAGTGAAGTGACCTTACTAATTAGCCGCTTTTTGCCTTTTCCTCCTACTCATGGAGCTGCATCCTTGTCCAAAATATAAATTGACAAGATGAAAAGTCTGGCAGTTCTGTAAACATGCAGATGTTTACCAGGAGTAATGTTTGCCATGTTCATCTCAATTTCTCATGATAACATGGTAAAATTAGATAATTATCCCGATAAACCAGTTGTAGAAAGCAAGAAACTACAACTTAGTAGGCCTACTACTTCCCAAAGTGCTGTACTTCAGCAGGCAACAGGTTTGAATTACTTGTGCTTTACTTGAGTATTTCTATTTTATGCCAGTTTATACCTCTACTCCACTGCAGATTGGAAGAAAATATTGAATTTTTAGTTACAGTCACTAGCTTTCAAATTAATGTTTTACAAACAATACATAGACACCTGTTCATGAAATTTGATCAATGCAGGGATGACGTATTTTTGTAGACCAACCAGAAATTTGTATCACACAGGTTTCCAGCGCACATAAATAATATGATCCAATAATATAACAGTATAACACTGACAGGAGCATCTCTGCATTATGAGCGCTTTTACTTTTGGTGTACTTTAACATTTTTTGTAGCTAATACTTTTACTGAAGTAGAATTTTGAATGCAGGACTTTTAGTATTTTTATACTGTAGTATTACTACGTTTCCTTCAGTGGAATTAGTTGAATAATTCTTCCAACACTGCTTAATTCAAAGTAAAGCTTTGGAGCTGCTAGGACTATCATTATTTTGCAGGATTCTGCTCTCAACCCAAAGTATTGGTCCATTTTTAAATTTTGACCCGGGGATGGCTCTTAATGGAAAGTCACGGGAAATCATCCTCTGGCGAGCATGAACGTCTGTCCACATTTCATGGCAGGCCATCCAATATGTGTACAGACGAACTCCTCATAACCACAAATGTCAACCTCACAGTTAGCAGTAAGAAGTCAGGGATTGGGATTCCTCCACTGGGACCGTGGACGTTTGAACCAAATTTCCTGGCAATAAATGTCATAGTTATTTAGATGTTTCGGTCTGGACCAAAGTTGTGGACCAGCCGATATTTCCATCCCTTGATGGACCGAACACGGGCATTGTAGTTTATTTTTTAGTCTATCCCACATACAACTACTTTCCGGTTTGTAGCACATCACATTCACAGCTGAAAATAGTCCTCAACAAATACAATATTAACTCCTGTTTGAGTAGCGTTAAGCTATTAACCACAGTGTATGTCTTTTTTTTTAATTACACCTTCTGGAAACAATAGGCTTGGGGCTGCAATCCATCAACTGGCAGGAAAGTATTGAGAGACATAATAATGCTTACATAATAACATGTTGTTGGTTTCAGTCTTTTTTACGGGGATTTGTTGACAGAAAGTAAAACATTGTGAGCGAGGAGAGACAGTTAACTGTGGCTTTAGCCGCGACATTCCTCATCGGCTTACCATCTGACCAAGTCATGTGTCTGGTCACATGAAAGAATCGGGGGGGTGTGGGGGGGGATGTGGCTTCAGCCAAATGACAAATTACCAAGCAAATCACGTTGGAAAAACAGCAACCGTGTGGGATACAGCAGAGTTATCCTATTCATCGCCACGTCTCCATAACTCATGTACTGTATGTCAAATGAATGGCTTACTCACAATTCTAAAGAAAAGAACCTTGGACTCACTCATGCAGAGGTGTAGCAAGCTGCCCCCCCCCCCACCCCCACACACAATACACAGTTGACTAGCATTGAAAATTTCATCTATTACTTTGTGCAAGGTGCTTATTATTATTCATAGGCTTAACAAATGGACAAAAAAACCAACCCTCAACGCACTTGCACATGCACGTAGCCTTACTGATGAGATCCATGATCTCTGTTAGTCTGTGTGCGAGAGACAAATGGCAATCATTGTGATTGTCTCTGTTGGTGACTAATAACGGTGTGAGGAACCAGTCAGTTATACGCATGAAACATGCAATTTATACTTAAATAGAGGTTGGAATTACTTCACTAATACTAGAGAAGGGGGAACAAGAAAAAAATCAATCTTGCACAGTTCTGTGCTATTACAGATACTGATGAGTGCGTGCCCTGTTTTCAGACTGAATAAATCATCTTCTCGCCGTGAGTTGAATGTGGAAAACTTATTTTGTTGGCTGTTGAGCCTTTTTGTTCAACATTTACTTGTATACCGTTCATCACTGACCATTTAGTTCATGGCAAGTAGCGGACCAGGGCTGCACAAATCACTGACGTGACAGACAGAAAAACAATTCAGACTGAAAGCTTTGTTAGTTACATAATGCACTTCACCTATACTTCACCTGCTGGATGAGAGCCGCGGGGATGGAAAGTCTAATCTGGGGATGACGTGCAGCCATATTGAAATTGTAATTCCGGGATGACAACGGGTCTAAATGATGACACGCATCCGTGTGATTACTTTCTCACTCTGCGATTCACGCAGAAAATTAAATCTCGGATGAAATGTGTGGCATCTCAATATTGAAGTATGTGTCTCTCGTGGAAACAGTTTGTGACAACAACGTTCTTTCCTGTGTCATTTCATCAAAGTTGGCTTCTTTCAGAGGGATTTGTCATCAACCTGAGCAGCTGTTGACAATGTGTGTATCAAAAGAAACGGCATTTCCCCCTGTGGTGTTGTGGTTTTCTTGGTGTGGAGGAATAAATCATTCTTTGTTGTGAAGCTGGTAAAACCTATAGAGAGGTAGCGGAGGGTAATCCCACTTTTGAGGCTCAGTCAAAGAAAAAGTCCCCTTTGTATCCTCCTATGCTGTTAGATCTGAAATCAAGTTATTTCAGGAATGAAGAGTTGTATTTTTTTGTTGTACTCATCCTTTAACGTACCGAGTAAAACTGTCCGCGCCAGACTTTATGTAGCAATTAAAAGTAGGACAGTGGACTTTTTTGACGGTGTGCCAACCCCGAAGGCAAATACTCCACTAAATCTACCGATGTCAGCAGTCCCAGGTAAGTATCAGTCATCATCCATACTCATGCAACTCTTCTGAAAGTGAGAACTTTCAACATACATAATGTATGGTTGATCTTAAATTCATAAGCTACTTTGGATGGGGGCTGTTGAAAGCAAATAAACACACGACGCCTTCAAAGCGGCAGCAACAAGATGTCGTTCTTATCGAGTCGCAATGAATTCTGCTCCGCGGTAGCAACTGTGTGTCCGTCTGCCTCCTCTGTCCTCCCCGTGCGATTGATGAATTGTTGTTGCAGGACGGCAGCCGCAGACAGAAGAAGAAGTGCTGGCTCTTTGATTACTCTAAAACCCGATGGTTATAACTAACTGTTGTAGATCGAAAGAAGAAAAATCGGCTTTCAAACTCCGAAATAGCAGTGCTGTAATATCAATATCTAGATGCAGTTGTGGGCCGTTAGGGCCAGCAAGGCCTTCTCTGCTGGCCTAGACAGAATCACAAAGTTATTGCTATTTTATAATTTAATAATTTTTCATAAATACACTACATGTATTATAATATTTTTCCCATTATCTTATTTTCTCACTGCACAGCTACTGTCTTCCTCAGTTGCTCTGCTTCCAGTGCAGCTTGTTTTAAGTAGAGCTTTTATCCAATCAGATCTCACCTCTGTGTCTCTAGGTAAGAACAGAGGCCCCAGGCCTGCAGACTCACGTGCATCCATGTGCAGTTTAAGAGAATGAGGACAATATTGTTGATTGTCATAGTGTTCAACCAATCGGATCTTTAGTTTGACATGTTGGGCTTATTCTTTGACGTGTCAGCACCTGCTAGCTGGCCTACAAGTACGTGATTGGTCAGTGGGCTAGCCTGACATGTTGGGCGGTGACAATCCCAATATCTGCTGCCTCTGTCGAGCGGACATTTTCAGCCTCAAACGCATTAAAACCTATTCAAGAAATACAACTGGGGAGGCTCGACTGTCTTCACTGGCGTCCATGAATGGAGAAGGACTTCTTACTGGAACTAAAACACACGGATGTACTGAACAACTGTGGGATTAAACTCTTTGTTAACAAAGAAAGGAGGATGGACTTTGTCTTTAAATAGTGAACAGCAGCTTTAGTAAGTTAACTGCTTTTGTTTTTACATCTGCAGTAGCTTTAATATGCTTGTTTATAAATTATTATTTGTTTGGTTTTATATGTGATAGGAACTATTGTTACGTCCAATGTTGCGCTGGGGACACATTTAGTCAGTGCACGGCAACAAGAAGACAAGTGAAGCAGCAGAAGTCTATATACTCCGCGTAAAGTGTTAATGTTAAGTTTAAGTTAAAGTGTTTCAGTGATCATCTTACAAGATTCATGTGTTTTCAAGTGGACTCATTTTCCGTCTCAGTGTTGACAGACGAATAAATCCGTCACTAACAAGAACTACGGTTTCGTGTATTTCCTGGAGGGAGTGATCGAAGTGTTACTCCTGTGTTCATTTGTCTATGGTGTGTATATTGTTCCCTCTGATGTGAATAATATTTGAATGGCCCGTGCTCTTCAGTGTGCGGTGGAATTACACGTTTTAGCTCCGCAGTTTTTTGAATGCATTGTCCGTTAATGACGCAGCATCCCGTGCGCGTATTCATGTATCTGCACTCTGTTAGTGTATTTATAGGTGTTGAGCTTCATTTTTCCACAAAACAAAATAATAACCGTAGCTGTGGCGTCATAATGAGGTCAGGTGGTTCAACTGCAGGACAGCAGTGAAGGTCCAGGTATAAAATGCACGGCCCGCCGCTGTCTAGATGTGATGTTTTGTACTTTGTATGGAGGGCCGTTATCAGTAGAAGCAAAATACCACACAACAAAATTAAGTCAGACATATATCATGTGTTTAAAGTCAAAGCAACTTTATTCGTACGACACCTTCCATCAACGACAAGGCAATTTAAAGCTGGATTAATCCATTTTTGGCCACCAGGGTGCAGAAGAACTGCCAGCTCTTTGAAGTCATATTTATGAATTTAAGTCCAATATCCACTCTTCTCGTAGCACTGTTTTGGTTTCCACCAAGTACATATCTCTTTAGCTGTAAGGTGTTTGCATTTCTTCACCAGCTAGTTGCAAACGTTTCCCGCAGCGGGTTGAGCTTGTTTGCTGAACTCAGCTGTCGGCTGCTTTTGTAAATAATGTGGATGGGGCCGAAATATGCAGTAATGAAACCAAAACAATGAGCTAACAGAGGTGGAAAAGGTAAGTCGACCTTGGTGCTTATTCTCTGTGATTTCACATGACACACAATTACCTCATTTATTAAGTATGTCTCTTGTTATGAATGGTTCATTGCATGTATTCAGCATTATCTGTTGATCCTAACTAAATCCTTGACGGTATTTAAACACATGAGGCAGAGTTCGGTACACTTACTGGAGGGTGTGAGAGCTGCTGTTGAATCTGGTGTCAGTCCAGACAAGTGGTCTCAGATGCAGCTCGAAACTGTGTGGTTTGAGTTTTGCCAAGTCCCCCACGGTCCCTCCTGGCGCTTGTTTTCTCAGTGACTCAACGCACCGCACATCGTTACGTAAGTCTGAATCATGGACGTTTGGCGAGCTGATGTTTCCAGGTGACACTTCAGGGGAAGAAAAACTGAAATAGTGAAGGAACAACAGTCTAAAAGAAGAACTGAACCCCCCCCCCCCCTTCACAAACAGCAGGCCAAACATAAAAATACCGTGACACTCACACATGATTATGTAGGTCAGTGAATTAAACAGTGCTTTATTAGCTCCGATCTCTGCCTTGATTGATGAGCTGTCGTCTAAATCACAGCAAGCAATGCCAACCGATGGGAGTAATGACTTTAGGGTCTTTTGAGGGGCAAAAGCACGAATTGTTCGAATTGTTTACTTTCAGTTTAAATTGATAATTCTGGCTGAAGGTCACAGATCAATCTCCAGTGTTTTCCCGCAATCTCATCATCGCACTTCACTGTTATTATTATCCATGTGTGTAAATGGTAATTAGAGAGGCAGCTTCAAATGAGTTTGAGATTTTTGTTAAACTAATATTGTTAATATTGTCAGCTCAATGTGCCCTGGGAATCCACTTTCAGCCAATTTGCTGATGTAAAATAGGCCATGCAGTCATCACCCAGCTGTTTGATGCCTCTCTCTCTCTCTCTCTCTCTCTCTCTCTCTCTCTCTCTCTCTCTCGCGCCACAGTCCAAATATAACCTCGCCCCCTATCTGATTTAACCGCCGTCGTCTCATCCCCGGGGCAAAATGGACTCATTTGTGCAGAGAGAGAGAAAAGGAGAGAAAACAGGAGAGATGAGAGAAGTGGAAGAATAGAAAGTCCGGCGGAGAAGAAAGGAAGGGGATAAGAGGGCGGAGGGGTATGAAGGGTGGTAGTGAATAGAAAGTGTGATGAAGAGCGGAGGAGAAGGAGGGGGGGGGGCGAGATGTACTCAGTGAACGAGGTCACTAATTGGGTTGAGACTTGTAGCTGCTCCCCTGCAATCCATTCCCCTCGTTCCTGGCAGAAATCAAATTATTTTGAAATTCTTTAATAAGAGCAAGAAAAATATGTTAATTTCGAGCTGCAGGAGGCCGAGAGAAGGGGAGACCATTACTGGAGCTAAATAACAGGGGGCCAGTATGAAGACTTTTATTAACACTTTGGGCCAGAGTCATACTTTTTGATCCTTTGACTACTTTTTTATCTTTACACTTTCTCTTTTGTTCAAGAAGGTTAGGATTAGAGCAAAAAAAAAAATAAGGTGACACATATTCCATATTAATTGCTGGGGCCATGCTAGCTATAGCTGCTGTGAACTCTGTTATCCCTGAACCTATTCACTGACCCTGATCCTATTCACATAATTGTCCTGTTGGGATTTCATGTGCAGGGAAGAAGACAAAAATATAGGAACAACATCTGTTTTCCTAAAAGCAAGGAAGAAAATCTGAACACACAGTAAAGTGAGCTTTGATCTGGTTATTTGTATTTGAAGTATACACTCAATTATCATAAAGGAACATGCAGAAATGCTTATGTACTCTAGGTGCTCTCGCATTTATCATTTTGTTACCATTATCTGTTGTTTTTAAAACATTCTGGATAAGTACAGTTTACTATTGTGATGCTTAAAAATGATGAAGCGTTATTTGACCACTTAGGCGCAGGGCAACAAGCTGTAAAGGAAATATGGACACAGTGCCACCTCATAGGTTGAACATGTTAGAAAACAGTTGCTATAAAATACATTTATGTGTCAAGCGCATTGGCAGTAAACAGGAAAGGAGCATTTAAAACAGGATTTCTATGCCAGTTAATCAAGGCATTGAACCTGCAACAACAGATTTCTTAGGCCACTTGACATTGACATATAATCACTTTTTAGTTTGATATGATGAAATTATTTGCAAAAAGTTGCTTATTTACTCATCCAACAGTTGAAGTCATGTTTTTGGCGAGCTGTATTCTCATTACGCCTCACTCTGCTCACCAGTTGGTTGCTAACTTTGACTGTCTGTTGTTTGAGGCTGGGACGGGTAGCGTACAGCGGGTTTATCAAAGCCTTTTCACCGGAAAAGCCGCCGACGAGGCCAGAAAAACCAAAGCAGTGAGTTGAAAGTGAAACGGCAGTCTGGTGATCAGTCTGCCAGTGGAGGCGACATGTTTCGCATTACTCATAGTCCTTTGATCCATTGTTAATCCAAACATGTATATAAATATTAGTGCAGCTTTGAGGATATGACGAATGTTCGCTATCAGCAGCATCAAACCACCACTATCTATATCAGCCTTCTCAGCCTCATATCGATCAAAAGCCCAGTCATATACAACTCTTTGTAGCTGGCGGAGGAATGATGGGACCATTAATCCTGGTTGAGCCGTAGAAAGCTCCAACAAGAATCTCCCCTCCAATCGCAGACGGAGCACGTATCACCATCAGCGGGATCCGGCTAAGCTTTGAGCAGCTGTCTGCGTCCGGATTCTACCCATTTCATATCTCATTGACATTTCCTGGCAGAGAGCATGATGTCCATACTAATACATGGTCTTGACATGTGAGTTCAGGGGTTTTAGGGAAGATTAATATTGGCCAATGAAATCTTTCTGCAAAAGAACACAACCGTCTTCAGCCACGAGTCAACGTCTTAGCTTTCTGAGCACTGAGGAAATGTTTTGGTGAAATATGATGACATCTTTGTTTATTACTGAAGCTGAGGAGCTCTGTGTCCCGAACAATAGGTTGCAAAAGTCATCCAGGTTGCAGGAAGTGGAAGTTTTGAACAGGTGTCTCTCCAGGGGAGAAGACGTGCAAAAACTGCAGCTGTGCGAGCAGCAGGTTGAGAGTTGAGCGGTCCTTGACAATCAAACAAGAGTGTTGTGGAACACTGAGTCCTGCCTGGGCTTCAGGGATATCTCCTCTCTATTTTCCTGTCATTTGTAAAATGTACTCTATCGCAAATCTTGTCCTGGGGCTACTTCTGAATCATTTTACAGTCGAAGGCCATGACAGCGAGCGAGCACATCTTCAACAGTGGAACACATTGACAGTGAAAGCCCCGAGATGGGAATATTACTTTCACTTAACAGGGAGGATAATCCATTTCTGCAGTGGTGTGAATCAAATATTCATTTCCTTTAAGCCTATAGTGTCCTGAAATTCTATTTAAAAAATAGGATGTATTGAAAATTCCTGTTTATTTAGTTGCATTTTAACAGAAAGAAGAAAAGGAAAAAAAAAAACGCCAATATTTGAGACCAGAGGCAGATCGGTGCGATTTAAAACTGCCATACTGGATAATTACACACAACATTACATTGAGTTTGGTCACAGCCTGCTGAGCCGTCAGTGTCTTACTGGTTCCCAGCTCAGTGGTTCTGGAGTGTGACTCCTTAAATGAGCTATATATAAAAATTTAGAACATTAATACAGAAGCAAACAACTATTTTCTGTAGAGATATTGTGGCGCAATGGCGTCACTCTCCCTGTGTGTGTGTGTGTGTGTGTGTGTGTTTGTTTCATTTCGTAACTAGATTCTATCGGCATCAGTTTGTTGCTTTAAAAAAGTGTGAGGCTCAGAAGCTTCTGCTTTATAAGGGCTATCTGTCTACATAGCTGTTACTGAATGCAGTTCACATTTGGTGTCTGTTTCTATGATTCTTTTTTTTATATATTAGTAGTATTTAGAAGACTATTGAAATGTTATATATTCATTGTTTCATCCACTGTTTTATCTTAAACTTTTACCTTAGTTTGTCTTGCTTCAGTTCAAACTCACTGTTGGCGTCCTGCTCTTATATTGCCTGTTTCTTTGCAACAGGTAGTTCTCACAAAAGTCTTTTTCTAACCTCCAACCTCAATTAATATTGTTGTTGTCTTTGTTAACTTCTAATCGATCCCTTCTCAATGAAATAACTGTGTGTCTCATAAATGTATTTGTTCCCTATATCCTGTTTATCATCTCGCAACCGCTAACATTGGGAACCTCTCGTGTCATTCAATGGGATTTTGGTTTGTTTGTTTTCTCACCACAGAGAAGCATTTCTTCACAGGACACACACACACACACACTCCATTTGGATTTGTCACACTGGGATTTACGCTGACCAAAGACATGTTTCAATGAGAGGCAGCATTAGAGCCCTATTCCAGCCTCAGTGTGTGTGTGATTCAAGCAGATAAATTGGCTTTACTTATAAGCGAGTCGCTTTAAGGCAAATTCTATATATAAGTGACCTTACTTTTCTGTGGTGAGATTTTCCGCTTCCCCAGCCTCAGTCTTTCCCTCGAATGGAAAGGAAAAACCCTGATAAGGAAGTCTTTGAAAGATTTGGTTGGAATGAATCTTCCGTGCTAAGTGGAAGTGTCGTTCTCATCAGTTTTATGGAGCTCCACTCTGCGGGATGACAACTCTACGTACGAGGGGGGTAAAACCAGCGCTGACGATGAAGTGCAAATGACAATGAAAGAACAAAGGAGAATGGCAGGAATCCTTTTTTCCTTCCGAGCTCTGAAACAGTGACTGAACCAGTGCGACTGCCACTTCCCATAGAGAGTAGATTAGGCGAGCTTCCCTCAGCGGTCTGCACAGCTAGCCGCATGCAGATCTCCTCTGCATGGTGGGCTGCTTCTATATGAGCTGTGTTTCAATGGCTCTCCCATGTGACTGCCTTACAAGTGTGTGTGTGTGTGTGTGTGTGTGTGTGTGTGTGTGTGTGTGTGTGTGTGTGTGTTTCCCCGAAGGCTCCAGTTGTTCCTCTCCATCTCACATATTATCATATATTCTTTGTTTGAATTCTGTATGCAAGTCTTCCTATGGCAGTCATGTTGAAGCATGTATGCAAATCCTTTATCCGCGCAAGTGTGTTCCTTTAAGTCATGTGTGGGCTGGTGTATGCGTGTGTGTAACACCAGCAGGAAAACCACACACTCGCTCGCCAACTCGGCACCTGCAGCATCTGCCTCCTACCTGCTGTGTGCGCGGCCCTGCTGCCGGCAATTCATCATCACGGCCTACGTTTCTCGCCGCCACATCCAATTATTAGGCGATTAGCAGGTGCACACGCTCGAGACTAATGACGCAGCATCGCCTCGCATTACCGCCCCACGTGTCGTGACTGTGAGACTGAGTTGTAAATGACAGGGAGGTAGTTCGGGGGGGAGGAGCACTTTTTTTTTTTAGTTAGTGTTCTGCCAATCCCACTACAACCAACCAGGGAGGAGATTCATGGCTAATGCTCAACCAGCAACTTCAAGTCCAGCTGAAGTGACAGAACTCATCCTTTACGCAGTCAGTCTTCACAGTTATTTACTATCTAAATGAAGAATTCATAAATATCACAATGCTCCTTGGATGGACAGTGTTTTCATCTTCCAAACCGACCAGAGTTTACGTGCAGTTGAATGTGCTGCTGCCGACCTGCGAGCACTGCACTTTTCCCCGGCGAATGAATGTTTGTTTGGTCGCTCGTTCATCAAGCCATGCTGCAGGACATGCGTGTTCATGTTTGTGTGTCACATAGGAAGGACACTTAAGTACGGATGCTAATGCGGGTTGGCTTTCGAAGTCGGCTTGCGTGTTGTGTAGCAGTCTGACTGTTGTGTCACAGGGTGGGGTGGTGGACCCAAACGCAGACACGAACAAGGTTCAAATGAAGTGAAAAGGTTTATTTTACAGGGAATAAGTGTGGTGATCCTGGACAGAGCAAGGCAGGGCAGGCAGACCGGGGTGTAACAGGGAATGGATTGCGTTGTCGAGGCAGGCAGGCTGAGGAACCGGAGAGGATGATCCACGTTTGGGTAAGTTCAGGCAGACAAAAAGGATACTGCGTGGCCAAGAACGAGCAAACAAACACTGTGAATGCAACAATGGTCTGGCAGAGAATGGATGAAGAACCGGGGTAGATATACTGTTGGGTGGTGAGTAGATGGGAGGCAGCTGGGTTGACTGGGCAGTTGAGTTGAATGAAAGTAATCAGGAGGGAGCCGGGAGGAGCCACGCCCAAAGCACACACACACACACACACACACACACACGCACACACAGAAACAGGAAACACAGGAAGCACAGCCTAATCGCGACGTGTTGACCATCATAAAAGCTTAGGTTACTGATTCATGCTCAATTTTAACTGGCAGGTCTTCCGTCGACATAGCCCGAGAACTAACAATATTCAAAGCAGGGCACAATTATTAAACCACAAATGAAAAGTATAAATTCCTCTCTTTTTGAATTTTCGATTTTTCTTTTCTCAAAGGAGAACGCAGAACAAGGGTTTTTTGTAGATCTGCAGCAGACAAAAAAACACGAAATGTATTTCAGTTGGACTTAAAAATGTCAAGTCATAGTTTATTTAAAGATGCTTTAGTTAGAATTTGATCATGAATAGGTTATTACCACATTAGTGGCCACTTTGAGCCAACAAGATAGTCAGAAGAAAAGCAGCCTCTTCCCTGTTTTACACTTTTTAACACTTAGTCACTTTATAACACATGTATTTTCTTTGTGGCACAAATCGGCCTATCAACAGCGGTGCCTGGGCAATTAGTTGGATAATAAGGTATATGGAGAGTTTGAAGGTTTGCCTTTCCAAAACCTTTGCTTCCAAGACAATGAGCTCATCATTAGGTATCTACAGTTTTTGGGACGACATGTTACACTGGAAGTAGCCCAGTCGAGGGAAGTTTACCCGAGATGACTTTGCCAAACATCCTCATCATTGCAGGGTTTGAGCCCTATCTCCAACAATGTATGTTCCCATACAACGAAACTGCATTGTGAATCACGTTTTGAGGGAAATATTTTGTCGTAGATTAAATTTGCTTTTGACGATGACAAATAAGTTGCAAATGAGTCTGCAGAAGTCCGTATAGGGAGGAGGTCAGGGTGGTGGACGGATCAAAAAACACCCAGGAGACTGCTGTGTGTGTCCTGTACTTTTGTACTCAGCACATATTTGAAACTGTTTGAAACTGCGACCGTGATCCAGGAGACAATACATTTCCCTCGAAACGTAACTAAGAGTGCAGTCTAGTTGTATGGGAATGTAAATTTGTAGGAGACAGGGTTGTCTGATTTACATACAAGCCAGAAATATTAAAAAAAAAAAGTCCTGTTGCAACAGAGTTTTCATCCAACACACAGAGCTGATGTTAGCCAGCCAGTTATACATGCTACAGCTGGTCAAACCTGCCAGCAACAGTTCTCATTTCTGCAATACTGGCAGTCGTCGGCTAAAAACGAGAGGCTGCCACTGTCTCCGTCTGTCAGAAATCAAAAAGCCATTGTTTTGAAAAATGACTGCAAATTTCAAGTGCCAAATGTTTCTTTTACAGACATTTCAAGGTTTGTGGAGTTTGAATCCGTGCAGCTGTTTTGTTTCACATGTCTATTTGAAGCCATCGTCACTTAGTTTGAATTAAAAAGGCTGAAGTGCCATCTGACAAATTTAAGCCGTCCGAACTGTGTTGCTTTTCTTCGGTTTGCTTCACTACTTTGCCAACTGAATTCATATGAAATAAACTGGAAAGACCACCACATCTCCCGAGCTGCTACAGCAGCCAATGCTGTTCATGTTGCAGTTCCCAAGAATTACACAGCCATTCAAATTGTTATTTTTTAGGCTGCAGGCCTGCACAGACACATGGTAAAAAAAACAAATCATGTGTCCATGCACTCCTATACATGATTGTGCAATTATGTTTCTGTGTGTGCATTCAAATTTAAAAGTCCCCCATCGGCGTTCTATAATATTTATGTGTTTGCATGTATTCATGTATTTCTTGGTATTTCAGGTTTTATTTTGAAGTCAGTTAAGGCTGCTCGATGCCAGTGGGCTCACACTATTTAAAACAAAGCATGCATTCAATTATGCATTATGGCTGAATTATTTATATTTCATTAAAGGTATACGAATTGTGTTATGTGTGCAATGTTAGAACAAAAATGTATTTGAGTATGCACAAAAGTTCAACTAAATTATTAGTTTCAAGTTGATGTCTCATGTTTATGTATCACTTTCAAGCCGGTATTAAATGTATCTTTATTTTTTTTTTTACAGGCATGAGAGCTGATTTTTCCTCTTTTCAAAAGTAGCACACTATCCTCAACTTTCTGATTTATGAATTGAGCTTCCAGGGACACCATAGAACATAAAACTTAATAATGTGACACATTAACAGCCTTTAGGCTGACTCAAAATCTCACAAGACTAATGGTCGGTGTCAAGCAGGCGGCAACCTCTGGGTCTGAAAAGTGAAGCCAATGTGGAAGTGCCTTAAACCTGCATTCTGTCTAATGACCATCAGGGGGCGACTCCTCTGATTGCAAAAAGTAGTTGGATTGTATTGAAGTCTTTGAGAAAATTACTCGATTTCTCAGTTGATTTATTACCTCAGCTAACATTGTAAAAATGTATTTATGGTCTCAATTGCTTGTTTCAATTATTCTACAATACAGCATGATGTCCGTTTGGTCCCATTTAGAGTGTGACAAAAATGTATGCTCTGGGGCGGGGCTACCTTATGATGGACAGGTCGCTATCACGGCGTTGTCCGGTCTCGAAGTTTCTGGTTCCCTGACATGTCTTATTCAGCGTGTCGCTTCTGGTTGCAAAAAGTAAAGATGGCGAAGACAAGATGGCGAAGTCCAGAAACCAAGATGGCGACGGTCAACATGCCAAACTCAAGGCTTCAAAATGGCAGACTTTCAAAGTATGATGTCACGTTGACTACGTCCACTTCTTATACACAGTCTCTGGTCCCAGGCGCAATGCATTGTGGGGCAGTTGCGTATGTGAGTAAGCTCACGTCTCATACTCTTCTTGCTAATGTAGTGTACATCCACATATATGCAGTGTGAATGTGTTACATTTTTCATCGAATAGTATGTTAGTACGCGATTTCACAGCCATAGTGTGGCTTGTTGCGTTTGGTGTTCTCAACACTACTGTACATGAAGTAATACACAGACACTGTAGCCCCAGCTCCTCAGCCTGAAGGACCAGATCATCCATCATTCAATTGACAGCAGCTACACTGATGTGAAGGCTTTGCACACTTGGCTGGTCAGGCTGCATTGAGTTAACTGCACCGGTGCAAGTGATGGGTGTCATGTTAGGATTAAAGTGCCGATTACACCTGATGCAAGAGACATCTCTACCAGACAACTGCTCCGTCTAACTGACAAAGGGTCTGTTTATTAGTTGTCTTCATGATCATTGTGGATCACGACAACAGTGTGTACACAACGGCAAACGTGACTGTCTCTGTCTTAATATCGGACTAATTCTGTACCAGTTCTGCATGCCAACTGTCATAGTATACTGTTGGCAGTTAGTATTCAAATAAATCAACACATTGAACCATTTCATTCTAACAGGAAGTGATACAGTGTGTGCAACATCAGATGTTCATCTTTACTGCAACTTTGGAAGCTGACTGCCCCGAACAGAAAGAAAAATGTCTTTCTTACGATTTAGTACTTCATCATGAATGTCTGTTTCATGGCAGTCCATTCAATAGTTGTTAAGGACCACAAAAGTCAACCTCATGGTGGCGCTAGAGGAAAAGTCAAGCGATCACTAAAGTCAGTATGATTGAACCTCTGGGGCTCATGAATGTCTGTACCAAATTTGATGGTAATTCGTTCATTATTGTTGATATATTTTAGTCTTGACAGAAGTGGTCGTCAGTCGTGCAGTCGGTCAACCACTGGACAAAATATTGGAGAAGCACTATCACGACAGAGACTCCTTCCTGGTGGCTCATGTTAATGGAAGAAACCATCGTATTTGCAACAGCCACAAGTGGATGTGTTAATTGAGAAATGTATGGAAGACTCAACCCTCAGTACGTCTATTCTTCAAAGCATTGTATATTGTAACCTCTGTTGGGTCAACTGTGATCACAGGCTGTGCAGATCTTCAGAAGATGCAGTCATGTCCCTGACGAAAAGATCATGAGGATCCAGCTGCTGAAGGATTGCTTCTATACCAGAGACTGCAGGCTTCTGGAAAACAAGTCTGTCACTGCAGTCTGAAAATCTCAGACTTCAAAGAATCCTCCTTCGTAAACATTTTTCTCAACTCTAGATTTCCCCTCCGCAACCATCAAAGGCTCAAAAGAGGTGGATTCTGTATATATGAATGAAGATTAGCTGGAAGAGAGACGTGAGCGTTTAAAAAAAGAAATGATGATGTTTCCCCCAGGCAGCGTGTATCTACTGTACTGCCAGCTGTTGTACAGGATCAACTGAATTGTGAAAACATTTTTAATAATGCATCAAACTAAAGTAGATCTCACTGTTTGAAATCCCCTCCTTCCTTTGACACGAGGTTTTTCTCCTCAGAAGTGGGAGGATTGTTCTTTCTCTTGAAGGCTGCTGTTTGTTTTTGTCATGCACATTTTTGCATAATAATCATGGCATTGAAAACAAACAAAAAAACATTAAGCCAATCTATCCAACTCAGACATTCTCAGACGCCTTACATCCATTTATCCCCAATACAGAATAGAGTTGAAGAGGCTATGAAAATGTATATTTTGATATGGTACATCAATATTTCAGAAATGAAAGAAAAATGATCACACAGTCTGGACTGCATTTGAAATCCATGTCAAATCAAGTGTGAAATGCTACAAGGCTGTCTGGGAGGGCTTGTATACAAGCTGATGATGGAGAGTTTGAGGTCACATTGGATTAAAATCGGATTGACTGTTTTGATCACGCACCAGGCTTTCAACTAACTCCAATGGTCACCCATCGACTTCATTGTAGGGTGCTGCAGATATGACGTGTTTTTGTCGGCCAACCCGGAAGTTAGCATCGCACTGGTCCCATCAACAAAAAGCCAATGGGATTGTTCTGTTGGATTTTGGATTATTACAGACAACAAGTAAGATAATAAAATAAGACTGAGTAAAAAGTGCAAGAAAGTTCACATATTGAGGATGGATGGGTCAAACAAACACAGGACTTTCACCCACTGTTTGTATCCTGTGTGAAATCAAGACAACATCGACTTCTTCTTCTTTCTTACCAAGTAGTTCTGTTCAGTAACCAAAAAACTAAATCTATGTTGGAAGTTTATTTTTGAAAAGACACTATGCATTTCAATGCGGAAACCTTTGAACCAAAACTGACTTTAAAGGGGTAACGAGAGCTTCATAGTTTGGAGCGTCCGTACTTGACAAGCTGGGATGAAAATATGTGGTAAAAAAGAAGATTAATGCAATTTGAACTGTTCAAGAAAAAATATATAAATCCTTGCTTTCTTGCAATTTTTTTTGGTTTATAGCTTCAATACAATATGTGGACACAGAGGTCTGCTGTAAAAGATTGTACATGTTGTGTCACAAATATTCATTTTGGCTGCAAGTCGCATAGTCAGCATCAGTTAAGCCAATAAACAAGCTGTTAAAAAAATAAAAGACCCCAGTTGCTTAGTCAGCGGTGTTGCAAAAGGGAGCAGGTGTGTGTGTTTGTTTGTGTGTGTGTTTGTTTGTGTGTGTGTTGACGTCTTTTCCTATTGACTTCCACTGACTTGTAAAGATTGACTGCAAGGAAGCTTACTGTGGACAATACACAATAGCTCTCTGAGCAGCTGTGATATCTCTCTCGGTGAATGGAGCAAAATATATTGGCATGTTCTTTGTCATCCAAGAAAGACCAGAATACCTGAAGCTGCTCTCGCAGCCCTGTGAGGCTGTAATGCTCATTGCACGGCAGAAAACAACATTTTTGCATGGATAAAATATCGAGCAAAGACACTGAATGTTGTCATCGACTGGTTTCTTTTAACCACGACCATGATCGTTCCCTGACCTTAGCCACGTAGCTTTAGTTTCCTAAACTAAACCAAACCTTAGCCAGAGAGAAGGTGGATCTGAAAACACCCATATGACACTTTTTGGATAGTTAGGTTGGAAGATTTGCATTTTTTTGCATGCTATATTTGCATTTATCTCAAAATACAGCTGAAGCTGAAGCTGACTGACTGGTGATTTGTTTTGTAGGTATCCTGCTAGGTGACATTTTGACTGGTAGCCAGACACAGTAAACCTCCAAACTCTGGACCAAATTGATGGACCAAACAGGTCTGACAATGCAATTTCTATAAAACAAAGAAAGAAAAAAAGAAATCCAGCTCATTATTAATATGATCCTCACATATTTTGCTTTGGACACGGTGGTAGAGATCTGTATATGTATTGCATACAGACTTAAATTGAAGATAAAAGCTTGTTTAATGACACAATCCAAAGAACCACAGTGCACTCAAACACACACACACACACACACACATACACACACACACACACGCTCGCACACACAGGCTCCGGGACAGCCTTGGTGATTTTTCATCATGATGATCCACAATTAGCTGGGAAGGTGATGGCTGAGGCGCTGCAACATTTCTAAATGCAACAGCATTTCTTTGGGATAGATAGGCCCCACTGTCATGAATACTAATAAGGGAGAGGAGGAGGAGGAGGAGAAAGAGGAGGAGGAGGAAGAGGAGAGGGCCAGAAGATGTATGTAAAATATGGAGAGACAGATAGAGACGGAGGAAAGGAGAATAGCGCTGTAGTGAAATGAGGATTAGGACATGAGAAGAGAGGAAGAGGACGGCGAGGGGAGGACAGGTACGGTGGCATTTTAATGCAGCAAGAAAAAACAGGATCCTCTCACAAAGAAGATGACCGAGAAACACCCACGCTCAAATTACACTGTATTCTTAGTGGGTGCTGTGTCAGCACTCGGAATGCTCCACAAGACAAGAGGGAATCCACACTTTTAGACTGTTGAATGTGGAGGAGCAAGCAGCAGTTCTCTCTGTTCTCTCTGCTGCTGCTCATGTTCAGGTTCAGTTTTAGTAATTGATGTGAAGCGTGGGTCATTGTGTCCGTAAATGTCACTGTGTATTGATCTCACACACGACTTGGTTAGAGTGAGGGAAAGGTTGTGGTTTGGGTTTAAATAACTTCACGTGAAGGAAACACAAATTGAGCCTTGGGTCCCCTTTGCTGGACAAGAGTTACAGTTCCCATGACCGCCACTAGAGGGCTGCCTCACTTGAACATAAACAGCTGTTGTTTTGAGGGTACTGATGCTATTGTTTTTCCTGGGAGGACAGTCCCTCATGTGTATTTGTTGTATTTATTTGCAGCTAGTTTCTACGTTAACGTTGACGTTTCCACGTTCACAATCTTTTAAAGCGGTATTTCCACAGTGCACGACCGAAAAATGCTTGCAGTTTGTGCACAAAGCTACATTTTCCTTGCGGGGTTCTTTGTGAGGGAAGGAGAAAGCCTCTATGGAGCTCTTTAGAAAAGGCAGACTTTCTCTTTGGCATGACAGCTAACCGTTAGCGTACTGACAGCTTTTGCCAGAAAGAGCTAAAAGGGGCATAGCAACAGCCTTGACAATGACACATTGATTGATTGACACACGTATACAGACAAATCTGGGTTGAATTCAGATGCATTGTTATGTTTTTATATTGGGTTATATGTAATAATGAGTGGGACAGAAAAGGATAAATATCTATGTAAGTGCTGAAGACAAGTATTTAACAGTAAATATTATCATCATTACTTTAATTGTTGTGAAAACTGGCAATTTGTCAGTGAAAACTGGGATATTTTAGTGTAAAACAGATATTTGTCACGCCTCAGGACACCAAGGTTGAATCCGAAACAATCCAGGACCTTTGATGAAGACCGTTTTTGTACAGTTGAAAGCTCTGGAAAATGCTTCTACAACGAGTGCACCTCTGTAATCTCCTGACTTTTCATTTACCGCCATCATCATGGTCTGAATTTTAACTTGTCTAAAACTTTTGCTTTATTACAAATTGTAAAATCAATTCTGTTCCCATCAGCCTCAAATGTACTTGTTTGGCTCTAATTAGCAATGTTAGCATCAACGAATGTGCAAAACTAAGAGGGTGAACATTATACCTGCTGAATAATGTGTTAGCACTGTCTTTGTGAGCATGTTAGCGTGCTGACTTTTGCATTTAGCTCAAAGCTCCGCGCTGAGCCTGCTAAGCTGTAGACTCTCAGTCTTGTTGAATGGCTCACATGAACTTTGCTTTTCAAAAAGCTTGACACTGATGAAGGAAAAAGCTCAATTCTGTTAGCTTGAAGAGGTTTAGTTCAAGCTTTTATGATTTTATTTCTATTGATGCTGGTTTTCCGGCATCAACATGTTACCCTTCATTTACTCGAGTTAAAAAGGTGCCACGTGCATCTCATCTGTGTGCATCGTAAAATCAATGAATCCTGATTTTCTTTATTTGCGGGTGACTCCGCACTACTTTAAATTCCTCATGATTAGTGTCGGCTAAATGTCTAAAGTGCCAAATGAAAATGTAATCTGTCGTGTATTTATGTGAGCGTTTACTTTTTTGATGAGCTTATTCAATAACCTCTACATCCCCCGTCTTCAGCCAAAGATGCTCTAAAAAGCTTTGAGTGAAGCGTAACGCAGCTGCTGCTGCTGCTCTGCTCGCATTGCTGACAGGTACTCAAGAGAGGCATTTATTTCTCATTCAGTGGATATCAAGCTCATTCAAAATCTACACCCCTCCCCAAGTGTGGTGGATTGGTAGTCAAGTGCAGCACTGTTTTCATCAAGCTTTCAACACGGTAGAGCTAGCACAGCTGCTTGCACTCCAGGTATCTTTCTTCTTTTTTTTTTTTTAGAGGCTGGCTCGCATTTTTCCCCTTCATCATGTGTCAAGCTTTTGCAACGCCTTTCAGTCTCTCCAAGGTGTGATGGGTGGGATTAGCAACGCAGAATTGAAATTGTGTTTGTCAAGCTTGAAAATAACAAACACTGTAAACGTGCTCCCTTTATCATTAATTGTGATTTTCTTTTTGGATCATTTTACATGAGTAAATGATTTTGCATGATATGTTCAACTTTTATGT
>NW_022280055.1:3811810-3823217 GCF_004355925.1 Anarrhichthys ocellatus | reverse complement strand
TTTGTATTTCCCGTCCTTTTCAGGGCTCCAGGAGGTGGACACAATAATGAATGATATCGTGAAATACAACACAATTGTCCCGCATTAAGAAATGTGATGACCTGTTCAGGCTGCTGAACGTGTTTCAGGTAGTACACGCACTCAACTGCTATTACAACTATGAATTAAGTAAGTCAGCCGCTGTGTCAATTAATGCATTCGTTTTTTCTATTGGCAATAAAAACAACAGGTCTGGGAATTTAATGAGCAATACAGCTAATGAGTAGCTACAAAATAAAGTGTCATTTCATTTCCTGTGTCGACAAATGAACTTGTTCAACGCTGGCAAGACGTGAAAACAATTGGTTGAATAATCGGCTGGGTGGAAATGAGTTATTGGGTGCCAGCACTTAGTCACTATCAAGCTGAGAGGTGAAATTAATTTGAATGAAAGTGTTGAATGTTTAAAAAAAAAGTCAGTATCAAATGTGATCATTTAGTGTGAAATAGAATTTTAGTTTGCAATCACAGAGAACCATGTGTGAAGCTAATCCATCTACATATGCTAGCTGGCCTGTGTGAAGCTCAAGCTGTTTTTATTCTCATTTTATCCTCATCTTTGGTGACTGAACAGCTAAATGATCTGTTCCATGCCGGTTAGAAACAAATGTTACCTAATGTCAAAAGCAGCATGTTACCACCTTGAGCAAAGAAGATTCCTTTGGCATTTAAATCGTATTTTATGCAACGCAGAATATGAAAACGGGGAAACAGCATGCTATAATTTAACTGCTTTCAAGTTTTAGACTCGGGCCAAAGTCAAGGCGTCATAAACTATCACACAAGATGAAGCCTCTGGGATACATTGTTCGTGAAAATAGAAATTACTCGAAAATCCAACTAGAAAAAAGAATAAGAAAATCTCAAAACTATCGAGTGAAGCCAAAACGCTGATTCAAATTGAAAGAATGAAACAAGCTGAAGGTGTCAGTTTAAGTGTGAGCACTGAGTTGAAAAGATTTGAAACTTCAGTTTAATTTCAAGCACTGAAAGAGATGAATTGAGCAGGAAGGATCAGCCAATGAGCAAACCTTTGAATCATTAATACTCACTTACGTTGCAGACAGCACAGGTCCACAAGACTTTGATGTCAGAACGAAAGCTATTGAAGCGCAATAGCAACAAACACATGAAGCTCTATTTCTTTTGTAATTCAGTATCAAGCTAATTGTGGGTGCTCTTGCTTACAGCGTGGTGATTTGAGAGTGAGGTGACCGCAGCCTTGCTGACAGGCTATCGCTGTGATGGGAAAACAATCCGGCTGTGAGACATGAGAGAGAGAGAGCATAGAGAGCATGAGCTGTGTTCATCCAAACGGGAGCAGAGCTGCTGTGATGCCGCCTGTTCCTCCCCAGCGAGTGTGCCTGCTGGAATGACATAACCTTGCTGTGCACTAAGCAGAGGAATGAGTCAGGGATGAGGCCGTCCAGCTACACGGCGACCTGCAGCGCTCCTGCAAAGCCACCTAAGCTCGAGTGGCATGCCTCGCTGTGATGATACAGCCGGCAATCACAACACGAGCACCAGGGCTTTAAAAACGAGCCACAGCTGCTCGATACGTTTGACCGCCACACAGCCGCATAGCTAACGAGACGTCTGCAACAAACAGCACATGTGAACGACGGGATCGTGCAGAGAAACGGCCAGCGTGAAAAGGGAGGCCGAAAAAAGGTGAGGCGGATGTTCCAGATAAGTCGGCTCAGAATACAAGAACATATAGAGTCAAAGAAACAAACACAGGACTTCCACACATGTTCCTGTCGCGTGTGAAACCCGCTTGTTAACTTTACGCTTATGTTTCGTAAGAAAGTATGGGGCCCGTTGTCATTCATCAACTCTGGTAATGTTGGAGCTTTGACCTCATAGCGATTGAGTTTCTGCAAGCGTGATACTTGGCTGATATGAACCATATTCATTCGTCAACGTGTCTCATGGTTTGCAGAAACATACAATGGCATCATTGTTTTTCTGGCGACTGGGTTGTGAATGAAATGGATTTTGGCACATTTTCCTCCTGGGGGGTAGGAGGGCTGACTTTTTAGGCTTAAAATAAGTCACTCGTTATATTTGTAAACCTGCATTATTGACTATTCTAAGAGCAAAATCAAGACTGGCCTAACCCTACACATACAAGTCTAAAATATCTTTGTGAAACTGGCCCCAGGACATTTTAACAAAAGTGGAAACTGCTTTATAAATGGGCTCAAAGTTGTGCTATTTTCCTGGAATAAAAACCAGCTCTTCCTTAGCAGATACTTCAGGAGATTTCATCTGCATCTGTTGTTGTTGATAAATCTACCGGACGAGCGAACAATAACTTTCTTGGTGCCAGTAACCAGGATCATCACACAGAGGCATCACAAGTATTAAGACACATTGTAGCCTTATGAATGAAGGAATAAACAGTGTGCAGAAACCAAACTCTAAATCGGGGGAGATGAAGCCTTTAGTACAGTAAAATAAGGTGATGCTACTTTTATAGCACTGCAATACAACAAGAAGCGATGACCATCTGTCCACAGCGAGAATGTCACGTCGGACTAACTAATATAATGTTGTGAGTCTTCTTCTTCTGTTCCACTTTTAAAAGGCTACCACCACCGTGGTTTGTTGAGGAAAAAGAATGACTACATTAAGGCAGAGGTGTGGGGAGTGCTGCCATCACTCATGTAGTCCTCGATAAAGTAAGAAAGGTAAACAAGGGTCTCTGGTCCAGTTTGTCACATTCATTAGGGAGATATCCACCTACGTGAAAATAACTCTTTTCTCTTACAAAGTTTACTTTTGTTTTTTTATTTACATACAACAAACTGTCAGGGTGAATAAATGTCTAAACTACTATTTATGCAAATGAGAAGCTGCCACAACATCCCCAAGATTTACATACTTATACAACTGCAATAGTCTTAGTCACCATTTAATGGTATGTGTACTTTTCTTTTTAATCTGCGGCACTCTTCTCTTACAGAGGTCAACAGAGATGGTGTTTGTCATTACCTCTATGCTTTCATATTCCCAACAAGAAATTAAATAAGATTTGTGATGCGGTACAGGTCCAAATCTTTTACGAACAACAACTGAAAAACATGATTCTATTTGGGAATTGTAAAATGTAAGAAAAAAAGGTTATGGTGGAAGTGAAGATTGAGACTTTGTTGAAAAATAAACAGGCAGCAACCTCCGGTTCTGAAAAGCGAAGCGAATGTTCGAAGTGCCTCAAACCTGCATTCTTTCTAATGGCCAGCAGGGGGCGACTCCTCTGGTTGCAAAAATAAATTTGATTGTATAGAAGTCTATGAGAAAATGACCCTACTTCTTACTTGATTTATTATCTCAGTAAACATTGTAAACATGGGTTTATGGTCTCAATCGCTAGCTTCAAGTCTTCTTCAATACAGCATGAAAGGATGCCATGGGGCATGCCATGGAGTCGTCATATTTGGGAGATGTCCGTGTTTTTGTCTTACAACTTTAACCCTTTCACAGTTTGTTTTCATTTCATAAAAGTTAAATGTGACATTTTGGTTGTACATAGTTCTACCCACTTGTGTCACTTCTGGTTGCAAAAAACCAAGATGGCGACGGCCAAAATGCCCAACTTGAGGCTGCAAAACCGTCGTCCACAAATGAGTGACTTCACGGTGACTTTGTCTACTTTTTCAGTACAGTCTATATGTAAATGAATTCATTCTTAATTCAAGGTACACTTACTAAGCTTTCAATTGCATCTCACTGTAAGGTCCACTTAAAAATGTTCAGATCTGAGGTTAAGATTTGAATTCCAAAGTCAAAACCAAACTTTATTTTTTAAATCTTGTAATTCAAATGTGTCACGCTTTTGTTTGTTAGTTATATATTGCCTTTACAAACCCAGTGTAGAAAACATACTCTGCAACATTTCCAGTGCAGCTACATTGTAGGGCTAAACCTTCTTGTCAACCCCTCTCTTGGTCCACCAAAATGAGTTGATATTCAACAACTGTGCAGAACTGAATCCACCACAGCAAATGAAAAGTCACCAATTTATTCTCATGCAGCTGTCTCAGTAAACCATACAGCAGGACTTGGCGTTAATAATCGCTGAGATAGGAGATTTGGACAGCACAAACTGATGATATCTTATAGCTAAAGAAATTCGGAGGGTTACATTTTCCTTTTAAGGCCATTGGTGATCATGGACTGCATCATATGATTTCAGCGATGACTCCCTGTTCTCTGGCTCAGTGAAATTTCATTGTTTGTTTGGATGCAAGCAAACAAACTGCCACTTAGAAACCAGTGCAATCTATTCTCTTAAAGCGCACCGTGACGCTTTGTTGTTCAGACTTGCACTCTTCCAGATTACCAGAGAGAAATTGAGTACAAACCACATCTTAAAAAACTCATTTAATTCCAATCCTCAAAGGCAGTGGAGTGACCTCTGTGTTCAAGCTAAATGTCAACTTAATCAAGCAAGTGTTCGGTTCCAGATTGGGAAATAAATTTGCGTCAACCTTCAGTGTTCTCTCTACGAATAGAGGACATATGGCCGGGAAAAAATTCAGCTGTACAATCTCATGCAGTAGATGTTCAATAGTCATCCTTGATATCCATTCAAGTCATTCTTCTCTAAACTTCTGTCAATAAAAAGAGACAATATATCCCTGCTTTATAAAACCTGCAAGACATTTGTCAACTGGGTGTCCTGTAAAATCACCCAAATCCGTCAGAAACTGTTAAAACAGGGTGCTGTTAGAGTATGTTGTCAATCTGCTCCACAGAGAGATTTAAGGCGTAATTTGTTCCTGTAGCTGTGTTTTAATGACCTGTTGTAGTAATGCACCCCCGGGGTATATGGCTGATTACGTTCTGAATGTATCTCAATTTTGTTAGATCAGTCTATTTCACAGAGAGCTTAAGCAACTGCTTAGTTTTTGTACATAAGGCATGATATTAGCCTACAGCTGCCAGGACTACATGAATTATGTTGTAGGAAGATTTCATTTGATGGCAAAATCAAGACACATTTTAAAATATGTGTATGGAAAATGTGCAATACTTTAATCTCGTGCCTCCTGCTCAAAGTCAAACTTTCATTTCAGTCTTCAGGTCCTTGTGTAAAATGTTCGGTGAATCCACAGATTACCCAGTAAGAGTTAAACGTCTACCAGCCTGCTTTGGGCTCACGTCCTACCTTCTACCTTAAAAACAACACGATCAGACAGAAACAGTGGAAAACACATTTCCTGAGAAAGCAGGTAAACAAGTGTGTTCTCTTCAAGGGGGGTTTATGCTAAACAAGAGTTATCTAGTCTTGGGTGGATTTTACTGTTTGAGATTTCTTTCCCCCTGATTTTCAGAACAGTATTCACAATGTATACAGTTGTTTGAAGCTGAGTTTTTAACATGTAGAAATGGATGATTACTGAATGTGCACTGTAAGTATAATCCCCTTCCAGTTAAATGGCTAAGCATTGACACTGGTGATATTATTTTGACATAAAAACTCATTTGAGGACCCTCACAACCTGTAATTTAGTTGCTTTTCCAGGAGGGAGAAATACTTGAAAGCACTACCATTACAATATACTTCAAGTACCAATTAGGCACTCATTATGCAATTTCAGACTAATGTACACTATAGTGTTGGAGCATAATTACTGCTTTACTGTTGCAGCTTATTCAAACCAATTTACACACTGCTATCTTTTTCCCATTTAAGTATTCAGATCCTTCGCTTAAGCAACAGTAGAAATACCGTCTAAAAATACTCTATTACAAGTAAAAGTCCTGCATTCAAAATGTCACTTAAGTAAAAGTCCCAATGTATTATCCGCAAAAGTTATTTAAAGTATCAAAAGTAAAAGTACTCAGTATGCAGAATGGCTGATTTCACAGTGTTATAGAATGATACATTATTCAGTTTGTATCATTGACAATATAATAACAAATACGTGGAAAAGCATTGACGTTCACAAATATTGGCCATGGAAATTAATTAATTAATTAATTAGGTGGCGTTCCCCTCTAAGTACAGTACTTGGGAAAATGTACTTACTTACTTTCCACCACTGAATAAATAAAATTGTATTTGTCAATTATATTTTCAATCAAGTACAATCAATTCAAAATTGTACTCAAGTACTTCAATAAACGTTCCTTCTGTGTACATCTAGTTTTTTATTTATTTACAAGGTTTCAAAACAAAGTACACAATTCACATGTAAGCGCGTTTAAAGCCTCGTATGTTGTCTGCAGCTTGTTAGCGCACCTGAGAGGAACCGGGAGGTCATTAACGAAGCGCGCTCGCGCAACTATTACTTTAATCCACCTGTTATTTTGCAACACAATGTAGCAACCTGGCTGGGTGGTGGAAATGTAAAAAGTTTGGGAATATCTACGGTCGAGCAAACTAGTGCCACAGTGAAGGTGAACCGGGGAAAGTTTAACGACCGAAAGTGAGACGGAGAAGAAGACGGAGAAAACAGAGCTGGTTGGAGGGGAAACAAATAAGCGCAACAAGTAGCGCGTAAGGTGCCGCCGCCGCCGCAGCTAGCAAATGTTCAACACGAGCAACTTTTCTATACATTGAAGTTCAGAACGCATCGTCGCGAGGAGCAGAATGTCGGGACTTCTTGGGGAAACCGCGTCGCCTTCATAACTGACTCGGCAACATAAAGGTAAGACGCATTTTTGTTGCTAGCTTTGCGCTGACTACAATGTTTCCTTCATGTTTCGGGCAGAGCTTTTTTTTTGTATTTGTGGCTGCGCAGCTAATGACGCATGCGAGTTTATCTGTGTGCTGTGTTTTGTTTGAGTATACATGTTGGGGTAGTTCTGTCATTTTGTCAATTGTGGGTTGTGTCCCAATTTTCTTGTTGTTGTCACCTTATACATTGGAAATAGCAGGTTTAGTAAATGTGTGCCTTAGTAAATCTAAATGGTCTCAATTCAAGATATCTTTGTGTACAATTTAGGTGGTCGCTGGATTTGAAATTGGCCTGCTGTGCGTTTCTATTTGAAATCCCATTTCTTCACTGCATGTGATGTTGCAGCTTTCACTGACATGCACATAAAGAGTGGATGTTTTGATCCGTTGTGCTGTGTGATTACGGCTGCTCGTCGCTCTGCTCTCTCAGATCAGTGTATTGTGGTTTATGTGGTGGCATCTGCTGTCTGATAACCTGCTGCTGTCCTAGTCACGTGCATTGCTTTCATTGATGGTGAATTCATTTCTTGCAGTGGCTGAGATCATTTTTGTTTTTCTTGTGCTGTTGATTTGCATTGTGGTGAAATATGAACACTCGTGGTTATGAGCTGAACAGGGAAGCGTTTCCCCAAAATGTTAATCCCAGTCAATCACTGCATCATAATGAGGATTAGTACTTCACCAAGGTAAGTGTTTGCTGCTTTCACTGAAGTGCGCACATTAAGAGTGGATGATTTGGCTCTGTTCTGTGCTTGTGTGATATGGCCGGTTGTTGTTTTGCTCTCTCAGATGTGTTTTATGGTTTATGTCTTTGCATCTGCCGTCTGATGATCTGCTAAATGATGCTGCCGTCCTTCCGTCTCGCTGGATGTTTGGCTTGTGACCTATGGTGCCTTCATGCTGTTACCCATGCTTTGAGTATTACGAGTGTTATGGCCTGACTTGATTTGTGTGGAAGATTTGCCCATGTGGTGTTGTCTCGAGGGGTTTCCGGTTGGGTCACTCTAAACCAGGTCGCAGTTGGAAGGTGGTGATGTATGTTGGTTGTAAGGATGTAGACGCATTAAGAAAACGATTTGTCAGTCATGTTGGTTTCATGAGCAACTCAATACGACTATTGTCTTGCATAGGATATAATCTCATTCTATCACCACACTTCAATTAATTCTAATCATTTAAAAAAAAACATCTAAACTCAGACTTGTGTGGTTATGTGACAGTGTCTGCTATATTCTTCATGTCATAATTAATCTAACTGAGCTGCTGTTCTACTGTTTGCTACCGCTACACACAGCTGCACGCGTTGCCACAGTAAGCGCATATCCATGTACTGTACTGATGGTCCGCTGTTCTACATAGAGTTTCACAAGCTGAGATTGTCTGCTCCGAGCCATAACTTTTTTTTTTTTTTTTTCTTTAATATGCATAACTGAATTATTATCTGCTGCTGCATATCCAGTGGACTGCTGTGTTTAGATTAAAATCGTATTTGGCTAGATGGTACATTCTTTTGGGTGGCTGGAGGTGGTTCAGTGGGGAATGGCCACACTGTTGCTGAGCTGTAATCAGAGTAGATCATACAGCTCAGCCGGCATGGGGCTCCATATTTAATGAGGTTTTGGGGAGAAGTTGAATGACTGAAATGACTCGTGGTACAACCGAACCATTCCTTCGTGGAGAAAGTGTCATAGATGTACAGTTGGTGTCAAGATGTATTGCAAACAATGTGAATTCCAACTCCATGCCCTTTGCCAGATTTTTCGTTATCTGTTAATGAGACACTATGGCCTCTCGGGCACGTCTTGTATTTCGGAGATGTACTGTTGTCATAGCGATGAGGGAAAGCATCCCCGCCTGGTGGGAAGGGGGCCATAAAGGTGGAGGATTATGAAGCTGTGCCGATGCAGATTGGATTCCTCTATTATCCAGAGTTTCATCAGGAGAGCGAACACTTTTCTTATCCTCCAAGGCTCTTTCTCCCTGTTATCTGCCATTGTGTCCAGAGGCAGCGTTTGTCTGATCCTTGTAGTTTGTGTAATCCCCCTCGTCTCTGCTGTGACACCATTTGGCCTGGAGAGAGACTCTGTTCTAGTCCATGGGGAAACCTACATTTTATTTTGAAGTGGGTTTGTCTGGGAGGATGTACCGGTACACGTGTTTGAACACACAGCTATTATTAAATAGTTTATTTGATACCGCAGTGCTGTACAGTACCGGTCCAACACTCCTGGAGTCAACGAGCGATACGTGTCATTCTAGAAAGCTGCGAGCAGCACTTCCAATTCCGAAAGGGCACTGCACTAAAGTTTAAAAAAATCGTTATCTCTTGCTGTATTCATGCATTTTCTTTTCTTTTCTGTACCTGATTTATACATGCCCATGTCTCTGTGTGAGTTATGTTTTATTTGGACCCAAGATGGTAAAAGTATTGTTTCCTCCGACTTTAGTCTTGTCAGGGTAGAAAATCCAATCTACCAGCTTTTAGAAAACGCTTTATTGAAATAAATATATTTTGTAAAATGGTTAAATTTTATACATGTGATTTTCCTAAATTGATGTGGATGTCAACACTGGCAGGTATCAATCAATCAATCACCAAATCATGTTGAATCTAATTTCAATTATTAATCCTTTTCAATTGTTTTAAATTGCAAACTTACGAGAAACGTTATCATTTTTTATATACATGTTTCTTCTGTGATCTTAATCATCTGATGACACAAACAACTTCTGCAAATCTATCTACAATAATCTGTATTAAAGTTATTAGGCTAAATCCTGCCTTTTTTTTTTTTTTGCCCGTGACGTGATAAACCGTGCTATGTAATGGCCCTTTGAATCTCTTACTTATAACTCATATCGCTCTTTTCTGTAGTGTACATCGTCTACGTCATTGTCGAATTCATCTTTCAGCCAGGTAAAACCAACTTCGTAATTCAATGGATCCAAATTATATATCTGCATCCATCTCTCAGATAAAGTTAAGCTCAGCAGTGCTGGTGGGTGGGAAAGATCTCTGACCTCCTGCCTGTTCCAGTGAAGCCCGACTCTCCCCCACAGGAAAGGGGAGGTTTGACCGAGTCTTGCCACCCGGGGCTCTCTGACACCGCAGCATGCCCGCAGTGATAATTAATGAGAATTACTGTTGCAGTGAGAGAGGCACTTTTGGCAGGGAAGGCGAGAGAGGGGGAGAATTGGATTGTGAGGAGATCATTGAGACATAATGACTGTGGTAAAAAAGACAGAGATGGACGCGGTGGGAGGAGAGATGAAAAGAGACTAATGTGATTATTTTGCTCCTGGCAGAAGACCTACTCGCCTTGGCATTGCCGTGTTTTCTTTTCTTCTGTCTGAGTGACAAACATACTGCAATAAACTCCTAAATATCATGATTTATTTAACTTCTGCTCTCGGCTGTGCAAAAGAGGGATGAGTGGTACTGAATCATTATGGGTGGGAGTTATTGAGGCATTATGGTCTGACCGTAAAAAGTTTCTCCCTTTTTTTTTTTTTTTTTTTTAAACAAAAAAAAACAACTGCAAAAAGCCCCTCTCCACCGCTCAAATTCCATCGCACAAAATGCTTGCTTAGCTCCGAGTACACTTGACTGGAGAAAGGAAATGCCTGTGGCTAGAATCACCGTGATGAAACAGATCTTTGGGAAAATGCCACGGAGCAAGTAAGTTCAAAACCAATGCAAATAATTAGTTCTGAGCTAATGATCCTCAAACAGCAGAGTAAAGTTTCCGTGGAACAGTGCTGGTCAGGTTCTCTCCACCAACGCATTTAATTATAATCGACTGTCAAAGAGGCTTTATACTCTTACTGTAGCAATGGTTCTGAGCAGAAATAATGCTCATGATTGCAGTCATTTTCCGGCTTTTTGCATTTAACTAACCAACAAATGCAGTGTGCAATGCACTGCCAGCTTTTCCTTTAGTCAGACCTCATTACAAAGATTAAACATTACACACTACTGGACTGACATTTGCATATTACTTCAGAGCCATTTGGCAACCATTTGGATTTAGGGAACATACAGTAGCTATTTTCAAGGGTGTAATTTTCACTGACAAATACAATTATAATTTCATTTTTCACCCTCCACTTTTACCCTCCACAAGTTTACTCTTGTCTTTTTTCACATGCTACAATATTATGGAAAAGCCCAATGGCACATTTCCTTATTATTTCTTCGATAAATGGGATCAAATAACACAGGAAATAGCGTTCACTTGAATTACATTTTTGACTGAAGACCTATGAATGCATTGAGTCCTTTGCCCTCACTGAACCCCCACTATGGGGCCGAAGGCACAAATAACAACTTGCAGTTTTGTTTGCAGTACTTTCATTACTTTGCACTAATTCAAAGGTCTTCGTGGTGATATGTGGAATGCCAGAATCGAGCAGTAAAAGCTCTTTTAAGTACCTTGAAGTGGAGATGAAATAACATCAGTGAAATCGCCTATAGTGTGAAGTGTTTAGTTGGAATATCAACCTGCAGTAATTTCTCATGGCACAGGATTGGACACCACTGGAATCAAAAGGCCCTTTGCTCTCTTGAGACTGCTGGAGTCTCTGGGTTAAGTGACGATCTTTCTTTCACATAAGACAGTTGGACTCGTCCCCAAAAGTAGGAACATTGACCTACCTCCAGTAGTTTGCATCTGAGCTTGC
>NW_022280055.1:3797847-3811410 GCF_004355925.1 Anarrhichthys ocellatus | reverse complement strand
ACACACACACACACACACACACACACACACACACAGAGCCAGCAGCTCGTCTCACGCGTCCTTCCATCAAAGACTTTTTTTTTAGCAATGTGATGGTCAAGTTCAAAAACGGCTACTGGCAAATTCACACAGTGAAGAAGGGAAAAAAAAAAGCAGTCTTTTTGTGTTATAGTCGAGCCTAAAATGCAGCCTTCCAGAGATCAGTGGTATTTCAGCCGGGCGGATACCATCTCTTTTATCATAGTTGTCACAAATGTTATGTGAGGGAGATGGTGACCTTGAGGATTGAGGTTTAGAACACCAGAAAGGGCAGAAAATCCTCTGCCAAGGGCATTTTCCAAAAAAGAATATCTTATTTTTTTATGCCTGAACAAATCAATGCCACTGTTTCCAGCATCTCTATAGTGTGTCCGAGTGTGTATTTGTACTACTGTACGAGCTTGTGGCCACGTCCGCTAAATATACAGTCACCCAGCCGTATAGGCAATAACAACAGACTGGTATTGGATTGCCTTGTTGTGCACAGCCTACAGCCACAGCCATAAATTGCTAGATGAATCTTACTGCATCAACTTGTCTAAAAGAGACAGGACATGGGTCTCTGCAGCTATTGCAGTAATATTGATATTTTCCATGTCCAATCACTGTGTGCTGAGCTAGTTTTTCTGATTGACTGTGCAACTTCCCTTATCAAGTCCCTTTCCTTGGAATCCTCTTCGTACCCAAATTCAAGAAGCTGCCTCTCGGTAAACTCGGAACACATCTTTTCAGACAAATAAATGTAATTCATGCTGCAGTAGCTTTTGTATTTGCATGTGAGCCACGCTGCCATACTGAATTAATGTGAATGAGCCTCAATACCTCCGTGGTTTCCTAACAAATTCTTACAACACACCTTCACATGTCCAACCCGCCATCTACTCCATCTTACTTTCTATCCGTGCATTTTAAACAACAGAAAAAGTTGCATGTGATGCCATACAAACTCACCTGATGGACGCTAATGAATAGGACGGGTCATAATGTTGATGTCTGACCTCGGTAGCATGGGGTGAAAACACGATGCTAGCTACACTCGCACAGTAATTGCTTTTTTGGTTTAATGAATTCCTCTCACAGACAGTCCCTCACCTTGAGGGGTGTCCTTGCATGTGTTTAAGAAGTAAAGGCGAAAGTTTCCCCAGTCTGTGAGGAGAATAATCTCATTGTTTTTTTTTCTCTAGAAAGTCTCTGGAGTTGACTGAATGGTGGAAAGAAATCCTTTTCACCTTTTAACGCCTCACAGATCTCTGAAAAGCAAAGCAAGAAGATTAACAACACCCAACATTGTGGCCATTAAAAACTGAGTTAAGATGAGGCGGAATACTCGGCTATTTTAATACTCGGTATCGCTCAAATATAGAATATATTAATAATGAAGTGTCTCATTGTGTGATGGCTCATATTTTGTAAATGGGTGGATGGCATAGAGCTGCAGTCTTTTCTTGGTTTGGTATACCTCTCCTGCACAAGCATTCGTTTACTTTGAATTTATGTATATAGGAGTGTATTTAGGAAAATGTGTCTTTGTATGCACTGCATATCCCATCTTTTAGAATTGGTTTTAATGTCCAAACTAATAATAAAAAAGAGCATATATACTTTTTTGAAATTGGCAAGTAAGCAGATACGTTTGACTTGGTAAAGCAATATACTTTGCTAAATTGGTACCTGGTTGTAATTGAAAAGAGACCTAGACTTTATATTTACTTCATACGTCAGAGTAGCTTAAGAAACAACGCAGTGATTTATAGAAGCGGTGGGGTATTTGAACCCTCCCAGCTTCACTGTAACAATAACTGGTTAGTGGTAGTGCTTTTAGATGTATGCGCATGCTTCAAACTAAGAACAATAGGCCGGTGAAATGCAGCTGTGCCTTTGATTAACACCCCTGATCGTCCCTCTTTTCATTATGGCAGTTTACAAACTCATGTCCTCTGGGAGCGGAGGAAGGAAAGTCTAACAAACTCTGACAGTCATTGTGTCCACTTTCAATTAGATTATTCAACTACTGTATTAATTCAGGAGCAGATCACTTAATATACTTAGCATCAGACTGTCAGGCTGCGTTGTGGAAAGCCAGACCAGCATAATCAGGTTTTAAGTGCCCTCAGATATTGGAAATGTCAAGGAAACAATCCTGGCCAAGTATTGTGTAGGTAGGGTTGTTCTGTGAATCTAAATAAGCTATAGACAGCATGTCCACTTAAGATCATACTTTGACCAACAACATTGACTGTATTCCAATGTAGCTTATGGAAGACGTTCAGTCTTTCATGGACTATGTGCGCCTAAAACTCATACTGGCCTCCAACAAACTTTGTCAAGGGCAGATGCCCTAAGTCTCTAAAGGTGGCACTTGAATCTAAAATAACTTGGACTGTCAACAGTTTTACTTTTACACAGAAGATGCTGGTTAACTGGTAATTAAAATAAAAGTAGCAGCCTTTTTGCTCTTATTCATTTGGCAATAAAAGAAGTGACGCATCTCATGTATGGTGACCCTACTCCTTTTCCCATGGGCCTCAGGTCCCCACATGTTAGACCTCAACAGCCAATATTCAATTTGTGCATGGCAACATAGGGAATATTAAAATGCATTTATTGTTTGCCTGCTAGATAAAAATACCTCCTCTAAGGCCCAGTCGCGCCAGAAAGTCTTTGGTATAAAACGAAGAGTGAGCTGTGAGTCAGCTATACAGTTGCAGGTATTGAATTTGCTCCCAGCTGGTTGCTCTTCACCTCACACTGCCTTCACAGCTCTCCCAGCAGAAACTCCAAAACCAGCAGTTTTGCAAGTTTCTGCTGACTCCTGCCACAGTGGAGCTGTCGATTTTTAGAATTTCCTTTGACCCGACATGCCTGGACCCACATGAAGTGATTTCACTCGACAGTTGGAAGTCCTTGACAATACCGATCTTTAACTCCTCGTTATCTTTTGATTGACCTTTTGGGCTCCTCGATCTTGTTCCGCTCCTTCTTGCTAATATCCACCCGAATCCTCCTAGATCAACTCTTGTGTCTGGGGACTTGGATGCGGCTTCATTGGAAATGCAGCTACTGCTTCCATCACCTTGATGTTCCAACAAGTAGTTTCCTCAAGGGTGATATAATCAGGCAGCGCTTGTGATGGAGAAACTTTCCCAGTTTGAGCCTTTTGTAGATAAAAAAACTTCGAAAGGGAAATCTTAGTGGGTTTGGGGCAATTAGTTCTTGCTGGTGTGTATTTCTACACTGTAAATTCTAATTAGTTAACCTTACTTAAAAAAAGCATGCAAACTGATTGCCTTAAAAAAATAATAAAAAGTAAAACAACTTTTAAAGTAGAGTTGAATAGGTATCGTATGTTGTACTAACGGTGCTTTTCAGTGGAGTAAACTTTCCTTAAGATGTACTCTTGACTTAGTATAGCCTACTCGGAATTAATATTTTAGTGAAATATACTGTGTGTATTCCAAACCACACATTTATTTTAGTTGGGTTAACTAATGTGACATTTCCTGCAACTTAGAATTTCTCGTTTGCCCATAAAGTTTTCACTACACACCTCAGTTTAGTTGTATGAACTTTAGTGGGCCTAAAACCGTTTTGACCAGTTTACAGATGTAAAGAACATGAAAGAAATGAAGTATGGAAGTCTTCCTCATATTCCATTTCCTTTGTTGCCCTCGTTGCCCTAACTGTTGGCTACTGCACATGCCCAGACCCTTTGCCTTTTTTGCTACTTGATTGTTATTGTTTTTGAGTGAAGCTAACTTATAAGTGAATGGTTTTCTTCACCCTGCAATTTACTGTGACTTCGTTAAAAACTACTAAGAAGTCGTATTTTTGATAACCGAGTAAAGTTAGCTAATTTATGCAAGTCTGGACGGATATTACAATTGACATTGTGTGTATGTGTAGTTGGGGTATTTTCACTACTTTAAGATTAGTCTTCTTAATATTTGATTGAGTAAGAGAAGAAGGCAAAGGGAACATGAAAGCAAGAAAGAGGAATCAGACATTTAAGAAAGTATGAAGAAGGCTAACCCAGCAAAGCAAAGATATTGGAGATGTGAATGGAGAGGAAGGCAAGAAGAGGGGACTAGAGTTGAAGGAAAGTGGGGAAATGGAAAGAGAGAACTTAGAAATGAGAAAACATTTACACATGTGTCTCCCTGTAATTCAGTGCTTTGCTCAAGCGTTGGTGTGATCAAGAAATTGTCTTCATTCTTTCTTCTTTGGTCCATACTATTTTTTTCAATGGTTCTATCACTCATGGATGCCCACATTATTAATTTAGCTGCTTCTCTGCTCACTCATATTCTCACTGAATGTGAAATTCCTTTAATGCAGTGAAGTCACATATAGTATATTGTAAGGGCTACAAATGTTCTAACATTTGCTGAAGGGCTTTTTATTTGCCCTTTTTTAATTATCTGTACCTCACCCTTCCTCTTATCTTTATATTTGTGGCTGCTGCAAATATTCATCCAAATGCCTTTTTATACAGTATGCAAAGCCCAAGGTCGTTCTTAAAACTTGGCAGAGAGACAGCTGTGACCTGATTTATACAGTTTTCAAACCGGTAAAATCCCCAGCTAACCCTGTTCCAGCGGGGTTATGTCTCTGTGGACTAAAATAATTAAATTTTGGACTGTGCAAGTGCGAAGTGAAATGCTGAGGTTTAAAAAGCTTGGCGAAAGCAGTTTCTGTATGTCACAGTGATCTGGACCGCTGGGAGAGCTCAAAGACTGAGTAATGATGCCTGGATTATTAACCCTATGAGACCTTCATTCCTGTTTTTTCATGTAGTAAATACTATTACAAAACAGAGCTCACCTCACCTCTCAGATGGCAAATACTAATCGACCCCAATTTCTTAGACTTGCTGATTTCTGACAGCTCCATGCCTGTGGGAATAACCTATTCATTCACATTATTGGCCAGGCTTGTGAAATAGATTTTAAATGTCAATGGGAATATCTTGGTTAAAAGAATGATCAAATGATTTCCATCACACAAGTAATTTAGTAACACAATACTTTCAATGTCGATGCCAGACACAACAGCTGACTAAATTTGTTGAAACAAATGAGTGCTACAGAGAGAAAATTCATCAAAAAGAAATCCAGGAAAAAGCTGTCACAGGGCTTAAAACACTTACCTGACTGTCAACAATATTTAGGATTATGTAGCGCTATAACACCACAATGAGAGGATCGTGTGACCCGCGGGCTCGGTTTTTAAAGCAAGTATGAAATGAAACTAGATGACCTAAGCCATCTATTGGTACCAACCATGCCGTGCTAGGGGCCCTTAATAACACTCCAAAGTCAGGCAAAATTTTGATGAGGAAAAACTGGCATGGTCCTTTTCAAAGGAGACCCTTGAGCTCTCACGTCAAGATATTTGAGTGATGAGTTCTATGAGTAGCCACGACTGCCCCCTTTACAGACAAGCCCACTTAGGCTAATGATGCAGTTTTGGGCAAAAAACACGCAGCTTTTAGCATGCAGTATGAATGTGTTGTTTTAATCTATTATAAAATAGTGTCTTTTAATATTTCTGTATACTGGGGTTCCTAAACTGTCTTGGAATTGCATATTTTGGGTCTGAGTGGAAAGCTGAGACTCTACTGGATTCAATGAGCCCATTTGTATTCACTTGTGATAATGTCCCCATAGTAGCCATTTCATTATACTGAGACCATTTTATTAGAACTTGACTTCAAAGTAATTACCTGTTGTTACTTCCAGGATAATCTCAGTCTCATGAAACTTTACAACCACAGAGGCATTCAGAGGATGTATGGCTTCTTTAGGTATATTGGCAATATGGAGGTTTCTCCCCCTAAAGAGCCACTGCCCCACCCTACCAAAGACAAAAACGGGTCTGTGTGTCTCTTGGGGTTAAACAAGTGAAAATGCAGATCATTAAGAATTCATTAAGGATTACCACCTTAATGAATTGGGTTTTAAGTGTAATAGCCCACCTGTTTCATTTTGGCTCAGCCTGGATAGTGACTGCCCTGGGGTTTTTAAAGAACATTAAAATGTAAAAGGGGACCGTTAATGCCCAGTCAGCTCTCATTGTAGCTGAAGTGTTGTGTTTTGCCCCACAATGGTCTCTTGGCTTTAAGCAATTCACAAGTTGTAAACATTCAGCGTTAAAGCCAAATCATTTTTTTTTTTTTTTTTTTTTTTTTTTTTTTAAACAATCGGGGCGTTCACAGTTTAGTTGTTGTTAAGAACTTACTCCACAAGTAATTTAATGAGATCTAGGGGGGCATCCACATTGCTAAAACGGATCCAGGGTTGTGTTTTTACTTGATTATTTGAACGCATCATAATGACATAATTGACCCTTGCCCAATACTCATTTTAACTGATTAAAGCTTAAAAGCATCATAATGTAACAACGCAATATACGTTGATGTTAGCTCCGTTATTTAGCCAAGCAGGACTGTGCTGTCCACCGGCTGCTCACAGCTGACAACGCTCCTGACATCTGGCCGTTTATTCCCGGTTGATAGCCGGAGGACCGTCTCTGTGAAATAATGCAAAAGGTAATGTGTTGTTTATGGGACCTAGGCGGACTCTCCTTGACCAACATGTTCTGGGCTTGGTGCAGCCACTTGACCTTCATGCTAAAAGTTGCTAGCTAGTTTCTTTTCAGCCCTCTTGGCACAGCCGTTTAGCGGCCTGGATGTTTTATTAAAAATATAGATGTTGATTGTTGTTGTGCAAGTGTATTGGTGACTTATCGCAAGATGAAGGGAGACAGTAAATTGCCATTTTGATATTTTGTCCCACCCCGAGACAGGAAGTGTTCATAGGTCAAATTGTCGTGACCTCACTGGTCCTGAGGGGCACGAAGAGGTCGAGCTTGACATAGACATGGCATATTATATGAGGGACACACAACTACAGAGTTCAGTTTTTTTTCAAACAAAGCAGCCAAGGAGGACACAAGAGAACCTGACATCCAGCAGCAGCCCACTGTCCACGCATGCACGCACACACGGATGCATGCACTCACCTTGAAAGGCAGTGTTGGCTCTTATCCGAAGCTGTGATCAGCTGATGTACAGCACCTGGATACTGTGGCCCCACGCAGCCAACCTGATCTATGAGGCAATTATGGTAAAAACGTCTGTCTAAGCATTCCTGGGGTTGAAAGGACTGAACGGGATATTAAACAGATTACATTATACACAAAGTGAAATGTGATGGCAGCAGACCAAGAGAGAGCCCTTTTGTGTTGGCCATTAGGAGTTCCCTTATAGATGCGCGCCCCCCCCCCCGTCCAGATATTTTAACCTCCACACACACACACACACGCACACACAGTCACAAGAGTTGCGCTTGGTGGCATGCCAAGCCCCAGATTTGTGTGTGTGTGTGTGTGTGTGGGTGGTTAGCCTCATACACTTTGATAGATTGCAGAGTGCTGGCAGTCTTTTCAGTGTGAAGGAAGCTTGGCAGAGAAGGCAACTTATCCCAACTCAACAATCACTTGATTTACCGTTACACAGAACCCAATAAACTCAAAGCCATGCCAGATAAAGCAAATCATGCAAAACCAGACCCGTCTAGACCAAATCAAGAAAACGACACCAAAAAAAAACGAACAAATTCTGTCAACAGTTGTTTCAGCATTAAGCAGCGATGAGCTCCAACATACTAAATGCAACTGATTCATTCTATAATAAAAGCAGTTGACAATGGACATGCATAATTCACAGAATCACCTTGCAAGTATTAAAGACTCTGACTGTTACAACACACTTACATGAATTCAGCTTCATGCAGTGCACTCTACACTAATTAATAGACTGTTGAGAACCAGTTATGAACCAAACAGTCATACAATCCTAGATTCAGGCAAACAAACTGTACATTAATCAGACTCTTTAGATCTGTTCAAAGGTTTTTACAGTATGAAAGAGGGACATAAGCTAGGGCTGGACGACATGGCAAACATGTTTTCACAATGTTTTTGATGTGGATCAATGTCAATAACTATCATATATATTAAATAACTAGGCTCAATTTCAATATTTTGTTTGACCACATTTTTTTATTGGTTTTCTTAAACATTTTGCATTCATTAATGGTGGAGACAATACATATGGAAATCAAGTCACTGAAATATTGTGTTGACATTGCAAAAAGCATCTATTCAGTAATCACAAATGCATTATAAATACACATACCATCTGATCATGTTAGAATGCTGCCTCCAGGATGTCGCTGTGCTCTACCTGTATATTCAAACGGTTTGATCCCCTCTGCTGTCTGCCCTCTCAGTTGTTCATAGGTCATTGTCATGCCTCTGTACAGCATCATTATTGTTTTTGACTTTGTTTATTAATGCATTTATTGACAGAATTTCATCTAACTTCAGTTTCTCTTTTAACACTGTAGTTATGAAGGTCTGCCTGGTCTTTTTGTCAATAAATCCAATACTGAAAATGATGTAATCGCTTGTTCAACAGAAGCTTGACAGGCTTTCATACAAATAACTACAAGAATAACAATAGTAGCAGCGTCAACAATAATAATAATACAAGTGTAGTTTTCATTAAATTATTTGGTCTCGGGGCCCTTTAGCCAGCGAGAGCAGTAGAGGCAGCTTGAGCCACTATAACTGCTGTACTGACTATTTCAAACCAATCAAAGACCAAACTGAAGTGAGGAGCCAGATAACTCGTATTACAGGTCTGCAGCTCATCAATGTCCAACCAAGCATGAAACAGCCATCATCTGTAATTACTGGTCTTTAAATGGTTTCCATTTTTTCTGTTAAGCACTTTGTATTAGGAAGAAAATCAAAAACTATTCTCTAGAAAGACACCTGATGATTCAGCCTCTGCTTTCAAAAACGGCATATATTGAATATTTAAATAGTGTTTTATGATCATTGCCCAAATGATACTGGCTTTCAGAGGATGATCTCAATATTTGATTTAAAAAAAAAAATGAAACTGTCGGTGTTGTGATCAGGTTCAAGATGTTGGCATTACTTTCACGCCATGACTAATCCATAGGGGGATCTCTTTGTAAATCTGTTGTCTAGTCTAGAGGCTACACTTGAGACTAAGCCCCTGAAGCGATTTCTCCATTTCTTCCATCCGTCTGACTTACTTGTTGGCCCTTAGCATTGTCTCAGTCACACATAAAGAAAGTGACCTATGAGGACATATGACTCACTATGTTCAGGAGACGGACACGGAGGGGAAATCTATAATGCAACACATTTGAAGTGTCCTTCACAGCCTTCCTTTACATCAGTCCTTCATCTATGCAGCCATACTTACAGTCATTTGTTTAAAGCACACCCATGCTCATCGCATATCAGTTTTGTACATTTCAGTTCTATGCTATATAACTGATTTTTGAAGTTATGGGAGAAATAAATTATGAATCCAACACATTCAGGCCCTTTTTCTTTCCAGGCTTAATTGCGTTGAATGTCATTGTGGCTCTGCTTGCAACTCATAGGTGGTTCTGCCCACGAAGAACTGCCTCGGGCCATTACCTCACTCTCATAGCTATTAAAAGTACTCAAAGTATGATACATGTCCCTACACTGGAGATTGTAGCTGAGGTGTCACAAATTACAGCGTCTTCAAGATGAATTAATCACAGCCACTGGTGACTCGCAGCCATGGAGACTTGCTGTAAAGTGAACACCACGCCATCGTGACCTGGCAAGTGACCAATTCCATCTCCATTAATTTCATATGAAGAAGTGAGCACTTCACCGTGCAAGAAATAATTTCACTTTATGCAAATGTTCACCTTGTCAGCCACTCTCTCATGTTTAGGTCGTAACATGAGTCTGTTGAAGACGCATTTGTTACAGCAGCGTCAGGGTTCTGTGAGACTAAGAAGTTGAAAGGTCAAAAACTGAAGAGATTACTTACAGCTGCAACAATTTGTTTTTGTGCCAGGTGAAGCAAAAACTGCTCCACAACAATCTGATAAACCCAAAGCCTGACAGTTTATTTTCTGATGAAGTTAAGACAAGTCCATTTTGTTTGTATCGTCTAAAATCACAAATTTGCCTGAAAGGGCTTCGCGATCTATTCTTAGACCTTCAGTTCGGATAAAGAAAAACTACTACAGCACCTAAAATTCATTTTGATTTCAAAGTGCCCCAGATTAATGCATGTATCTTTTAAAATGTACCAGGCTAAAGTTAGGGGACATTTTTTCCTCTTTCAATATATATCGCAGAAAAAAGATGCAACATTGAAGTGCTCTGTTGGTTTAAATGTGAATCTGCAAAAATCAAAGAATAATTGTGATGAATAATCATGATCTGAATGTTTAATTAGAACAACCATGTTCACAGTTTTGACCGTAATCATGCAGCCTTAAATCAAACCACAGAAGAAATGTCTGACGAAACTAAAACAATGAGCTAAATCGGGCAAAGTAGAGCAGAAAGCAGAGTTGAATACAAAGTGTCTCAGGATTTGTCCGTGGTTTTGCAAGAGTTCAATTGATAGGTTTAACATTTAGCTGGCTCCGTCGAGACACGATGGCAGTGAGGATGTGATGCCAGATTGGCTCTAATCATTCGAGATCATTACAAAGTATCGCAGTTTGGAGAGCCATTGCTCATCCTCTCCTCTCATAACTCAGAGAAAACCACTGAGCTGCCCGAATCCTCCAACCTGAAAAAGTCTTTGATTAATCGGCGCCTTCAGCGCTTCTCTGAACCGGACCATTCGGTTCCTACACGGCTATAACTGGTGATTGGATTTTAAAAAGAAAACGTGCCACATTTCAGAATGTTCCCCTTTATAGGTTCACTTCTGTATTTTAGGGTATGGCCTATTATAATGATGCATGCATCCCTGGTTTTAAATGGCAATGTATTCAGGAGACATGACCAGGGGATTATGATAATGAATAAAGATCTCTGCGCCTGTCTCAAAGGGCATTTGTGAGGAGTGAGAGGGGGGGGGCTGTTCAGGAGAGACGAGGGAGAGGAGGATCAGGAGAAATATTACACACTCCAGATAAAATGGTGCTGGAAGAATGAATAGTGGTTGGATTGGGTCAATACTTGAAGTCAATATTGGTCATTAATCAAAAAACGGAATCAAGTCATGATTGTCTCTCAGATGATGGATATGATGTAATTAGTTTGATTATTCAGGGCATCAACAGTGATTAATACTTGGTGACAAACTGCTTGTCATGAGGTTTGGCCTGAGAAGACTTTATCCTGCAGAGTGCTGGCGTCTCCGTCAGTGACGTCAGCGCATGTTTTAACTTTGACAGCTGATTGAAATAATCCCTTCGGAATGGCCTCACGGTGCTTCAAATGTAGGAGCAGTTTCATGCCCCATGGGATTCTGTGTTCATTTTCCTAATACAGCCAAAGAGAAAATGCCTTCCTCATTTGGTCATTCTTATTGGCTGACAAGTATCATAACAGCACACGGTAACTAAGCAGACAGACGCAATTGTAGTCCGTAGTTGAATCATGTTTCAAAGTCAGTCTGCCTGTGAGTTTTGTAGCACCGTAACCGGATAGAATAGTTAGTTTTAATACTTCAATGTGAATGTATTCATAACAGACAGGTTGAACAGTCAGCTGGCTGGTTGTACCAAGCATGAATGGTTGGAGATGGCTGTGGATACGATGGGGAATTCATCGCTGGCCAGAAGAAGTCTACAATCTAGTCACGGAAGCGTAACGCCACCCTCCGATTCTCCATCGGGTAAACACGGTTAGCTCTGTCGGCACTGTTAATGCCGACTTGTTTGCATTGTTCTTGCTGTTAGCATCATCTGCTGCGAGCCGCCATGTTCAGAGCCGTGTGGAGGCAATAGACATGCTCTGAATATCGAGTTTAGCACATTTTAATGACCTAGCATGTGAATGTTGTGCTGTCTTTCTGGCGACTTTGATGTGTGGATAAAAAAATGAAATGAAATTTTAATGGAAATCAGAGATCATTACCAAAACGTCATCAGCCTTTACCTTTCTGACATACAGTATGTTCTGTAAGACCAACACAATTATGTTGTCAGAGGAGCCATTGCAGAGACAATTAAACTCCCTGCACATGTCTGGAATTGTATATCGCCAGCTGCGCTCGTATATGGGGGAGGTGTTCAGAGGTGCACATATACGTGTCTTCTGCTACACAAATTAGATTTGCATCCGGGTATTCTACGTCTGCTCATTTTGGAATGTTTGCACTCGAAGACATTCCTCTGAGTGTACATGCGCTCAGCGTACCTATATTTGAGCACCGCTCGGTCATGTTTGCCTCGTCGCCTTAAATAATTCATTGGATGTAGGCATCGCTGCTCTGCTTTGAAGGAACATCCTCTCCGCTTCTGCAATGTGACAGTATTTACATGTATAACACGGCAACCGCGATCACAGCTTTGCTTTACATAATAGCATGCCACGCCAGAAGGAGACAATCTGTCTGTCCTAATGAGAGGTGACAAACGATAACCTTTTTATTCCTCGATAGGAAACCGTAACTCCATAAAGATGTAATTTCTGCAGAATCCCCAGTGGGAGGGTCGGGGCTTGGAAAGTCACTGTGCTTCACTGATTTACTTTGAAGCAGCCGTGAACGCGTCGTGATAAGTTGGAGACATTTCAGATGGAGGGTGAAAGAGAAAACTGGCCTGAGAGTCAGACTTTGGTGTTTATTTATTGTTTCTGAGCGATCCAGATCAATGACGTGAATGTGAAACACCAGCTGCCGTCACAAGGGTCACGATTATTGAAATCATAATCCACAGCTTACACCTTTTGTCAGTTGGACTATTGTTGTTGTCCAATCCCTCTGTCCCCCGGCTGAGTCTGTCTGAACAAGCAGATGGGTTTTGATTCTGATGAATAGAAAGAGTAATTGTTAGCTGGAGAGCAGAATTGATGTTGTAATGATAATCCATCCAGCACCGTGTGTCATTTTTCCCCATGTTCATGGCCTGATATACAAACATCTGGTGCTGGGCCGTTGTGGCTGGAAATATGCAGTCTCGATGGAAATGTGTGGTAATATGCAACATATCCCAAAAGTGTCTTAGATGAGGAGAAATGGCTTCTTCTATCACGCAAACCACCTGCTGTAAGGACGAGAAGCACAAGGGTCAGACATCTGTCAGCCATCTGAGGTGGCGGGCCTGGGCTCTGTGAAGCTTCTTGTACTTTGGAACTTGGCTCACACATTTTGAATCAACTCTAGTCAACTGCAAATCATTTTCACTGGAAAATTGTTCAACATCAGCCAGAGGAACACCTGTAGACAAATAATAATAATAATAATATATAATAATTTATCTAAATAATCTGAAGTCTATTCATCATCTAAGAATTGTTTAGGTCCATAATGATCTTTTACATTTTCCACATTGTTGTAAAACAGCTAAAATGCTTTCTTGAAGTGGAAAAAATAACAAATTGTGTGATAAATGGAAAAAGAAAAGTCAGCCAACTGTTGCATCGAGACCTGAAGTGTAATTTCACTTTCATTGCACATTAGCTGAAAAGCATCAC
>NW_022280055.1:3790209-3797747 GCF_004355925.1 Anarrhichthys ocellatus | reverse complement strand
CCCACACCCTCACCTCCTTTTTTTTTTTTTCTCTCTCCCCCCCCCCCCCCCCCCCATTTCTTTTTCATTCCAGCGGTCCCTGCTCCTGCCTCGGCACTCAGACAGCTTTCTATTTTGGCTTGTGTGACCACTGGGGGATTGAGAGCGAGGCAGGATCACCTTTTATCCACAGTCTCTCTCTAAAACACCTTTCACTTTCTATTTTCTGGATGAGCAGCCTGCACTGTTTTACCTCACAGGACGAGCACGCCTCCCAGTCCACCCGTCCCCCTACTGCCCCCTCTCGCTGTAGGCACCGTGTGTCTTATCACACATGTAAGTACATCTTGATACTCTATGTATTAAGCTGTGTCCATGTACATGCATTTATACCTTTCTTTGTTGTTATTGTGGATGCGTGCATGTACAAAAGGTATATGAAAATATCGTTTGCACACTGCATGTTAATCCCTCTCCTCTCTTCAGTTTGTTTTGTTATGGCACACGGATCTCTGCTTTTTATTACTGAGCACAAATCTACTCCTGCTAATAAACTTTTACACAGTGGGTAAACACACAATTTCCAATGCTCTATGGCTGTCCAAACAAGTAGAATATTCCCTATTAAATTTCAATTCTTGGATTTCACACTCCAGTCTATTCTGCGCTTGGCTCTCCCTACTGAGAAGGAAAGGAGTATTTTATCCAGATATTCATTTTTCAGTTGAATAACCAGTTGCCTGCGTGTTTGGACTACGCTATCGAAATAGCAATAATAGACACAATGTCTCCCGTGAACACACAAGGCCCATAGCAGCGGGGCCATAAATACTCAGATGTTTGCCTGCATTCATTCACACAGCAAAACATATTTCTATTCCCAGACCTGTCTCTCCTTTTCTCCCATTCAAAATAAGTTCCCATTTACACAGCTGCTGGTTTTAGATGATACAGCATGTCTTCTGTAAAGTAAAAGCTTTCTTAGTTGAAGAATAGCTGGATGACACTGCGAGGAGCAGAAATAATCAGTTTTGTGTCCTACATGATACTGAGCTTGTATCGATGTCTGGGAGTTTAACCTGCCTTCTGTTGTGTCTGGATACAGTGCTGGTGTGAACCACTCTCATGAACATGGGTGTTGTGGTTCAAAGTCGTGTGGAACATTCTGAATTTAATTATTCAACAAAGGAATAATTCCTTTAGGTGTCACAGCACAGGTAGTGCTTGTTTCAACAACTCTCAGATCTGATCTTGTCCTTCAACGAGCTGCCAATCTGCTCCAGCTCGTTGTAGAGAAGAGGGCAAGAAGGGATATCCAAGATGGCTTTGATTCTGCCCCTCGTCCTCCTCTCCGCCACTGCCTCCACCCTGTCTAGTTCCAACCTGATCACCTGGCTGGCCTTCTGTACCAGCTGGTTGAGACTGCTGAACTCCAAGCCAGCACACCGCTGTGAAGAAAACAGCACTTGCGACAAACTGCTCTCTAGGAGCCTGTTGCACACACTGAAGATCTGAGTCTCTTCAGGAAGACCTGTCTGCTCTGTCCCTTCCTGAAGAGTGCCTCAGTGTTGTGCGACCAGTCCCATTTTTTTTTTTTTTTTTTTTTTATTGATTCAGACCTCAAGGTACTTGAATGAGTCCACCCTCTTCACTTCCTCTCGCTGGATGACAACAAGGACAGGGGGCTTTCTGGTAGTCCACCACAACTCCTTGGTGCTGCACCATGTGTTGAGCTCTCCATCAGTCCTCTGTACTCCTCTGTAGACTCTGAAGTGAAGACGGCATGTTTGTCACTAGAAATCCTTCACAACCATGCACGTCAATATGGTGATAACTTCCATTTCGTCAAAGAAATACTCTTAATACTTTATTCAATTCCGTCAATATATACGCCTTCACTACGTATATTATGAGTCTGGACAGACATGGAGGTAAACTGCAACTTAACAGGTCGCCGGAAGCACACAACCATGATCTGATCTGGTATCTGCTAATTCTAGATAAAAATGATTAAAAATGACCCATGATTAATCAATCGTCAAAAATAGCTGCATGTTGATATTCTTTTAGTCAATGTTTTGATTCAACTAACTCAAAACGTACACTTTCTGCATTATTTCTATCTTTTATTTATTAAATATGAAGCAGCTATTGACGAGACGGCTTTATATGTGATGCTGACTGTATGACTCATTACCCCCCTTGCGTTGAAATGATTTCCAGAAATCCAGTATCCAGCAGGGTCTGAATTTTTTTACGATGGGATGCATTTCTCCGTTGCCATGGCCACTGTGGTGTCGGTCGATATCTTTAGAATTTTACATAGAAATGTTCCCAGGGCGACGGTTATTAGGTTTCTCTCCTTCCCCCAAGCCGTCATTTCTCTCCCTCGATAGCTATATCACCGGTTTCCCATCATCACAGATCATCCTGTCTGGCTTTGTCCTTACCTGCCACACGGCTGTACACCTGGGACCCACTTTGCCACCCTCCATTCATCATCCTCTCACCCCACTTCATAATTTCCTCGCTGTCACACATGGGTCTGTTGCACCTCTACTTTGATATCTGCTTCAGAATCGGAGTGGGTTTTGTACTATGGAAAGGTGCTTGCTTTGTGTTTTCCTGTTTTTGTTTTTTGTGTGTTTTGTCCAATCTTTTATTTTGACAGGGTTTTCAGCTGGACTTCAACAGCGATATTTGTTGTCTCCAGCCGGCTACTACATGATTGGATTGTCTCAACTCAGGTTGTTTGTTTAAGTTTTGAAATTCAATATGTATGAATCCTACATCTGAACAGCATGGTGTTTCAGTGTCCAGTGGTTTGTTGCTTTACTAGTTTGTGGAAGTTTACGCTCCCCCCTGTGCTCCCCAGGTTTCCACCTGCTGTCAGATGGATAGGGCTTTGACAAAGAGAGCGTCATGGAGTTTAGCATTAGTATTGGTATACTGCTGTGCTTTCGGAGGAAACTCCTGCAGTCTTTGAACAGAAGACAGAAAAGACACCTGCAGTACCTGACATGATTTGGATCTTCTTGGAAACTTGTAAACGTATTGTGGGATGTGAGCCTACGCTGATATTCTATGTGAACATTAAAACCACCTGCTGCAACTTGTATTGATGTATTAATCTGCCAATCATCCACTGGATTAATTGATTCAATGTTTCATCTACAAAATTATTGTTTTTGTCTGACCAACAGTCCCAAACTCAAACATCTTCATTAAATGGAGGAGAGCGGCAAATAATCACACTGGATGAGTGTGAACCAGTGAATGTTTGGCGAGTGCTTGAGAATTAACAATTGAATTGATTAAAATAGTTGTTTGATTCTTATTTAGATGTTTATTAATTATGTTAATTCAGCGGACATGTTTTGCCATTTATCCAGAGTTTTTGACAGCAACAGTCTACCAAAATTGGAAAGCAATGAACTTACAGCAAACTTATTACTTTGCTGAACATTTGTTGATAATTGACCATCGTGTATACACACACACACACACACACACACTAAGCCCTTAACTGGCGTAATGTAAAGACAGAGGGGTGACCTCGACCATGACCTGAGTCTTTCTTATAGAAGCTTTTTATACGGTCTCCAAAGTGGTCTGAGTCTCAAACACATTATGCATTATATACAGAATACATTTTAAAACACTTGATAATTGTTATTGTAGGTGTCGATTGGATGTTTTAGACTTTCATAGTCTAGATAGATTTTACAGGCTTTCTTATCCTGCGTAAAATTTAAATTCTGATTTTATTATTATGAAGGAAATAGAAATGCTTCATTTAAATTTTGTTGGGAATTATCAAAATTAGAATTTTCCCTTCAGAATAATCCGCATAGGTTGACGTACACAAGATAAATGTCGTCTCTGATACAATTTGGCATTTCTGATTAGCCTGACATAGTTGAAGTAACTTATCACAAGACGGATATAGAATAGCTAATCTAGTTTAGAAAGCCTTGATTTTTATGCCTACGGCATTTATTAAAGGTTATGTAACACATCACAACAGTACAATATTCATGACTTTAGTGATAAAGCAGGTGACAAAATAAACATAAATGGTAGGTTCTTGTTTAAAGCTAGACTGCAGTGAGAGTAATTTGAAATAGTATTTTCTGAATCTATATTTAAATTACACAAACAATGTAGACGTGGTTATGACGTATGCCTGCAGGTGAGCACCGGTGATGGCTTTCTTTAATGTTGTGTTTCCCACAGACGCCAGACACTACAACTCCGATATACTGAGAGCTTTCCCTGGCGGCGGTTGGCTAAATCAGCATTGTGTGAACTCGTTTTTTTTTTAATGTAAAAGTCCCGCACTATAGCTTTAAACATAAGTCACTGTGGGGTCAAAAAGTCACCAAGTGAAACTGCTTCCACAGAAAGTAACGGGAACAACTCTCATCCAGGCCCTGACTGTTACGTAGTTTTTGAAAATGCTGACACCTATTTTCCTCTTCTGGATTTCTTATATTGTGGTTATTGTAAACTGTCAGTTGTAACTAACTTCTCTCTCTCTGCTTTGTCTAAATAGAAACGGCACTCTTTTGGGCACACTCCCTCTGTCCGCTTTCAGATTAAAGAGAACCTGGTATTTATCCTGCTGACATGAACCTTGGCAGGCTGTGACACACTGCAGAGACAGGCCACAGTCTGGTCCTCTGGTCCAGCTGCATCTGGAGGATCGCCATATGAACTGCTGAGAGAGGGAGAGACATTTTGATGTCACTTATGAAAAATCCCATAACAAACCTGACCAAAAAAAAGCCTTTAATGATAATGCTGGCGATGGTCTATATTGTTTTTGCTCACAGCCCCACTGTTGCCTAAAAAGCTATTACAACACATGAGTCAGTCACACTGCTGCACTGGGTGACATGTTCCTTCATTATTATAAACAAGGTTACTGTAGTTTATTCTGACTCAATCCCACATACGTCACCCTGCTGCAGGAAATACTCACTAGAGCACCAAATATGTATTTATCTACGGCTGAAAATGGTCCCCAACAAATGCACCGCTTCCTCTTGCTTGAGTTGAGATTGCTAGAAATGACAGTGCTGCGCTCTGAAACTACCGCTGGTCAAACTGCTATAATCATATCATTTCTTTTGGTAACCCTCTACTCGGGTCATGCCAATGGAGTGTCCCTGAAACCAACTGCAACTAAACTGAATATGAAGAACAACAGGTGTGCATGGGTCGTTGCAATATGACGGTACGCTCGCAATTGTCCTCAGCTACCTGCTTTATGTTCAAGAGTGCACCTGTTGCCGTTTGCAAACCGCTTCAGGATCAGATTCACTTTACATTGTGGAACACAAGGAACTTCACATATCTACGTTTTGGTTCTTTCGACTTTAAATGAACCTGCCTTATCCTCTCTGGCTGCTTAATCTGTGTAATCTCTTAAATCACTTCTTAAACCCCACTGGTATAGAAGAACAGTCTGCTAATAATCTTATATTAATTGTCCACGATTCTCCTTTTTATCTTTTGCTTTGATGTTTTCAGCTTTTCTTTCATGTTCTTTTCTTGCTTATTGCTCTCACTGTTTTGTATCCTTGTGCTTTTCTTTCAAGTATGAATTCATATTTAGAATTGTGAGGAGAGTTGATACAGTCACAAATCTGCCAAATACAACTCATGAGCAGCAACCTAGTCCATATCTTTATCGACTCCTGAAAACTTCCGATAACTTTTCCTTTTTTCAAAAAGAGATCTTGTGAGCTAGAAAGCCTGCAGGTAAAAAAACAACAAAATCACGTTAATGTTAAAATATGACTTTAATCTAAATGTATCTGTTCATTTTGGTGTGCAGATGATTACGTCTGTAACGGCACTTTTATGCAGGTGCCATTTGAGATGGTTTTCCAAAACAAAGCAGGAAAGATTGAGGTATTTTATCCTTTGCTTAGTCCCGCCCCTTAAACACAGACTGGCCAATGGTGTAGCATCTGCCAGTTTAGGGGGGGCTTAGCAAAGAGTCGAGTGTGATAAATTAAAAGCTGAAATAACAGCGTCAAAATGAAGCAGGCCGGTGTTTGAGGATGTGGTGCACAAAGACCTACGTTGTCTAAAGAGACAAAACTGCAAGGAACTCTGGTTGTGGGTCAGTGACCGATTTAAAAAGGTAGGACAGCATCTGTCACTCAAATACACCATTATTGGTGCTAAGCAGGTCACTTCCTGTTTTGTCCCAAGCTGCCCTGATCACAGGACAGACAAATGAACCGTCTGTTTACTAAAATATTGTGTAGGTCGCCTAATTTCTCGTGTATATACTTACACACATAACTACATGTTGCTTCCTAAGCTCCGGTGTGGTCAACAATCGATCCCGGATAGATTGTGCTCCCTTTGATTTGCTGAAAGCTACAACATTGCTTTTTGATGAAAATAACATCCAAGGTCAAAAAGTGTGTATTAGGAAAAAAACAATTATCGATTAATCTGCCTATTTTCGCAATTCATAGTATTTGTTTTTCTATTCAATGTCAGAAAATGATTTACTGGGGCCAAAAGCAACACATTCAGAAGGCTGGTTTTGTTCCACTAACTAAGTTTAAAAGCTAAAGGTAATGAGTTGTCGCATAATACAAATAAAGGCAACAAATCCTCACATTCGATGGGTTGGAACCAGCAAATATTTCTGCTTGAAAACGGCTAAACGATCAAGTAAAATCCTTTTTTAAGGATAGGTATGTTAGTAATTAACCGTTTTACCATTAGACGACAATAAACATTTTTGACTGATTTTAATGCAAACAGTAAAAAAAAAGAGCAGCTTGTCTCTAAAATGACTATTTTCGAATACTCCACAAACTGCAGTAATATGGTTATCTTGAGGTGTGCTGACTTCTGCTATCTTGTTTATTCCTTCTGGAAAACATTCTGTACAGCAGCTCCCATGGTCCATTGACACCATGTGTTTAATGCAGACTGACAGCAAGCAAAGTGTTGACATTTCCTTCTTCATTGACTGGTTAAAAAAAACATAATAGTGTGCATACACAGAGAGATTGTCTTAACTGCTGATTTGTGAACCATTATTTTTTTGGACCCAAACATACAGCATATTCCCCATTAATATTGCATTTTAATGGTCACTATCAAAAAACCAATTAGCAAGGGGGGAACCTTGATGTTTTTTTTTAATGAAACTATAATTATACTGCAAGTAAAACAAGCAGCATTAATAATAGCACACACAGGGTAGAGCGGTTGAATACAGGAGTATGTGCAAAACACAATTTAATACAATAATCCTCTTCCATGTGTGTTTATGATGTGTCAAGGTCTTGGAATTGCTAAATTTAATTATTTAAGTCTTCATGTAAATATTTGTAGCAGAAGATGGTGCGTACGCTACATCAGGACAATGTGATGGCCTTACTAAGCATGGTTTAGATGATCAGAGAGAGACGGCAGTACCTTTTTGTCATGACATGAAGTCTGATGAACACATACAGTGGGTACGGAAAGTATTCGGACCCCTTTAAATTTTTCACTCTTTGTTTCATTGCAGCCATTTGCTA
>NW_022280055.1:3758121-3780209 GCF_004355925.1 Anarrhichthys ocellatus | reverse complement strand
GAAATAAAATGAACTTTTTTGATTTTAGCAAATGGCTGCAATGAAACGGAGTGAAAAATTTAAAGGGGTCTGAATACTTTCCGTACCCACTGTATGTACAGCCTGAGGAAGCACCTCCAGCATGACTCTCACTTCCTGCTCTGTTTTGTGTTCAGAATTAATCTTAAGCCTCACTGGCAAGAACAATGGTGTTCTCTCAAGTGAGTCTCATATCTGCGTGCCAGCACAATTTCTAACTGATCAAACTCATTCAAAAGCGTGCCCTTGATGTACGACGGAGGACAACGTTTGGAACCCTCTTCTGCAGCGCCGTTAAATAAACATTGAATGTTACACTCTCACCAGTTGCAGCTGACAGTGTAACTGGGTCACATTCAAAGGGCAGGGGAACTTTCAAACTGCAGCCACTAAATCTGTGCGTGAAAGTGACAAGACGGAGCTGACAAAGCAGTTGTCTGCTTAGAGGTGCAGTAATGGGTTTGGGAATGCGTACCTCTGGAGTGGAAAAAAAAAGGAGTCTGATACAATCTTACACCACTAATCAAATTCTACCAATAGTAAAATACTAATGTCCCTGATATCATTGCAGCCTAATCTTTATACAATTTGAATGTCAAGGTTATGAGTGAAGGTTCAAACTATTTGTTAAAACCCGAACATAACATTCTACATTATCTTTTGTTGGTTTCATACCACCAGGGTTGCAGCTGTAAGAACTAAGCCAAAAATATTGTCATACACATAAGAAAACATCTTAGAAACGCATTAATGTAACATTTTATTATAGTCAGATAGTGTGCTCTAGATGAGGCAGTGATATTCATTTACTCATTTACACTGTCAGTGTTTGTTTGCCAGCTGTCCTGCTCCTAATATTGTAATCCTTTCACAGTGAGCTCACCCTCTGGGATTTGCAGTGAGGCTGTGACTGTAAGCAAAAACAGGACACGCAGCAAGAGGGACAAGAAGCACAGGGAAGTCAATCGGAGGACTTGAAGCTGTTGTTTGATGTGTAGTTTGTGCTCAAATAAAGAAGTGTACCATTCCCCCGCCTTGTGCGATCTGTCCCAAAAAGCAGGTTTACATCAGGTGATCAGGTGATCTGGATGACTTTGTAGAGAGAGAAACCCAGAGCACCCTCAGCACCAGCGCCCCGTATTGTAAAGATTGACGGGTGTAAATAATACAACGTATGATGGCTCCGCTCCATTTAGCTGCTTCTGGTACTGGGTCCTGGTGTTGTGTATGCTGACTCACTGTCATGCCTTTACCTAGTACGGCGAGTGAAAATGTCTGCTGTAAAAAGAAGACGCCATAGGTCGTTTCAGCGAGTGCCTCAAAACAACATATGTTTCAGCCGAGTAACCCCAAACAAGTTAGTCCGAAAACCAAACCAAACCTTTACCAAGTGTTGTTGCTTCATGAAGCAGATTTATTTTTCCACAGTGCTAAGTGACGGTTTGGGAACAAGCAGTGTTCACCATTCAAGTGACAAAACGTGTGCATAAATCACAGCATGTGAGATCCTCCGTCTAAAGTTTTATACTGGCTGTGTCTAAGCTCTTCACATTAAATGGGCATAATGGCATGCAAAGCTAGTATGTGGAGTGATTAGTATGTAAATGTGCACTAACATATAACAATTCACTCTCCATATTTAAATTGGAATAAACATTTTGAGTTTTTCTGGTTTTGGCTTCAAACCCCCCCCCCCCCCCCCAAAAAAAAAAACAAAACCCAACAGCCTTTAATGGAAAAAAACATGCATAAAGAAATTACAGCATAGTCAAGCAATATGACATAAGTGATGCATACAATGGACGTAGTACAAGCAGCAGTAGAATAATCTAGTAATAATAAAAAGAGTAATGGTGATATGTGGTTGGTTAATTATGAGACTTACTCCTTCAGAGACGTTAACTTCCCAAAGCAGCTGTGACACTTTGAGCTCGCTGTCTGTCCTCATTTACAGCGCGTCTCAGCAAGACAACGGCTCAGGAGAAGAGTGTCACACCGTGTCCAAGATTATTAGGCAGCAACCCCTCCTCCATCTGTTCCACCATGCGACAGAAAACTACCGATGGTGTGCACGCACTCCTTCCACCCTGCCAGCTCTGTTTAAACTCCTTCTGACTGAACACCTGGGAACCGTAACTGGCCCTCAGGCCCTTAAGGACCAGAATCTGACATTTCACTGCAATGCACCAGAGTGGACCAATTAATCTTAAGCTTTCTATAGGCTAACATGGTGGTCTATGCATTAGTAATAGTGCACTGAGGCCAGAGGCATTTCTAAAGGTTCACGGTAATATCTGCCTGCTGCTCGTCGTTATTTGACTCGCATTAAAGACTCCGTCTCTCTCACTCTGTCGTGTTACTATGCTGAATCTGTCATTGTACTTTGTTTGTTCTTATTGTAAATTAGCCCGAAGCAATCAATATAATATAAAGTTTGTTGCTGTTATGTCAAACTTTATCCTTCTGACTCTTAGAGCAAGGTACTATACCAACACATTATTGTGAAAATGATAAATTGACACAGGAGATGCTACTCTATGGACGCCTTTATTCAAAGCACTACATAGTAGAGAGAATGAGCTAATGGGAATCAAAACCCTGCCATTTGTTCTCAACTCGCTGAGCTGATGGGCTTTTGGTGAAAGTCAAAACACAAGAACTTCTCTTAACATCTGCATGAATTGGATCGATCACACAGCACTTATTTATAGAGAAAGTAGGTCACTTTTAAAGCTGGTTTGCCGGTTACTTCAGTTACTTCCTTCTTCCTAAACAGTGGTGACAAAAAACACTGAGTTTTCATTAACACTAAATTATGACTGGTGAACTGCGTTCCAAATCAATCGGAGCGCACAAAGCCAAATTGCCTCCTTAATTACCATATGACCGGTGTCTGCACTCCACACAAAGCACACCAGGGCTACATGCCATCACTTCCAGCAAAAACAAAAAGCATCCCCTTTCTGTTTTAACTAAATATTCTTTGGTCCGGTCCAGCTCAGCTAAAACCACAAAAAGACCAAATCTGTCAGCATGTTATGGTGTCGTTCACTACCGAGCCGGTTTGTAACTGTTCACTTCACCTGTACCACCGACTTCAGATAGCAGACACTTGACTGTCCTGCTGTTATTACAGAGGTGAACTAACCACGGTCATGGACCCCCGGCGATGCTCCGCTGCAGGATAATATAGGAGAAAACACTAGAGTGGATATTAAGCAAAGTGTTTGGCATTAAAAAAACGTTATTTTAATCCTTACGGGAGGTTCCCGCTGGCGGCCGAAGCTCTAATGCGTGAAGTGGGCGTAACAACCTGGAAGCAAACCAGGGGGCCTATATGTGCTGGACAAAACCTTTTCATTCAAAAGAATTGACGCCATGTTGGAGTCCGGTATCAATTCTTATTTTAAATGAGTGGTTGTTGGGATACATGGCTGTGATGTGGGAGTCACTAGATCCACCTGAGTCGAGGTGTGAATGGTTCTGTAAGAGGCTAAATGTCTCCAAGAATAAATTAATCTTATAATTACCCTTAAACACTGACTACTTGTATGCTAGAGATGTGCAGTATTCAAAATAACTGGTTAAAAATGAATGAAGACATTATTATTTGCTTTATCGATTCAACCACTTAGACCCCGACGAGCCTGCCACGGGGGTTCATTATTACAGAACAAACAAGCTGCTGTGTAGAAATGAAAAACCCTCAAGAGCCAATTTCCAATCGTAGACATGACATCAAGGCTTACAAACATACCCACCATGTCAGACTGAACAATAGAAAACGTGTAAGAACGACGCACAACACAGCTGGAACATATCCACTGTAATGTAACGATGCAGCTTCAATCAAACAGAATACACGCTGCAAAGGGAGGAAAGCTTTTCATCCTCTACTTTTGCAATGCTTCCTGCATCCTGTGTTCTAACGCGGTGCAGCACTTGGAAGGCCTTTCTGTCCGTCTTCTTCTTATTCCGTCTATATATTACTTGGCGGACAGTACGTGAGTTTGCTGACGGAACAATACCAGGAGGCTGATGGTGTCTGCATGCTGCTTGTGTAGCCCAACACTTAATATTGTATATGGTATCTCTATAGAGTCGTATTATTTACTGAGCAGGGTTAGTTCCATATGACGCCCAGGCCATGAAACGTGTGCAATATGAGGATGCAGGTTGTCAATAGTGGGCTGTAGAGGACAGAATCCATTACCTGGGTAGTTTTCGCCTCGAGGAGGTTAGCATGATGGCAACTATCCTGCAAATCTAGTGACTTTCTCCATTCCTCCTCTCAGTCTTCTATTTCTTCTCATTTTTTTTTTTTTGCTTCTTCTTCTTCTGTTCCCTACCTTTTGCCGCTTTTCTTCTACACTTCTCCTTGCCTCTGTCATTCTCCTCAATTTCCCTTTCCCTCCATTTCCTGTCTGCCCCCTAATTTACCTCTCATCGTCTCCACTTTCTTTTCATTCTCCCTTCCTAACCTGTCCGGCCTCCCTCATCATCGCTGCCTTTTTCTCGTCTCTTCCCCCCCCCCCCCCGTGTCAAATAGAGAAAAAGAACTCCCCTCTTTCGTCAAAGTGGGTGAACAGCTTTCGGTACTGTAGCGGCTACAGAGGTCAATTATGGTTGGCCATCAATTTTACACACAGTTAAATGGAGAGCCGGTACAGGTCGTGAAACACTCTCCATCTGCTACATACATCAATCATCTTTACAACCGCTGGTGCTGTCACTCGCTTCCTACGTTTATCCCCCTCCAGGTTGAATTTTAAGCTGCCTTTGGACATTTGTAGATATGAAAAGATGGAAGGCGAAAGGAGGAGAGAGATTTGAAATTGTAACTTTTTTTTATTTCATTTTCATATATTTTCTTTCCAGTCTTTTGTCTCTTGCGCTTATTCATTTGTTCCTTCACTGCATTTTCTTCCTTGCTGACTCTTAGTCGTGACACATTTAGAGAATGTGTTTATTGGCATTTTAGTTGAAGTAACTGGCAAAAGTGTGGACTGAATAAAATACAATGCATTCACTTGCTCACTGTCATCGTTCAATTCAGTTGCCAGAAAACATAATTCACATTGTACGTATATCTACAGTATAAACCACGTGACACATTAAATGTGGTTCATGAATACATTTCCATATAGTGGGGGCACCATTTCAATTCTAAATCGAAAATTTTGAGTCGTCGCTTTTTAGCATGTGGGCGCCGACAGGGACTTCATGGTGCATTCAAGTGTTCCTCGTAAACTGTAGCTTTTGTTGTAAAGTACCTTCCTTATATCTAGCGGATCTTCTTTTTGTTGTTTAACAGTTTGTTCCCAATTGACTGGTGAAATAAGTTATTGTTGGTACATATTTAACAAATTGGAATATCCATTATGGTACCATCTTTTGTTTGAAAAAACTCATGGTTTGTGTTAAAATAATGATGTACAACATAGCGTAACATGGTATATCATGGCTATTGTTAATAAATAACAACCGCCCTTAGCTGACGCTCTTATGTAACAAGCATTGCAACATTAGGTAAAAAGTGTAAAGTAAATGTACACCTTCATATGGGACATGGACAGCGTCCTCCTGGCTGAAAGGTGGAAGTCCTGTGTTTGTTTGACCCACCACTCCCACCTTAAGTGGACTTTCTTACTCATTATAATACCACCTAACATGATAACGTACTCCATCACTTGCTCTATGTTGTTGTTGTAATGCGTCACTTGCTCCGAGAAAATGCAAAAAACGTCCGCATTCAGCATATCCTTGGTTTGCAGAAATGCGGAGCTGCATTGTTACACTCTCACACAGTAAGTTGGTAGGAGAGTGCAATATTGGCTCTGGATTTTGGCCACTGACTCCGTTCCACTGTGACAAAACAGTGCTGCAGCTCCTCGGGAGAGATCCTGAGTAATGGCTTTGAACCAGAGATATATACACCAAGTAACCTTGAGAGAAACAACTGAGTTCACTTCATCTGAGGCATGGCCACTGAGGGAGAGGGCAAATATCTGGAAGGGTTTGTTCTTTTTGTTTGTTTTTTTATCTTTATTCATCTTATATTTCCAATTAAATCAACTTTTTTGAGGTTATTAATAAATACCAATGTGCTCCCACTGAGGTGGAAACTCAAATCACACGAGCTGTTGCAGTGGAAAACACAGTTCTTTAACTACTCTTCCTCCCTCTCACCATGTGCAAGTCTGTGGTTCTTAACCCAGAAGAATAGATATAAATGCATTTATTTACATATATTTATTTAATTCATGGTTGAGGCAAACTATGTCGCCTGATTGGGGAAACAGCTGCTCACAAAGCTGAAAGGAATATTTTTTTAATTTATTTTTAAATCTGGTTGATTTGCTTTCTTGCCAAGAGTTGGATGAGAAGATAGATGAATACCACTCATGTCTGTTCGGTGAATATGAAGGTACAGCTATCAGCTGGATAGCTGAGTATAAAGACCAGAAACGGGGGAAAGAGATGGCATGGCTCTGTCCAGAGGTAACTAAATCAGCTTACTAATTGGCACCTCTAAAGCACACGAGTTCAACATATTATATCTCACTAGTTCAAACTGTTAAGCCTTTTGGCAAGAAATTGAATGAGGTTATTTCCCAAAAAGTTGAACTAAGTGCTTTATTATTGCTGCAACTTTTTTGATCAGTCCTTTTTTATTGTCTGTGTATTCTAAATCCAATGCTTATATGTTGATTAAACGTGTGTCTGACATATCGCAAGAACACTCAATCTGACACAGCATTTCTTTTTCCCATACTTGATCTAAATACTTGAGGTCCTCCTTTTGAAGCTTAAAATATTGATTTGATATGAATAAATGTTAAACTGGGAGAATGCGACTCCTGAAACTGTTTTGAGGTTTTTATGAGTAAATCAAAGAGACAAAGAACTGGGGATGGATAAAAATAGAACTGAAATGATGCCCTTGTCAGTAAATACAACTCAACCTTTCAAAGTCTGAAGGATTCATAATCTCATATGCAATTGATCCTTTGCTGTCAGTAAGTGTCATTCACATTCCTTGTTTATTCGTCCATCAACCAGTTTCCCCTGATAGTGCTTTTATCTTTGAGTCATTGAACACAGTGGCTGCCCGATGAAACTTGTATCTTTTACCTTGACTTTGATGTGCTTTTATACGACTGCTGAAACCCATCTGGATGAGTGAGAATTGTACCTGCTGGCTGAAGCTTCTGGACTTTTACGAAATGTTGTTGGCTTTCTTTTGATAGCTTCTCATTCAGCCTCCTAATTAATGCTGAGTTCCCTCCACTGTGTCCCCTGATAAACATTGACAAAGTCGAACAAACATTCTCAGCGCTGGTGGCCTTGAAAATACCAAAACACAGCCGGTCTGTCTTGAAAGTGGATGTATGAATCTTCTTTAGCGTAGTTGTTCTTCGATGTGGTATGAAGATCACAATTAAGTTCTGGTTCTGGTGGGTTTTCAGGTCAAAAGACGTCAAAGCATTTACTTGAAAAGTAGGATTAATTTGGCAAAAACGTGCACATTTTTTAATGTTGTAGAGGTTATCAAAGTCATCAAGTCAGTGACGATGATTCACTGAATAGTGGAGAACTTTTCAATTGGATCAAGCCCCGTTCTAACAGACATCTGGATCTCTTTTGACCTGCAAATTAAGATTCCGGTCAAAAGACTGTCAGACATTCAGTTTTTTGAGAGTTTGTAGTGATTCAATTACGATATTTAAATTATTTAAATGACTAGATTTCAACAGAAATCATTGTTTACTTGGCTACTTTTGAAAATACTTCAATACAGCCTCTGTGCTCCTGTCCACTCCTGCATTTTCAACTCTACTTCTGACAACAACTTCACACGAGGCCTTTTAGACAGCTGCCAACGCCACTTCAATGATTGTGCTGAGTACTGGCATTGAAGTAGAGATCAATCCGATGTAATCTGTTGGCAGTATCTTGCAGCTGTTCTGCTCTTGAAGAACGAGAGAATACATTCAAGAACAACCCCTGGCATGGCTAACTGAAAACCCTCTGCTGCTGTGAAGACAAATGCAGAAAACCTAAATGTATTATTAATATACTGAGGAAATGATGTGTAAAGTTAATGATGTAAAATAGCTCAATTTCATTTATATGGCCGTTAACACATTTTTCTGGTCAATGCAGTGGTTTCCTCCCAAAAAAGTAAAGAATGGAATACTGCTGATTTCCTCTGATATGAAGTCCTTTTTTTTTTTTTTTCTTTTAGTCAACTGTTTTAAAGACAATTTATTCCTGGTCCTTGAGGAAAACAGTGGGAACCTTTCTCCCAGGTGTTGTTTTATCAGTAGCACTATATTTTCCTTTTATTGTTGGATTCATGGCCGGTGGTGTTTCTCCAGAGAATAATCTTGCATTATGAGAAATGCTTTCTTGCTGGGAGTAATTGAACGTCACCATCATTCTAAGTTGAAGCTCCAGCAGCAGATCTATAGCTGTAAACTGGGGGAAATGGCTGGCTATACCTGGCAACCTCACGTTGATGACAAGAAACCAGGAAGTCACTGCTTTAACCAAGAAAACAACGCAGCACATCACTGCATGTTATTTGAAATTTGACAAAATTGGATTCAACTTTGCTCACCAATTCCAACGGATATTCATTTTCTGCAGCTGAATAAACCATAATGTACACAAGTGTGGCGCCATGTGCAGTGTACTGACGTCACCTCGCAGTGCTTTTAAGTACTTAAATATTCAGGCGAGTACCCCTTTTGGCCGTGCGGGCTCTCCCAACATGCAATAGTTCCGTAGCACAGCTTGAATCCTGAGCCTGAACACTATGAGGAAGAGCTCTTACTTGTCTCTGTAGTTTCCTTTGGTACACGGGTTACATGTTGAGCAATGTGGAGAAACCAGATGTTGAATCATTCATGTCCTTGTGTTTGACTCCAGTCCACAGAGGGATCCAGTCGAGCTCCTGTGAGGGGGAAAGAGGTGGAAGATACACTTTCTCCTGTACTGCTGTTGCTCTCTTGCCAAATTTAAGCTTCCTTGTGCATATTTTAGACACTGTAGATACAGAATATTTCATCCTACCTATTTCTGTATGTTACCTCTGTCTGTGAGAAACTTGAGCACATTTTCTGCTTTCTGTTTTTCTGGTCTTATTCCTGAATACCATTTCACTTATGGCCATTTTTCTGCTGGCTTTATTGCTTGTCAACATTTGCCATTTGGTTGTGACTTTGCTTCAATCGCAGCAAGCCAGTTAGATTTTCTTGACACAGTGAAGCAACATGAGGGTTGGCCCAACCGGACGTTTATCTTTGCTTTTTTTTGTTGCAAAATGCATGAGAGTTTTATGATGGAGGGTTGTGAGTTGACTTTGTCGTGTTTTTAAAGGGTCACAAGCTAAATAGTTTGGGAACCACTGATGTAGAACCATGTATGATACAGCTGATATGAATGTGTTCTCTTGTACATTTCATAACAATCCTTGTTAAAGCCGGTATGGGTGGTTATCCACCGACCACATTGATCTAGTTTTCTCTTGAGAACCGTCTTCAACTGTAGCTTGCTTTTTTTCCCTGTTTTTGCATCACAAGTCAGCCCCATTCTGATGGAGTGCTGTCAGAACATCAGCAACAACACCCCAGCCAGCCTGGACCCTCACACCAGTATGCACACTGAGCCATAAGATCCATAGAGTATGCCGTCTCCACTGCCCTCCACTCAGCCCACACATCTTTAGAATAACATCGCCTCCAGCAGAATGTTGTTTGTTGATTTCAGCTGATTGCTAGCTTCGCACTCTGGGCTCGACTACAACACACTGCAACTGGTTATTAGACTAACTCACAAACGGACAGTTTTAAGTTCCTGGGAATCTGCACAGCAAAAAAACTGGCAAAGCAGCAATAGAAAGCATCGTGACCGAGAACATTACAAACAGGCATGGTATGTGCAAGGCCGAGTGGAGGAGGACTCTACAGCGTGTGATCATAACATTACTGGTTCAGAGCTTCAGTGGTTTTGGTGACAAAGAGGTGCCTGGGTAGAGCCCAAAGGATATTAAAAGACAATACTCACCCCAGCCACAGCCTGTTCACCCTGCTGCCGTCTGGCAAGAGACACAGAAGCATCAGCTGCCGTACCACCAGACTTTGCAGCAGCCTCTGTCATCAGAGACTCCTTAATTCATCCTCCACCGGCCACAGTCATAAACAAAACGGGACTGCAGACAGCGTTGCACAATTCTGTTGTACAATGACAATAGATAACTTTGTGGCCTTGTCCTTTTTGTTGCCAGGTCGGATGCAGTTAATGGGGATTTTTAAAATGAATTGCTGACTCTTTGTACCTGGAGTGAGTTTCAGCAAATGCCTGTTAGAATTAAAAGACCTCAGATAAGTGGTGTTAAAAGTGTAGAAATAGCTTCACAGGTGGACATGATGACTTTGTTTAGGTCAAAGCTTTAAATCTTTTCCAACCAAACGCAGCTCTGACCCGCAGACATCAGCAGACACTATATTTCCTGCTGATGCTCTGTCGGGTCTGCTCTGCAGCATCCTCACATCTTTCTTGTTTTCAGGCCTTTTTGCCTCGAGTCTGGTCTTCATGATTTAGGCCAGCTTACTGACTTGGCAGGTCAAGAACATTCCTCTGTTTTGGTTATAAAAACTCTGTGGTTAGACTGTCCAGATGTTTAGGATCACTGATCTGTTTCTTTGTATTTAAGCCTGGAGACAAAAAGATAAAAAGTCAGCACTTAACCTTTTATAGTTATTGTTCTCCTTTTAAATGTAGTTTCCTGGAGTACCGAGCCAAAATAACCGAAATACTGTTCATGTACTTTGGAAACCCTAAATGACCCATTATTTCATCTTATGAAATATGGATGCACAGACGAACCATCTCTCTCTCTCTCTCTGATCATATTTATGTAAGGAACATCTGGCTCACGTCGCGAGGCAAAGTTTCTGCTCATCTGTGAAGCAAAACAGGAGAGTTTGGAGGCGGACATAAAACAATGTGACAAGGTGCTGGCGAGCTGAAGCACATCCTTACAGAAAACAAAGCCGAACAATGTCCCAGAGCCTCGCGTAGTCCCACGATCCTCAAATCAACTCTCCCAAGTGCTGCCTCGCTTTCACTTCTCCAGCCGAGGCGCACAGTCTCTTCAGTTTGCATTGTCTAGAGTTTTCCTCCACCTTGTCGACCTGTAACAAAATATACACCTCAAACCTCTTTACAATATGGACCTAGTGTGGTCTCTGATGCAGTCGTGGCAGCTTCGTCATTGAGACAGTAAGCCAGACACTTAATATAAACCAGCTGTGTGAGCTGTGTTTGATGATAATGAATGTTAAAGTCAACACTAACTATATCTCAAATAGTTTATCTAAGCTCTGACTTTGTTCTGCTGTGTTGTTGCTGCTTATGCTGAAACTAATATGATCATAATCCAAACTTATCACACACATTGTTACTGGTTTCATAGATAACAAGCAAACAAACATGTCCTCCATTCTGACGTCTAAGATTCTGACAAACACTTGAGCAGTTTGTTACAAGCAACCCATGTGGTGCTGGCTGTGATATCCATGTCATCCTTCATAAATTTCATATACGGGTAACTGTACTGCACGTGTACATCACTGTCATCGTAAAAGTCAAATGGATAGAGGCTGTTAAGGACAATGCACTCCGGGGGAAAATATCAAAGGAAATTCTCCTCCAGCTCATAAATCTCTATCTAATCCTGCAAAAGGCAGTTAATAAAGAATGACCTGCTCGAGGAGGGGTACATATTAATCAATATCTTAATCATACCTTTGAACTGCGTCACACCTACCTAGATTAAAGGGGAACTTTCAATTTTACACATGCAGATCAGTTTACTTGTGAAAATGAGTTCTATTACGAAAACAATTCATATTGTCTTCAGAGCAGCTTTCTTTAGTCTGAGAAATAGAAGGGAAGGTCTAATAATAAATGCTATTGATACTACGTGCCAATTATACTAATGTGTACAGCGTTCACTTGATTTAAACATAGAAGCCTGCATTTTAGCACCAGCAAAAAAAAAAGTGTGTGAACATTTTGCATATATTGAGCCATCTGACTCAAAGGATGTGATGAGCACTCTTCATTTTTTTTAATAAGACAAAGGGACAACAAGTGGTCAATTTAACACGGCTAGAGAAAACAAAGTGTGCAGAATACCTGCCCTGTTGACAAGCCAAGTGAAGAAATATTCTGCAATATCCATTAACATAGAAGAGTAGAACAAACGATTTTAACATTTCACTAGGACAAAAGCATTAAAGCATGGCGGAGTTAGCGTGATAATTCTACCGCGCTAACAAAGTTGCCCCTCATCTGTCAACAGCGATGTGCTCTCCCGACGCTGTGACAAGAGTGTGAGGATGAAGCGTTAACTTGTACTCATTTAGGTTACTACTCTGTGTCAGACTAAAACCTTTATGTGGGCTCTGTCTAGGTCATCATACAAGAGGAGGCGAGCGAAGGAAACGTTGTTTATCCAAACCACGGGCCAAGTGTAATCAATTTACATGCAGTTTATCTCCAACAAGCTAACATACACACATCTCAGTCTCAGAAGGTATTTGGCTACTCTCGTCAAAACAAGGTGAATTTCCTTTTTGGGTTAAATCCACTGTGTACATGGAATACTGCCAGAGGAGCAAGAGGACCCAGCTGGAAGCGAAAACTGTGAAGACAAGAGCTCATTACTAAAATAAACAGTGTTCTCCTCTTCTGTGTCGTCTTTTGTCTCTCTTGTCCAATCACTTTCATGCATGAGCACCAGCGAGGCTTTGTTCTCTTCATTTGAGCGCGTTGTTTATGCGTTATTCAAGATAAAAGTTGGGAAGTCTTTCCGTGCCTCCAGAGGGCAGCGCTCTAAAGTGTTTCTCAGGCCACCTCATTTGGCAGTGGTAACAGCCAAATAACAAAATACACAAAGTCTAATCTGCAGGCAGGTGGAGAGTGAGGAGAGGGAAATAGATGAGGGATCATGTCAATGTTGTTCTGGTGTCATGGTGCTCTCGATGGTCCTTGCTGCATGTTGACACTCAGGATAAATAGCTGCCTGGGTCCAGACCTTTGAATTCGTCCACTTCAACGAGTTCAAGTCAACTCATTTGTCCGACATCGTGGCATTGATCGGTTTCTGGATTAAAGAGTAATCAACCAATAAGCAAATTAGATCGATGGTGGTGAATTAAAATTTTGCGATGTCCAGTTAGAGAGAATTTCCTGATGCAAAGGTTCAGAACATATAAATAATGTCTAACTTGCGCTATGATTTAGTCCCATATATATTGAAGTAGCCAATGTATGTAGTCAACAACTGACAAATAAAGAAACTTTAATTCAATATCTAAAAAATATTTATTGTCAAATTTCAAATTGAACTGGATGAATTATAATACATACTCTAATAATGAATAAATGTTCTCTTATTTCAAATAAAATAAGGGCTGGATGAAAGAATAAAATTCATAACTCTTTTGAAAAATGTGACTCTTAAAATAACGCACTTCATTTTAGAAAAATTAATTTATTTTATTGTCTTTGCCCTGCAGCTTTAAATTCAGTTCATTCAGGTGTGAAGTGACATCCATATTATTCTCATCTTCTAAAGATGAAATTGTGTGCAGGGTCTACATCTGTGTATGTCTGTTTTGTTTTTCTTAATTTCATTTATTTTCAGATGTGAGTGGGTACGTTTTCTCGAAAAATGTGTGCTTTGTCTCGTAGTGGCGCTTCAGATTGACACTTTTAATAATCGCTACGGTCTCTGAACACATGAGACACTGGGTTTTAAATGCCCGTAGGAAGAATGAAGATATAGGAGTCTGTCCATTCTTGGTTATAGACTCTGGTCTCGCTGTCCACTTTTCTTTTTTGAAGAATGCCATGTGAAATAACTTCTCTGACTCACATATTATTCCCACGGGTCTCTCTCCCCGTCTTTCTCGTGTGTGTGTGTGTGTAACTGGAGTTAGATCTTATCGGAATACACACATTTGATTGGCTGAGTAGCATCACGTGATACGATTTACAACGCATATAATTGGTCAGTGTATTTCCTGGACCGCTAAACGTGTGCCGTAAAGGCTAGAAAAGCTGCGCTGGTTAAAATAGAAGCTCCGTCAAAACGTAATAATTCTCAATTATCTATCGGTTTTAGGTCCAGGGTCCGGATACAACAGTGTCTGGGTCCGGAACCAGACCACGGTCCACCTATATGTGACCCCTGGACACGATATTCAACATCAGGGGTGGGACTAAAGCCGTTTTGCAGCCATTATGAAGCTGTTTTCAAGCCTTTAAGTGTCTATGCGCAAGTAATAACACACAAAAGAGACGACTACAGATGACACTGACGCTGCCATCGAGGCTGTTCTAGATAGATTAAAAGAACCCATTACGTTCTGTGTTTTGCTGTCTGAAAAAATATTTACCTCTGTACCTACTGCTACAAGACGCCATGTTGAGACTGAGGCATGTTTTCTTCTTCCGTGGTGTCTTTGTTGCTGTTTCATGGTCCCTCTTCCCTTCCTTTTGTGCTGATAACGTAACGATAAGCTGCGACTGCCACCTCTTTACAATACATTGTGCCTCTTCCACTCAATAGACGGTTGGTCTATGTGGGAGGATTGCCCGCTCATCTCAGAGTCGTTCACGCAACGGCCTCTCATTCACGTTTGAGCTGCTGAATAACAGCTCTGAATTTGATAAGACCCCCTTGAATAAAAAACTCATTTTACATATACGGCAGTACTTCTCAATATCCCAGACCAGTTCTGTTAACTTTCTCTCTTAACTTGGTTAATTGCCCATTCAGCCACAAGAACATCAGGGAAGTTGGTCAGAAATAAGAAATATAAAGATGACTGATTTTCTTTCCTCATTTTTCTCATGTAAATGTTATAAACACAACACAACATGGCCATCAAACCCAGTTTAACCCAAGCTTCCAAAATACACACTCCTTTCTTGGACTTTGGTCTCTCTCGCTCTCTCTCTCAAAATTAGACTGAATGCATCTGCAAGATCACACAGAATTGATTAAGAAAGCACCATCTTGCCACTGATTAATTCTTAATAGATTTCAATGCCTTTGGGGTGTCACCACATGTGTCTGCTGGCCTATAAACAGAAAGCCAGGAAGAAGCTGGGGGAACCATTCACACACACATGCAGTGTGTGTGTGCAACTGGTTCAGGATGGCATATCTAGAATGAGTTGTAAGAGCAGGAGAACACAAGCCAGATTGACGTGATGAATGTTAACGACATCATGTTGAGATGAGGATCACGATGCTGGACTGAAAAGTGCTGAATTGGCTTGAAGAAAAAGATCCCCTGAGATATAATTATTTTGTCTGCCCGAGGGACTACACCATAAAGTCATGTGATATTCACTTAAGACACGCCTCAAGAGACTGTAGAGGGAAATCAATGCAACCATGGCGACTGGAAGGTATCACAAATCGATGGCAGAAGTCCACGAGAGTCCTGCAGGACCGTCACACGTCTGTGTTTGAGGACAGATTCTCCACAGATATGGGCTCCAGAGGCATTAACACACACACACCATTAAACACCAATTACAATCCAATTACTACACTCTGACATCATCAAGGGGAGCCTTTTCGTTGGGGGGGGGTCAATGCATGTCTGTCACCATGGAGGTACTGAGAACACTAAGCTGTCATTCAGGAAGGTGACAACGATGATGGATAAAGGAGGAACGGCTGTATCCTGCCAGAAAGTCAGCGATAATAACCAGTGGGGTGTGTAACTCCTCTCTCAGGAGAGAGAGACACACACACACACACACAGTGTACAAAGCAACAGCTGTGTGTGTCTCTCTTCATATCTTGCACTGCTGCAGGTTTTGAGCCTTTTTCATGTTGCACACAAACCAAAACACTTGGTCTAGAGGGAGCCTTTTGCATTTCTACGTTACCGCCATAGTTCTCTGACACGTTTATGAAACCGCGATATCGTGAGTTTGCAATCTGCAACCACACTGCTAGATGCCACTCGATCCTACACGCTGTCCCTTTTAAATCCCTTGTTCAGGTGATATGTTAATTTCTTCAATGTGCGGCAACAGTCCAATTTAACATGTGCGCACAAATTCCTCTGGTTGAATTAAAAACGAGATTGTGTATCAACTATATAGACTAGTTGACTTATTTTGTCACAGAATGTCACTCTCATGGTTTGTTATCTCCACAGCCGTAAGAAGTGAGAGTCTGACTCACTTCTTCCCAGGGTGATACAATGAACTCTCTTTCTCCCTCCATTTTTCTTCTTCTCGCTTTGATATTTTCTCACCTGGAGGCTTTAGGAAGGATTTAAAGGAATTACTCTGCTGCTTCTTGAACAGAAGTGGAACCCCGCGTCGCCTCTGTAATGGCGTGGGCGATACTATACCATCAGTAGCTTTAAATGTGCACCTGCAGCGCTTGTGTGCGTCCTGCTGAACGAATGAATGAGACTCATTCTTTTGCCCTTTCTTTTCACACTCATCTTTCATTGATCTGCCTCCTCCGGTGATTTTGATATTACCTCCCTCTCATCTCCTGTTGTCTGCCGGTTTCCTACCCACCATTCCTTTTTCTTTCTTGTCTTCATCACACTTATCATGGCCTGCAACTGAATGGGTGTCAAAACCCAACCCTGAGCATGCTGGAGAAGAATATTACATTTTTTTCCAGTTTGTTCTCCTTCTGACATCTCTGCTCTTTCTGAACCCTGTCTGTTTTTATCTCTCACTTCTTTTGAAACCCACCTACCCCGCACCACAGAACCGTGGGCGTCTACATTAGTCTGATTGCCGTGAAAGAGAGCGAGTGGTCGGTCTGGGACTGAATAGTGGTACTTAAGGCGCTAATGACTCAAGCTTTTCCACTCTGCCTGTCGCTCATGACTGTGCGCCCTTTTGTTAACGGTGCGGTGGACTGTGGGGGAAGAAGGAACATGTGGAATATTACACAACTTTCAGTAAATGTAGGTACAAATAAAATCTATGCTTTCAGCCCATCAACCAGTGATGTAATGCTACAAATAAGCAGGGATGCACCAATCCGACATTCATGGGGATCGGCCGATCCCAATCTGATACCAGTGTTTAATAACAAATAAATACATTGTTTTTTTTATATTAAAACTCAATCCCCAGCTTATGCCTCATAATATCATCGATTTTCCAAAATATCCTTCTTCAACCAAATCAAGCTTATATTTCTGATGCACATTCAAAAGCATCAACTGGCTGGAGTGTTTAATTACAATATCACACATGCAGTACATGCATCTCAAGCATTATTTAATTATTGCTGTGCATGTTCTCCAAGTATTTAGTTCGCTGTTTGTGGAAAAAAACAATCACATAGCCAACAAAGTGGCTTTGTGATTCATCTCTGTCCAGACACAAATTCCCCCAAAAAACCCACTGCCAACTCGTCTTGCGCTGCCTCATTTGATGGAGCCTCCCACCCGTTTGTGCCGCTCCTCAGACCACCTCACACCATTATGACAGACGGGCTCAGCCAATTTCAAGGTCGCTACCAACCTTGCCGAACAATAGAGCCACTGAAATCGCCATCCCTCAAGCCACGTTGCTAGCATAGCTAAAAAACCTGCCAGTGCAGTAAGGAAATACATATTTCTTTCTATTCTAGTGGATCTATTTTATTCTTTCTTTATTCAAGAAACAGACTCACATTTCTAGTAAATTATCAATATAACTTTATGACCATTAAATCTTTTTTTTCTAGCCTACCGTCCACATTTGGCAGGTGTTTCCCTTTTATTCTTTTGAACCAGTGAAGACAACAAAAGTAGGAAAAAGGATGGAGACTGGGTGGAGCTGAGTTTGGACAACCATCCTCAAACAATCTTTGATCCTTAATATCTTCTAAGTCTTGTGGATTTTCTTTTACTCTGCATATGTAAAGAGAGGTTGTGAGTGGATGGGTAGTACTGGGAACTGATTTTGGGAGTTTGATTTCTTTGTGTGTCTTGTGTAATTGGGGTCTTGTACCATTACGTGGCCTTTTCCTCTTTACCTTCTGTTTTGGCAGTTTTCTGTCCCTGTAATGGGAGCTGTGAACCACAAGGGGGGCTAGGCCACAACACATTGTCCAGTCAAATGTCTTTAGACACAGCCTGTATTCAGGAAGCATGCTCATAAGTGGGAAGGGACCTTTTTTAATTACCCATGCGGCACACTTGAGAAATGCATAATCTTAGGTGTTTTAAGCATCTCAGTGTGCTAATTTAAGCTCCCGGGGCAGCATGGTACTGAATCCCAGCATTGATTGTATGATGGCCTCTCTTTTTTTTGGTTATCTCCATCTGCTTTACTTTCTACTGTCTCTCTGTCCTCGGTGTAACTGTCTGAAAAAGGAATAAAGCTTTGGAAGAGTGTGGATGGGCCACCAAAGAAAAGAGCAATCACCCCCTGTTACCATCCAATCAGCCAGGGTTCAAGAACTTGGAATGTCTCATATCACATCAGCGCTCAGTTCAATCTGCTGGGAGAGAGGGGACTTGACCCTCTGCACGCGCGCACACACACACACACACACTGCATATGATAGATGATGATATTTATACAGTATTTTTTTTTAAAGGAACTGAAAGAAAAGCAGATGTTACATCATGTGTTTATGTTTTTTGCAGAACCTCTTGGATGTATTGATGCCGTAGGTGAACATATGTACTCAAATACCAGAACATCTATATATTGATCTACATCTAAACCTCTTATAGTGACTGATTCCAGCAACTTGCCACTCGGCTGGGTGCGGGAGAAGATCCTGTTCCTTACTCGCTTCAACAAAGAGATTCCAGGCTCTTTCACCTTTGGGTGAGGTTCCTGTTTAATTAGAGTTTGCAGAAAATGATATGATAGAACTTATCGTCCTGGTTTCCCTCTGGTGTGTCTGGCTTGCGGTAAAGACCGTGTGATCTCCCCGTCACCCATGCATCATTACCTGTCTGTTGCACCTCTGCCCCATATATCAATTACCTGCCACACTAATACACACTGCCACCCATGGTCAACATGAGGTAGGCTCCCAATATATACAAATACAATACACAGACATAACGAATGGCTCCTACACCTCCCTTTTCAAGTGTGATAAAGACTTGTCTTAATCCTGGCAATGTATTGGAATCTCTGTGGGGATGTCCTTTGCATATCTCGAGAAACCGTTCAGCAGATCTGCTTCACACTTGGCGGGTGTTTTGCTGGTGACCCAAGAGAATGCTTTGTCAAATTTGGTGCAATTTGGACATGCAACATGTTCAATAATAATACACTTTGAATTCATAAGCAAACGGTGCTCAGTGCAGCAGAGGGGGCAGCAATCTCTTTGGGCCAAGCAATCGGCCCGCCCGGTCCATCGTGTAGGGATGCGACACAAAAACCAAGAAGAAGGTAGACATTTGATGTCCTAATACCGCTAATCTAAAGTATAAACCCTTTTGGTTTAGTTAACGTGGTCTTTCCTCCTAAAACAGCCTCACTAGGCTGCAAGCACAGCTGCTGACTTTTAGTCTTGTTTATTTGTTACCAGCAGCGATGGCGACGCTGGCATTGCTTTCACCCTGTAAGTGTGTGTCGTCATGAAAATCTGTGGCCCTGTAGACAGCTACTAACAGGAACCACCACAGAGGCATTTTCTGAGTACTTTGCTGGGCCTGACATTTATTATTATCGCAATAGCGTCACCGTGCAAGAAGCAGTCCCAAAACTTTTCATGTGTGCATTTGAGATCAAAATGAGTAGGTGTGGTCTGAGCAAGAGCGGCGGAAGTAAAGGGGTAGGAAGTGGTGAAGAGGCCACTTCCCAACTGGTCCGACTTAGTGTGGCGACTGGTGTGATCCCCTTGCAAATGATCTCTAGTTTGTTTTATTATTTTTGCCTGATTATTCTGACAGGATATCTCTAATCAAATACCACAAAAAAGCCCTTTTAAAGACTTGATTATCTCTATCCCCTTCAATTCATCTCTTCCTTCTTCCTTCCCATCCTCACTTCTCTATTTCTTTCTCTTCAGCTGACAGCCTGTACAATTCCCATCTCTCAATCAGATCCTTAGTGGCGGACTGTGCTCTGTTCAACCCTTCTCTTACGAGCTCTAATTGGAGTGTGGACAGGGCTGTTAGCGTGTTAGCGCTCCCATCTGATAAAGGTCAAACCTCCTTTCCCCAACAGGCAGCCGGGAAAAGGTGGGCAAGGTGGGAGTATGTGTTGGTGTGTGTGTGTGTGTGTGTGTGTGTGTGTGTGTGTCTCTCCACTTATTAAGCTTCACCTTAAGGCTTCGGTGAGGGGAGAGGCGGGCTCTTCCTGATGGCTGCTAAATGCCTTGACAACCCACTGTATTCCGGGAGTTGAACTTCTCCTCCGGCAGAGTTCCTACATATATACAGACACACACATACTGTATATAGACGCAGGGTTGTTGTGCGGTGATCATAAAGGTGGCGTGCAGGTGCATGGCTGCTGTCAGATTACGGTAATTTGCTCCACAGGATGATTTAGTATCCGCTGTGCTCCTGCTCATTATGGCCACAGAGACGAGGAGAGGAAGCAGAGGGGAGATGATTTATAAGGATTTAAGGGGGGCGCAATTGAATTTAATGCAAATCCGATTTGAATTTTAACAAGGTTACGAGGAAGTAACAGAGTGTAACTGCATACTGCTTAGAAAAAGTTTGGTTCAAAAACACTCTTCCCATTTATCGTATTGGGTTTACAGTTTTATCAAAGAGGTGCTTCAGATTTCAAACTGCACTACGTCTTTATGTACAAATTGCAGATAACAATGCCGTGTTTTTTTTAGGATTTTTGTAAATGCTTGAAATAGTACACATAGCTTGGAGCTGATACAGACAATCTTGAAAACGAAATCTGCTGTCACTCATTGAACCACTGACTCAGTTTTCCACCCCGCTGTTGTATATGACGGTGGCGTGTAAACACAGGTTTGATAGATGGTGCGTGACTGACCTGTATTCAGTTTACACTCGGGACTCTGACTCTTTGTGACATCTACCCAGCCTGACCTTGCGCAGCACTCGGGTTGCGTAGAAACGAAGATGAGTGAGCATCCATCCAGAGTCGTGCCAGTTACAGTTCAGTTAACTTGTGTTATTGATGTGGCCACATGGCTGCCTCAGCTCACTTTACCTTTACACACACTGTGCAGATGGATTTGCCCTTTAAAGGCCAGGATATAAGACTATGACTTTGTTCCATATGTTCAGTGATGTCATGCAAGTTTTTTTTTTTCAACTAATTACAGAACCCGAAACTCAAAACCCAGCTCCCCAATGGCTCCCAGAGGCTGAACTAACCTCTAACTAACGGACCTTCTGGCTCAATGATCACAAGGGCCTCACATTTGTTCAAAACCATGTACCGTGTATACAATATCTAAAGCACATTTCTGACAGTTCAGGTTTGGATTTATGCATTTTCTGAGTGGGATGAAGTGCAGTTGATGGAGGAAATCATAGTGAACCGGTCTGTTCCAGCATTAACAGTAGCACAGACTGTCCTGACATATATCTGACCAGAGCTGTTCATCAATTATGTTAAAGTCTGATTCCCATCGCACTCTAGATTTGGGTGAACCTGGCTTTGGCGTCTTCACATTTTAGAGATATGATTTTATACATTTCCCTCATGCAGCAGTTTCTCCATAGCTCTTAGCTGACGAAGGTGCTGGACAAGTCATATTTCCTCTTCAATCAGTGATCTCACGTAATATGAGTTATTGTTGGATGCATAGGGAGCAAAAGTCTGTAAGTCATGCTTAAGCTGCATATACAGTGGGTACGGAAAGTATTCGGACCTCTTTAAATTTTTCACTCTTTGTTTTATTGCAGCCATTTGCTAAAATCAAAAAAGTTCATTTTATTTCTCATTAAAACAAATGTAGAAATTTTTGCAAATTTATTAAAAAAGAAAAACTGAAATATAACATGGTCATAAGTATTCAGACCCTTTGCTGTGACACTCATATTTAA
>NW_022280055.1:3745170-3757721 GCF_004355925.1 Anarrhichthys ocellatus | reverse complement strand
AGATTGAACTTTTTGGCGTTAATTCTAAGCGGTATGTGTGGAGAAAATGAAACAAAGAGTGAAAAATTTAAAGGGGTCTGAAAGTGGGGACTTTCCGTACCCACTGTAACTCTATTTCTGTGTGAATCTTTTTGGTTTGTAGTCAGTTAGCCCTCTCTTTCCTCTGCAACACATTTGGCTTTTGAGATATGAGATACAAGAAACGGATCCATCATTGAGTTGATTCTTGACTTAGGAAGCAGCAAAGCAGTCTCACCTGAAGGTCCTTTTATAGCTGCAGCTTCTGATCACACAACATGATCTTCAGCTGCAGAGGGATAACGCTGTCATGCAATTGTAGATGTTCGAGCACTATAAAGACTTTACATTTGAGCGGCTTTATATTATCACACCAGCATACACAAATTCCACTATTGTTTTGCTCAATGTTGAGATCCCGCTGAGATCTCTTGCTTGCCCAGTTGGGTGAAGGTGCACCTCTGTAAAGGAAAGGGGCACACTGGATTTATAACACAAGACCAATCGAGAGCATCATTGCGAAACGAAGTGAGGCACAATGTCAATTTGTCCTGATTATCTCATTTTTGGAAGAAATACCGTCCTATATAAAATTGGATTAATCGCCCAGCCCTACATTAAGGCAATATTGTGTTTAAAAGCTAATTTTAAAAAAAAACATCCTCAACCGTCCTTGAAGCAGCATACGAGCAGATCTAAAGCTCCCAAAAAGTTATATAATGGACCTTGACGTGAGACTTACTCCTCACATCCACCCTTCTCTTACAATCCAAGAATAGTGACGGCAGAACTCACAAAAGTAAGGCAAATACATCATCACTAAGCTCTGTCTTGAAAGCTGAGGTGAACTTTCTGTTCAAGAGGGATACTTGTGTCTGCCATCTTCCCCGCGGGATGACAATTCAATATTGAGTTTGAGAAGTCCACATTCTCATCTGGGACACTTATGACAGTGGAGGAGATTCCTTATGAAGGGTAACAAAACACTTCGGGTCGGTCTCTGTTTGTTTGCCTCACTTCACTATTCCCAGAACTAGCCTGTGTTTTTACTACCGGAGTGAGAAGAACTGACACCTCGTTTGCTTACAATTTGTATTGTTTGACACAGGAAAGGCTTGCATGGTGTTCGCCCCACAGGAGATGAGACGGATTGTCAGAAGGTGACAAGAACGATGCCGTAAAGATATTTGCACTGATATGAGGAACATTGTTATCTTTTTCCTCCACTGGCAACAACCTTTGGAGTTATATTTTCCCCAGCTCTCTGTTGGAACGGCTCTATAATGAGATCGACTGGGAATCTCTGAGAAACTCCCGAAAGAGAAGGGGGGGGGGGGGGGGGGGGAATGAGATGTATAAAAACCTGTGCTTGATGTACCAAGAGGCAGATGTTGCCCAGGTAACGGAGGAGTTTGACATCTCAGGGAGGAAAGAAAAGGACAGAAAGACGAGTGGCATACTTTGAGGAGGGAGCCTGAGGGTTTTGTATAAATAGCAGATCGCTCATAACTTATCCAGCTGACGGAGACATTACCACACACACACAACTCATATCTGAGACCAGATCAAGGCCATTCAGAGTCAGGTGTCACTTTTCTTTCTTCCGATTGTATTGACCAAAATGAAATGCGATGTACAACGAGAACAAGAGTGATATGTTACACAAAACCAGGACACCAACAAGAAAAGAGGGAATATAAGTAAATAAATGTGTAAGGTGAAATTGAAAAGGATGAATCACAGATTAACATCGGAATAAGGACTCTTGTGGTATTCATATGACTTAAAAAGAGAAGGCAGCAAACTAAAAGAGAATTTATTAATTAAATTTAAAAAAACACTGACAGTGAAAAAAGGTGGCACATATTTTGTTTTCCATTGAAGGTGGGCTGAGGCATTGGGATGATAACGCATTAGTATGACTTAGCACAGAAGTCAATACAAAAGTGCTGCAGAATGTGAGATATTACATTTAGAGGGAGGAAGTAGCCTCGTCCCTCAGTGTGCTGATGCCACCTGTCTGAGTTTATGATAAAAACATAGTGGAAGTGTAACAAGAAGCCTGTGTGTGGGCGTCACTGCCAGCACAGATAAGACTGGTGCAGTTCAGCAGAGATAAAAGTTTGTGAAGCACTTGGAGATCTGCCAATTTTCATATATGCTTCAGAAAGTGGGACTGACAGGAATTTTAGCTTAAAAAATGAATAGAAGCAGACTTTGCTGTACGGCCTTCTGAACTGAGCTTTTTATAGACGGGGTATGCTTGAAACGAAATAGTTCCTATGAAGTGCTGTCCAACCTGAAGTTGTTGAAAGCTGTTCTGAATGTATCCAGGCCGAAAAGACTGCTGTCATAGAGAGGGATCGGACGTTCAAAAGGGGATAGCAGTGCTTTGCACTCATTGGGCACACGTTAAGTAACAGAAATGCTTTCCCCTCCACACGGTGGAATTTATGCGACAGCCTTTTTAAAAACAGGATAAGCAGAACTTACAAATGGGATTACGATGAAAACCAAGAAATCTGAGAAAAATAGCTTGAAAAAGGTGCTCGCCTTCGACTACGAAGCATGACATAACTACCTTAACAAGATCATAAGTCATATTTTGTGACTGAGATCAAATCTTTTCAATATAACTATAAAGATAATCAGTGAGAACTGACATTTTCTATTACACACTGAAGGAAGCAGCACAGGGATGACGTTATGAGACCCCAGCAACATAAATGATAAATGAAAACTTTTTATTTTATATTTTCAGCTTGATTCCATCCAGTCATCTGATTCTTGGCAGGTTGTGTGCTGTTAGAACTCAGATGCTGCATTTGAACCTAAATCCCAAACATCTTCAGCATTTTCTCCTTGTGTTCCTCTGTAACCCGTTTCTATGACTCTGCGAAGTAAAGACTTTTGGTCACGCAAACATTGGAAAATAGCAAAGAAAGTTGTCAAGCTTTTTTTCCCAAATGTGTGATCAAGAATGTGTTCCTCCAAATCCCTGTTGTCAGTGATTGAGCCTCCACAAAGCAAGTAAAATATCTACAAATGGCAATGAAGGATTATGAAGTAGTCCATTACAGTCTCAGTGGGCTGAGGCATGAATCGTCTTACTGTCCTTCTGTTCTAATTTGTGCTGGAAAAGTACTTCCCAAGCAGGGGTCTTTAGTCCACAATCTTGTCAGATACAGTGATCCATTTGGTGGCCTTTGGCAAGATGGAAAAAGTTGGAGAACCCCGGGTCTAATTGATCATCAGTCACTGCAGTGGGTCCATGCCCTGTAGTCGCTATTCAGCACTTCACTTCACTTCTCAGTATCTTTCCCTGCCAGCAGGCCCTGGATAGAGTCATTACAGCCAGACAGAGGCTCGGAAATGACTGGTCTAAATCACCAACTCACCTGGAGCACTTTGTGATAAGCTGTGAAGGGATGGAGGTGTGTGTGTGTGTGTGTGTGTGTGTGTGTGTGTGTGTGTGGGAATGACAGAGCGAGGAATACAGAGAGAGAGAGAGGGAGAGCAGTGACATATTTCAACAAATGACTTCAAACTCACTTTTTCTTACTTTGCCTCCACTTTTTACTAGTTTAAAACATAAACTCAGTTCAGTCAGTGCTTCATCTTAAGATGCCCTCCTGTAACAATAAAGATACATACACTCTTTGACACCATGCACTGTGCATTTAGCCATTTGTTTGTTTTATCTTCCTTTTGTCCCTAAAACATTTATTCATTGTTTATGCACCGTATAGTTCCTACTGTGCACTGGCTGCTTTACAAATCCAGTGGTATTTATGTGTACATTCATTATCCAGAAAATGCCTTATGTTAACAGTTTGAGAGTATTTTATCATAAGTATACCCCCATAAATAATAAAACATCTTTAATCATTTTATAGCTTGGCTTTGCAAAAGATGCCCTCTTTACTGTACCATTGTAGCCTGAATACTGCAGACTAATTTACTAACATCTTGTTTTCAAACGGTACGGAGAACTTAGAGGCTGCAATGATGGAACTGAAAGCCATATGTTACATTTAACAAATCACTTTTCTAGGGATGAATTTCAGCTAAACATGAAATATTATTATTCAATTATAAGGTTAAAAATACTATAAACAATGAGATATTTTGAACTGGGCAGAAACTATGGTTTCATTAATCCTTGGATGGAAAGCAAGAAGGGAAAGAGTTGGAATATGGACCTGCATCAAAATGATCCATCTCTTCGACAGCAACATTCAAATTTAATCCAAGGCACAGTCTCTGCATGTAAAATACTTCTCAAGTAATATTTTTTTAGTAAGCCCAGTGCAGTTTATAATGGATCCTTTGACAGCGGCAGACAAAGACATTTCAGACGTTCCAGAAATCCATGTGATCAGGCTGTCGGCTGATCACATGGATTTCTGGAACGTCTGAAATGTCTTTGTCTGAAATGTCTTTGTCTGTATTTTTATGGTTATTCCCTGAACCATCACTGATGGTTCAGGGAATTAATTAGATGTCAAACGACGGCTAATCCACCTGAAATCTGGCTGCCGCATTCTAAAATAAGTCAGGAGTTATCAGTTCAGGTTTGAAGTCAGGCTAAATCATTTACAATATATTAATACACCTTTAACATCATCTGATACGATTGTTTTCTGATACAATTAACTTATTTATTTGAGTATTTACCGTCAGTAAGACATCGGCCTCGCTCTGTAACCTTCACTATTTAACACACACTGGCTGGTGGTCTCAACAGCAGAACACACACCCACACACACACACACACAAAGGTTATCTTATAAGTCAATGAAAGAGGTCAGTGAAACTCCTCGTTCTTCACCTTCCCAGTGCAGCACAAGACTCGAATATTGATGCGTGTGTGTGTATCTGTTGACACTCTGTTACCCACCTGATCGTCAGCAAAAACACTGTCTGTGTGTGCGTGTGTGTGCTATCAGCTGCTGTCGTGTCAGAAAACCTCTTTAATTGAGTGTTTGTGTGTGCTGCTTGTTCTGTCTAATCCGCTGCAGTTTCTTCTTGACGGGCTGTCAGCTTTGACACCAACCGAGAAGAAGCGCGGACCCCCTCGTCAGCCGCTCTCGCTCTCGCGCTGAAGTCGTTCAAAATGTTTTCTAGGCGCAGAGATGGTTCTTTTTAAAAGGAGATTTGTTGGTGGGTTGGGAAAGTTGGAGGGGAGACGGAGCGAATGAGAGACCGAGCTAGAGTTCACTGCCTCTGAGAAAAGCTGACATTTTTTTTTCTTTCTGATTGGGCATGACGCATTGACAAGAGAGACGCTCTAAGGTAGGCAGGCAGACAGGCATGCCGAACAGGAGAGGCATCCCTCAGGATGTAGGACTCGCACACAAACAAAGACAGCCAGATATATGGTGGAGATGGGAGACATTTTACACTCCAGCTCTCTGGCCTTCAAGAGATTCAGCTTAGGAAACCATAAATACAGCTATACATACATACATACATGGTGTTGAAGGAAAGGATCATTCTGTACAAATCAGACCATTCAAAAAATGGTGACGTATTCAATTTGCTATCCAAAAAGCCAACGATATTCAACTTAAAACAATACAAAACTTCCCATAAAGAGTCTCAGGTTCTGATTCACTGTAAAGAAAGAGAACAGTAAACATTGAGGTTGTGTATATAGAGAGATAACTCCTGATGGTAAAGACACTTAATGAGAAAATATCCATAATATATAGCATGCAGCAGGCTGGTGGCTGTGCAGTTAAAGGGACCAGTCATGTTGAAAAATCAAGTAGGAGTAATGAGAACCGGGAATGTGTTAAAGGCAGACGAGGAAATCTGTGGTGATTTCACTCAGATAGACTTCAACGACTTCAAGTGAGTACGAGACACAAATCAGGTCAGAGTGAGGTTAACTAGATTCACATCTGGCCAATATGAAGAGGCGGTGCTTGGGGCGAGGCTATTCATGATGGAGAGTTGTAAAACATTGATGAAGGAGGACTTAAATGTTGAATGTTGTGGCTGACAATGGAGGGACCAGGGTCATCCTATGGATCGGAGGCTTTTGATTTAGCCATGTCTCTGTAAAAAATGACTCAGCGACCAACTAAACGGGGAAATGAAAGCTGGGTGAGACGGTTCAGGAAAGGGTTGCCATGGAATTTCTTCGACCTATTATTAGAATACTGATTTCAGCTGGTTGATTATTGCTTTTTTATTGTCTATGTCCCCGCAGGAGGACAACAATGGTGATGGGGTGTATATATAGTAAAAACAGGGGTAAAGAGTCTCGAAGAGCTCCACCATTCAGCAGAGACCCGCGTTTCTCTATAGAAACCTCCAAAAGACATGTGTACAATATTGGATGTAACCAGATGGATCAAAGGATCATCTAAAAAAAATAAAATAAATGGGCGATCATCTTTGAGGTGAAACACCAAGTCTTGTCCTTGGTGGAGTCCTGGGTTTGTGGCTTTTGAAGAGTGTCCAGCACAACTTGAGACCGCTTGTACAACTAAACAGGATTTTTGTTTCTGATGACTAAGTCGGCTCTTTTCCAGCAAACTTAAAAAACAGCAGAGGCAATCAGAATGAATTGGAAGGACTTAAAAGGCACGGATGATGTCTGCTTCAAAGATCTGTAGGAAAAAAGCATGATTGAAAGTAGAATAATATGGGGGAATCAAATTAAGGCTTTTACTATATACTGTGTGTGAAGGATATCGATCACTAAAAAGGAGAAAAATAAAAGGTTTGGGCCTGGGTGATTACAGAGAACTTCTTAAGTGGTGGGATCTTAATGGGGGGGGGGAGTGATTGGAGCGGTTCTGGCACAACTTCACTGAAAGTACCTGCAAGCTGCATGGGAGAGGCAAGCAGTCTTGAAGTATCAAAGCTCTAGCAACACGTGAAGCGGATGTTCTTCAGGCTGATCATTAAAGACACTAAGCTTCAGCTTTTAATAGTCCACAGGTTACCAAGCATCACTTGGTAGTAAAAAAGGAAGACGGGGTCAGAAGGTTTGACTTGGTTTGTGCCTGAGCGCCAACTACCATCTGAAAATACCCAGCCTTCTTGTGTCCTTGTGGTTTCCTGGAGAGGGCACCACCTGGACTTGACTGAGTGCTCGTGTGAGTAACGCAGGATAAACCCGGGTCACGTGGGATTTTTTGGAGTTTGACCCCTGTGCGAGTCATTGGCTGTCCATAACACACATGTCTGATCATAAGGCAGTTCAATGTCAAAGATAGTTTTTTTTGTTGAGTCAACACAAGTGGTGTACCGGACCACGGTTGATCCGTGATCGGTAAGGACGTGAACCGCAGATTAATTACACAGTTTAACGTTAACCACCGCAGTGTGAATTAAAGTTTTACCGACGATCGTTATTCAGTAATATGTCATCGGGTCATCTGCATTTGTGCTTTTCTAGTTGTCGATCTCTGATAATGGTACTTTGTAAACAAACGATCAGTGTTTAAACTGAGACGAGGAGAACGAATGTTACATTAGCTTACGTTATGATGCGTTCAGGCTCTGTTCAGTGAAAATTAGTATTGGGCGAAGGTAAATTATAATGTTATCATGATGTGTTAATATGTATATTCCACTTTATTTTATATTTTTCTGTACATTTTAATATGTTTCTACTTTGCACTGTTGATTGTTGTTAAATGTTATGCACCTCCCGTCATGTCAAATTCCTTTTCCGATTCTGATGTAATCTCGTAAAATGTAGTTTTGATGAGAAACTTGAATAAACCCTGTTTTATGAAGGAGATGTTTTCACAACAACATAGATATTAGAGATGAATTATGAGTTGTTTACACCAACTCTAAGCAGCTCATTAAAACTACCAATTACAATGTTTGTTTTAATACATTATTTACTTGTCATTTCAATTGTGTGTTTTTATGAGGGTAAAAAACACTGAGTAAAGTAAAAGGATAACATTTAGAATTTGTTGTGGTTTACAAACTTCAGAGTGGTTGAAATGATTTTTGAGATGTGGCAAAACTCTTTAGTTTTGTTGAATAAAACGATAATATGGGTCATCAATGACCGGTAATTAGTATCAGCGACAAAAAATCCGTGATCAGGGATCTCTAAAAGTTATATTTGCTCCCTTTTTCTTCTGACTCTGATACGATCCAAACCGTGAGTGTTATGATCTGTTGCACCACTACTCAACATGGTCAGTTTGAACCTGTGATGGAGGAGGAGGAGGAGGAGGAGGAGGAGGAGGAGGAGGAGGAGATCCCCCAGGTGGGGAGTCTGGGAGGAGGAGCTGGGAGGAGGAGGAGATCCCCCAGGTGGGGAGTCTGGGAGGAGGAGGAGATCCCCCAGGTGGGGAGTCTGGGAGGAGGAGGAGATCCCCCAGGTGGGGAGTCTGGGAGGAGGAGGAGGAGGAGGAGATCCCCCAGCAGGGAGTCTGGGCTACCTGCTGGGGTTTGGCCGGTGTTCAAAATGATCAAACCCGTTTGAAATTAAGCCAAACACCGGACTGGACCGCTATATTTTTACCATGAGGTGTCGTGAATCAGCACAGTCTCGGGGGAGCTTCTTGTCACTAAAATGAGATGAGCTGGTCCACCCTAAAGGTCAGCCCATGTTAAGTGAGCCTGGGCAGATGTTGTCGCTAGCTTTGGGGCTACCAAACCCCTTCACTTAAACCGGCAGGTGGCAAGCAAGACAGGGTTGGGTTCTTTCTGGAGTTGTAGCATTTATTCACCAACAAATAGCCGAAAATACACACTTCCATTGCTACGTTCTCAGCGCTACATTATTGCTAACTTCATACTCTCGTCACACGCTCTCACTTTCTCTCTCAAGGCACATTATACGAAACTTTACGTGCCACCGGGCTTGCAATGCACTGGCTGGCACAAAGCGTCTTGTCACGTCTCCCCCCAAAAAACATTTACTTTCTAGAGAAAATTAGGAGTAGAAAAGAGTCGCAATTTCGTCCTCCTTCGTCCTACAATATAATACTTGGTCATTTTTGGCTGTAATCAAAGTCAATCTGCAACAGTTAGAAATGTCCAATCCTCCTAAACTCAGTTCCTCCGTGATTGCTGGTGCCTGGAAAATAAGTAGAGCAAGTTATATAAAGTTGATAAGATACAGTGTGTGTATATGTGATGTCCATAGAATCGGATTTAAATCCAGCCCTTTTGATCATACCAGTTTTAGATTTTGGAGTGTTTTTAAGCCTCTCTTAAAGCCGGCTCCATGTCAGTGCTTCACCATTCCAAGGACTTAGAGGTGGAAACCCTGTCAGGCTATGTGTTGGAAAAAAATCAGTAATATCAGTTTCTAAAATTATCTCTATTTGACAGTTACCTCTTGTACTGTTTTTTTCATTTGGCGCCACGGACATATAAAGATCTGAATGGCTTGAACTTTGAATTCAGATCGACTGTTTTTTTTTTTTTTTTTACACCCTAAAATATAAAATGTACATTGTCGCTATAAATTCACCGTGTGTCAGGAGCTGAAGGAGGCTGGTTTTATTTGGATAACATGGACTGATTTTGATTTTGTCCTGAGAAATTATGGCCCCATTTGCAGATAATGCTCGAGTGTCACATTGCGGGGCCCTACTTCATAACGCCATGATAACACTCGCGTGTCGATACATAATTATCACGTGTTATTTGTGCAGATTGTGATTTTGCCGTCACTAGAGAAATAATGAGAAGAGGGATTTGCTTATGCCTAATGAGCTCTGCTGTTCTGTTTCCATCAAGGACAAAGATGTGAAGTTAGAGATAAGCCTATTACATCCTCTATTGCATCTTCTTATTATCTCTAAACAGAGTTTGGACAGCTGATTATTGCAACAGTTTATATTACACCCTTCACTGATGGCAGTAATCCCTCCAAGATTAGTCAGGCGACTTGTGTATGAATGCGGTAAAAGGATACAGGCTCTGTGTACCCTGGAGATATTCTAATGTGCTATGCTTTTGTGAGTCCAATATAATCACACGACTCTTACTATAATTCATGATGATTACAATATGAGCGTATTAAAGGGTTGATATTAATTACAGTCACCAAAGAGAATTCTCAAGCCCAAAGCCTTTGTACATTATGTATTGTATACTGTCTTGCGTTCTAATTATGATTATCTATTAATGATGTGCATAGCATGAGCTTAATGAGAAGCTTTTCTTTGACCACCCTGCGTTGGTTATTTTCTACTTGATTTGTTTTGAGCACCAGAGCGAGTGTGTCGGTACGCTCCAGGTCTCAATTTGTCTTCGACACAGGTCACAATACTGATACATTTCGAGGTTGTCTGCTGTGTTTATCTGATGATGGGTGATACTTTGACCAATACAAAAGCACAGTAGAGAGAACACCCTATGGCCCAAGCATAGCATTTTCCATAGATATGATAAAAAATAATCATTCTCTCTTATTGGAGTTGTGTTTTCTATAATGTAAGTGCTGGTAGTAAAACCTCACTAATATCTTCAGTGTAATCCCTTGTGTAATCCCCATTAACAAAACCGCCCTAAAAAGCCAAAACACAGAACTACATATTAGGTCAACACTGAGTTAAGACCAGAATTTGACCGATTGTCCAAACATGGAGAGCAGTATCTAAAAGGATTGTAGGTTTTATGTAAAGTGTGTGAGTAGAGTGCAGATGTCTGGGAGGGGAGAGGAAGACACACATGACAAGGGAATAAGAGTTGGATCTCACTCAAGTGTCCCGACCGGTTCCCTTGTCTTACAGTCAGGGTGGCAGCAAAGATGAACAAAAACATGGATTTATTCTTCTTATATTGTGTCTAACTTTAGTGGATCATAACATATCAGGTGTGGAATGAATCTGCAAATGCTTTGGTTCAAAATGAGACCAAACCTTTCTATGGATGTACAGTATGTGAGCCACGATTAAGGCCAAAATGTGGCCCGCAAGCAACCGACTAGGTAGGCCTCGATCTTAGTTGTTGGTCACCTGCGGCCCCCCTACCTGTCGGTTAAGAAGAGTGAGGAGTCAGCAGACGGTATAAAAACAGGCAATAAAATAGTTATGAATCACAAAAACCACGAAAGATCCCTGAGCATACAGTTATACATTTGCACAAAAAATATTGGGCTGATGGGTTCAATAGTATGTGAGAGAAGCTGGGGGACAAACTGACACACACAGGCTTAAGCCAGGCAGAGATGATTAAACCTTGTCTATACCATACTGAAGCTGAATGAACTCCGTTGTAATTTAATCCCCACGATCAGGTGTTCCCTGCTATTTTAAGCCACAGAACGCATTACACTACCATCAGACAATTATTCTTCTTTTTCTACACCATTGTCAATGTTACACACACGCCATGAAGCCTGAACAAATTGATTCATACGTATAAATCACTAGTGTAGATGCTTGTGGTTAAGCTGGCCAGCCGTTGAACCATCTGTCTGCACTGTTTGCTGTGAGAAACAGGAAATTATCTGAAAGCCACATATGTATAATGTCTGAAGATGTTGAAGATTTTGCTTACGGGGGTGTAATGGACCCAAGACTATAACCTCTCTTTCTCAGCTGCTCTCTACAAGTCAGATTTTCAGTGTGTTTTTGTCGAGCAGAACGTGTAAACAAGTGCAACAACAATAGCATGTTCTTGTTCTTTCTTTGCGCAACAACATTTTAGCTCAGAATGAAACCAATCTGGGGACAAGAGTCGTAGTTTTTTCAATGCTATTTAAAAGAGAAGTAAAGTTAATGCCTGAACTTGGCAGTAATTACTTCACTGTAACATGTGGTGTGTGTGCGGTGTCCTCTGTAGACTGAGGCCGTGCTGGAAGCCATCGGACGTATGAGAAGGGAAAAGGTGTCACTGTGGGAGAATGAGACAAGTGCCAGCTCTTAATCAGTAGATTCCATCTTCGCTGCTCATCCAGCTGTATTATTTCCAGCACTGTGATCATTGTGCAGTCCACTCTGCCTCTGTTCCATATCCTTCATAACCAATGTGACATGAAAAATGTGAATTTTCCCAGCCCAATATAATGAGCAGCTGCTGCACCGACTACGGTTCAAACTGCTATTAGACAAGTACAGGTTCTTGAAGGCTGCTATTTTTAGACAGACATGGGGGAGTTGTCTGTTGTAGTGTCATCCTACAACGGATGTGTGCTGCGTTGGAATAGTTTGACGATCCACAACCACAACAGTCATTAAATTGCATCGCGTATATATTGTCTAATGCGGCATAGATTCGTCAAAGGTGAGAAAACACATCTTTGAATTGAACAGCATGTGATTATGAAACCAGAAGTAAACATGTGAAAGGCAAAGGAAGGAAAGTTAATATAATAAACACACTTTTACATTCTTGTAAATAGATTCTGATTCATAATTAGGCCAACATACAGTCTTTGCGGTTAGTATAACCAAGGTGTTGGAGAGAAAGGAAATTGGAATTGCATTTAGTGCATCTCTATTTATATGACTTGCATATACAGTGGGTACGGAAAGTATTCAGACCCCTTTCAATGTTTCACTCTTTGTTTCATTGCAGCCATTTGCTAAAAT
>NW_022280055.1:3684649-3740170 GCF_004355925.1 Anarrhichthys ocellatus | reverse complement strand
GCTGAGTGTACATTAATGAGAAATAAAATGAACTTTTTTGATTTTAGAAAATGGCTGCAATGAAACAGAGTGAAAAATTGAAAGGGGTCTGAATACTTTCCATACCCACTGTATATACAGTGGGGCAAAAAAGTATAGTCAGCCACCAATTGTGCAAGTTCTCCCACTTAAAAAGATGAGAGATGCCTGTAATTTTCATCATAGGTACACTTCAACTATGAGAGACAGAATGGGGGGAAGAATCCAGGAAATCACATTGTAGGATTTTTAATGAATTTATTGGTAAATTCCTCGGTAAAATAAGTATTTGGTCACCTACAAACAAGCAAGATTTCTGGCTCTCACAGACCTGTAACTTCTTCTTCAAGAGGCTCCTCTGTCCTCCACTCGTTACCTGTATTAATGGCACCTGTTTGAACTCGTTATCAGTATAAAAGACACCTGTCCACAACCTCAAACAGTCACACTCCAAACTCCACTATGGCCAAGACCAAAGAGCTGTCAAAGGACACCAGAAACAAAATTGTAGACCTGCACCAGGCTGGGAAGACTGAATCTGCAATAGGTAAGCAGCTTGGTGTGAAGAAATCAACTGTGGGAGCAATTATTAGAAAATGGAAGACATACAAGACCACTGATAGTCTCCCTCGATCTGGGGCTCCACGCAAGATCTCACCCCGTGGGGTCAAAATGATCACAAGAACAGTGAACAAAAATCCCAGAACCACACGGGGGGACCTAGTGAATGACCTGCAGAGAGCTGGGACCAAAGTAACAAAGGCTACCATCAGTAACACACTACGCCGCCAGGGACTCAAATCCTGCAGTGCCAGACGTGTCCCCCTGCTTAAGCCAGTACATGTCCAGGCCCGTCTGAAGTTTGCTAGAGAGCATTTGGATGATCCAGAAGAGGATTGGGAGAATGTCATATGGTCAGATGAAACAAAAATAGAACTTTTTGGTAAAAACTCAACTCGTCTTGTTTGGAGGAGAAAGAATGCAGAGTTGCATCCAAAGAACACCATACCTACTGTGAAGCATGGGGGTGGAAACATCATGCTTTGGGGCTGTTTTTCTGCAAGGCGACTGATCCGTGTAAAGGAAAGAATGAATGGGGCCATATATCGTGAGATTTTGAGTGGAAACCTCCTTCCATCAGCAAGGGCATTGAAGATGAAACGTGGCTGGGTCTTTCAGCATGACAATGATCCCAAACACACCGCCCGGGCAACGAAGGAGTGGCTTCGTAAGAAGCATTTCAAGATCCTGGAGTGGCCTAGCCAGTCTCCAGATCTCAACCCCATAGAAAATCTGTGGAGGGAGTTGAAAGTCCGTGTTGCCCAGCGACAGCCCCAAAACATCACTGCTCTAGAGGAGATCTGCATGGAGGAATGGGCCAAAATACCAACAACAGTGTGTGAAAAGCTTGTGAAGACTTACAGAAAACGTTTGACCTCTGTCATTGCCAACAAAGTGTTGAGATGAACTTTTGTTATTGACCAAATACTTATTTTCCACCATAATTTGCAAATAAATTCTTTAAAAATCAGACAGTGATTTTCTGGATTATTTTTATTTTTCTCATTTGGCCTCTCATAGTTGAGGTATACCTAGGATGAAAATTATAGGCCTTTCTCATCTTTTTAAGTGGGAGAACTTGCACAATTGGTGGCTGACTAAATACTTTTTTGCCCCACTGTATATACTGTATATACTCCACACGTTTCTGTAAAGGCTGTTTAGAATTACTGTGTTGCACAATGCAATAAATGTTTTTCTGTTGAAATGGTTCTAGACCACAGTAATCGCTTGCAGAGACTGGATGTCTGTGTGTGGATGGTTTTGTACTAATACAGACTTATCTTACGGAAATAAGATAAGGAAATACAATCAACGATTGGTTGATTACGGTGTTAACATGAGGACCTTTAAGCCTACTCACCATTACTCTCACCCAAAATAATGCAAATTGATGAATGCATGCAGCTAGTGGCATGTTAGTTCATCTTAAAAGCCTTCAAATACGTGACAATGTAACACTACATCATATCCATAGTATCGGAGCTTAAAAAGCAGCAATCTACCTTATACAAGCAATGGGTTCAAAGTGGTTGTGTGATACACTTCATACAATCGTGCCAAAACACAAAGGTAAACTCACCAAACTGTCTGCTTGCTTAACCGTGTGTGCACTGCTTGTTCCGCTAGCTGTTAGCCAAATACTCTGTCCAACACAATAACGGTGTGAAAACGGCCTCCTCCCCACCGTGTCTCTGGCTGCAGGGCCCCCATTGCCCTCAGCGGTGTTATCACAAGCGGCCCCTACCAACCGAGGGCTGGTTAAAGGTGGTGAGTGAGCAGTAATCAGGCAGTCAATGGCGGTATAAAACGGGTAATAAAAGGTGTGAGGCACCATAAGTCCTTGAGCATGCTGCCACAACTGGGCACCCACAATATTGTGCAGTTTGCTGCAGCAGAATGCGAGATTAGCCATGGACAAAAACAGAGGTGCACGCTCACTCACTCTCCCCAAGGTTACGCCTGGCATAGATAATACAAAGCCATTATTGGCAAACAATATACAAACACCAACTTCATCAGTCAAACTGGAGAACTTCAGAAGTCTGAGTGTATTTTTTATATTTTGGTGACATGACACGTTGTGGGGATACGTTTTTACTAAGAGAAAATACAGGTTGAGATTGGACTGGCTCCTTCTTGGGAAAGACAAGCGAATTATGATTGACAGACGCTCAGGAATGATGGGCATGCCGTATCTTTATTTTTACTGAGAGGAGGAAAGAGCGGGAAAGAGAAACTGAAGACTCGGTGAGTCATTAAACACAGCAAATGAGGCACTGATACATTCTGAATCATTTTAACGCGGCCCCCTCCACGCGGAGTACAGTCGACAGGCAAGCATGGCACCAGAGATAACAGCAAATTGCATACATTTTAATGGGCTTGACAGCGAGGGATCAGAGAGAATTAATCCACAGCTTTGTCGCACCGTATCCTGCTAATGTGGCTCTTTACCAAGCCATTATAACCTCACTCAGACACTGACAAATGGAAAATAAATGGCATGGAGATAGCTTCCATATTCACCGCATGGCAAGGATGGAATGTATGTATGTCTCTCGGGTTTAAAGGGATAGTTTGCTGTTGTTAACCAAAGGTATGAGCTATGAATAGGACTGTCGTTGCATGGATATAAGCTATGGTATCACTTTTTTTTCCAAATGCCTTCATTTTAACATCTTTTCTACAATAAAATGTCCATCCATCCATCCATACATACATGCCATACATACCATGTGTAAAATCGTATACATTTTTATGGAGTATCCTCCAAAGAAGAACAGTGACAATAAGACAATGCTTGTGAAAGGTCCATGTGTTTACTTTGGTGTCTAAATACTACAAACTCATTGTTCTTGAGCAGAAGCGGCAAGATATTCTAAAATGAGTTGCGTTTCCCGACTTCCTGATTACGAAGTGTCTGACTAAAGAATAAGTGAACAAGACTAACAACCTTTGGGATAGTAATGTTTGCAATGCTATGGACACAACGTGGTTGGTCCTCTTCATGTATTGATCTCTGTCAACGGGGAACTGATCAGACAGCACAATTTCCAAAAGGACACTGACCATCCACGTGTTACTAAATTCAATCTCTTTGCTGTCAGAACTTCTTTTTATGTATGTATGTATAAATAATGTGGAGTGAATATTGCATTTTAATAACAACCCCAAAGCTGATTTCGGCTAAATTCTCAAGCCTGTTCAACTCTAAAAAGTTTTCTTGTGTAGTGTTGACAGCTCTGCTTCCCTGGTTTATACTTTAACTTTTGATCATTTACTTACCACATTATTTATGTATTTATTCTCAGTTTGCCGGGATTTAAAAGTAAAAGGATGGCATGCAAAATAACCCCCCCCCACCACCCCACTGAACAGATGATTAATACAGGAAGAATGGGGGTTAATGCGGCACATAACTGCTGCAGTGATCTCTCCCCATGCTGGTAAAAACAAAAGGAAGAGAATCTTTCACTTGATGTCTGTATTCAAAAACATTTTCGAGAGAGAGAGAGAGAGAGAGAGAGAGAGACTCTCAGCTCCCTGTGTGGCAGCTCGGAGAGTAATCATAGATTATTAACATTTATATTGAAATATGAAGCCCCATTAGAAAGCATCTGGTAAATTAGATTTGGTTAGGCCTGTGTGTGTGTGTGTGTGTACATGCATGTGTTTGGGTGTAAAAAAACAACAAAAATCTAGTTTATTGCAACATGGTGGCTCTAGCTCATTTTAGCAAGTCAATATCAGCTCCCGGGGGTAATTTACATGGATCTATTCATGAGGCTGAATTCACCATGTCAGTACAGTTGTTGGGGCCAACTGAGGAAACGGCTGCTGACATGAATCTGATGGAACAAAGACATCTTGTTGTGTCTCTGCGTGTGGAGCTGCTGATCGTGATTGCGTGTGTGTAGTTTATGATGTCGGTTCAGTAGCGGTTTCCCCAGAAGTGGACGTCTCACAGGGTCACGGAGGGCCTTTTGATGTACTTGGGAGTGCATTAGTGTGTGGGAGAGCGTGCTTGTTGTGGGATATATTTGTTCTCAGGTGACTTAATAATTGATTTGATGCAGAGCTGCGTTCATTTGCAGCGGAAATTTGCAGTTCTTTTACGGGAAGACGATCGATCCTCGCTGAAGTCGTATCACTTACAGGGCTTCCTACATTTATCTGCAGATCTGCGAGTAATGTGCTACAGTGAAGGAAGTGTCAGTGATCATTTATTTACTTCTAAATACATGAAGTTATGTATTAGAGAGTGAGCAAGTAGCATCTACTGTTGTAAAATCCTGTTGCTCAGAGTGATTATCACAGACAACATGATACTTAAGGGCTTCTCTAAGTAGAGGCCCGTTTTGCCTTAGGTAGGATGAGAAGGCCTGAAGATGCAAGACTTTCAGGGGGTATTGTTTTCCATAACTGAGAAGAACTCATTTCAGTGAATAGCCCAATGATTACATATTGATGTGTGGCTAAGCCTGCCTGTTGCTGTCTTTTTTTTTTCCATTATTTAAGGATTTTACCAGGTCAAATGCAAGACTGACTTCTTACAGAAGTCTGCAAATGATCAGTTTCAAGAAAATCAAAGAAGCAAGTAGAAAAAGGACCACGGGGATACGATCTGCACCCTCACATTTTAAATCCAAAGTATGGTAAACACTACACATACAGTAAAGTATGGTTAACACTTTTCACACATTGTCATGAAAAGACTTAGATCTGGCTAAAGCTGCTTGTAAACTCATAAACAGGTAGTGTTAGGGTATCGGGACCAACACGGGTGCTCATAGTGCTCGACAGCGGTCAAGACAGCAGTCTCTCGCATCAACGTGGTCCAACCAGCCGACGCTACAGCAGAAGTGCACCAACGAACTGATGTTCATGTTAAATGCATTCAAACGGCACATACCGAGCAGACCATGGATGTTTGAAGAGAACGCAACTGAAGGGCGGAATTGGCGACGGACTTAGCGAAGTTAGCGGAAGTTGTGACTGTCTGTTTGGAAATAAGGTGTTAACATGGGGTCTATACAAAATACATATATGGAAATAAGATTCACTTCTTTAATTGACTTCAGGTCATATCTGATGACATGCATGCTGAAAATCAGCCAATGTAGAGATTTTCCAAAGTAGAAGTACCCAGAAGTGTATGATTTGGTATGAACCATTATCATGTAATTGTCTCTACTCTGCCACAGGAGCCACTGTACAGCAAACGTTCGTTGCCCTTTTCTTAGGTCTGCACCGCTGATGGTGTTGTGCGTAGAATCCGTCCAATAGAAGGATACTTGATACTGTCTGTAGCAGTTTAACTCCTGAGGTTTCAGTTTGAGTCCCCAAAATCTCACATTGGGAGAGTCAGAGTTTGAAGCAGTCAGACTGCTAAGATGTCTCCTCAAAACAGAGAGACAAGAGAGAAGTTGAACTGTGATAATGGCAAAGGGGAATCACAGCGGGCTGTGTTGCAGCATGGAGTGATATTGATTATTTATGTCGAAAATGAAAGAAACAATAAAGTTGTCATGGAATGCCATGCAATCCAAACCGTGGCAGCTCCGCCGTCGCGTCGATTTCCATTTCTACAGATGCACGGGCTCTGCTCTCATGTCTGTTATCACAGAGCGCGCAGAATCACCGTCTTGTCTGTGACGAAGACGACGTTCAGTAATGGAGGATGAGTTAAGAATGAACTGCCCTGTATGCCATTTCTCTAGAGGAAGTTCAGCATGGAGAGAGCAGAGTTGCTGACAGTACTCCTTGTCACCTCTGCTGCTAAACTCCTATTAACTCGCCCGGCAGACAGCATAGTAGACTTTTAACAGAATTCAATGATTATCCCAACAGCCCGGCTTGGTTTGTCCTCTGCCCCAGTCTGCCTGTCAGTCACTTTAATTACTCGTGTTGTAAAACCCATCAACCACCAACCGAGGCTACACACCAGGGCCCAGTTACATTCAATACCAGCCTAACAGGAGCAGTGTCTGTGAAAATGCATTTTCTTCGGCTCCTTGCAGGGAAAGCATGGAGTTTTTGAGAATTTGAACAATGTATAGATAACCATACGTCAGATTTTTAGGAATATAATCAAAAAGTATGGATGTAGTAAAATTACTACGAGGAACTTTTAATTGGTTATGAAATGTAATATACCGATGCCTCTATATGACCTACATAAGAAAGCCAAAGGGGTGGGGGAATCGAGATTCTTATATTCTGAGATTCACAATCAATTCACAACTTCTAAAAATCAATTTTAAATGTGTTTTTTTTGTACAAAATATACTAGATAGTTGAATGTGTAAGTTAATATTTGATTGTGAAAAGAAACACAGCACTGCCAAGGCTATCTGCCAGACGTGCCCATGACGGGAGTCACAAAACATCACTTTTATAAATTGAAAATTGAATGTTCAAGCCGAACGAGGAATAATTAAACAACAACCGTGATGACAGCAAACAGAGAGCAGCAAGCGTTACCTATCAAGAAACCACACGGACAGACCCAGATCAGGTTTCGCTGCCGCCTTCCACCTGCTGTCAGAGCTCCGGCAGGAGGCCAGGAGCAGAGCTTCACCTTACTGCACCGTTGGGTCGCTGCTGGGCACGAACACTGACCCACGCTGCTGGAGGCCCAGGCCGTGTTGCTGAGCCCGCTGGAGGGAAGGGAGGCACGTGAGAACCAGGACTGTGTGGGGCAGAGAGGTTTTCTACACAATATGAAAGTTCCTCATAGTAGCTTTAAATGACTGCTCTTGTAGTGTCCTGCATGCTTGAAATTGTCTCCATATTTTTGTTAAAGCTTAACTGTGGGTGGCAGCTGCTGTTAGCATGAATGGATTTCAATTAGGGGTGGAAGGTATAAAAGGTATAAATCTACACCGGAATGAATTTGCCCACCGGCATTACTTTTGAATTCACCTTGCTGACCGATGCACCAATCCATCGGCTGCCGATCGAAACAAGCTGGTTTTCAGCTGATCGTGAATGGCCGTACCAGCGCTGTACCCCTTCTAAAGCATTTCTATTGACATTTAAGGAAAATATATCATGATATATCTTCCGTGCTTCAAGCTTATACCATGACATAAATTCTGGACCATACCGCCCAGTCCCAATGTTAATGTTGACTCGGTTCCACTGTTAGAACTAGTATTGAAAGGTCCAAAGCAGTGGCGGGCCGTGCATTTTATACCTGGGCCTTCACTGCTGTCCTGCAGCTGAAACACAGCTACGGTTATTATTTGTTTCGTGCAAAAATGAAGCCAACACCTACAGATAGAGTGCGTCTCCTCTCTGCTCTGACTGCAGCTGGGACTGCTGCGCCAGGCTTCTGTGAGAGTACCCGCCTGTGTGTGCTTTGGGGCGGAGGGGCTCACAGCAGCACCCGCTGCTCGTTCACGGGAGTGCCGTACGTACGTGCTTTAACGTCAGAAAACTCTCCCAATAACACCAGAAAAAGTCCCTAGATTTGTCGCTAGTAGCTTTTGACAAAAAAAGTCACCATGAGGGTTTGGAAAGTCGCCAGATTTAGCGAGAAAGTTGCCAATACTGGCACCGGCTAAATATGTCCCCAGAGCAACATTGGACGTAACAATGGTTCCTATCGCATATAAAACCAAACAAAAATCCATCTTCATAAAAACAACTTGTACAAATAATAATATATAAACAAGCATATTAAAGCTACTGCAGATGTACAAACAAAAGCAGTTGACTTCCAGAGCTGCTGTTCACCATTTAAAGACAAAGTCCTTCCTCCTTTCTTTGTTAATAAAGAGTTTAATCCCACAGTTGTTCAGTACATCCGTGTGTTTTAGTTCCAGTAAGAAGTCCTTCTGGATTCATGGACGCCAGTGAAGACAGTCGAGCCTCCCCAGTTGTATTTCTTGAATAGGTTTTAATGCGTTTGAGGGCTGAAAATGTCCGCTCCACAGAGGCAGCAGATATTGGGATTGTCACCGCCCAACATGTCAGGCTAGCTCACTGACCAATCACGTACTTGTAGGCCAGCTAGCAGGTGCTGACACATCAAAGAATAAGCCCAACATGTCAAACTAAAGATCTGATTGGTTGAACACTATGACAATCAACAATATTGTCCCCATTCTCTTAAACTGCACATGGATGCACGTGAGTCTGCAGGCCTCTGCCTCTGTTCTTACCTAGAGACACAGAGGTGAAATCTGATTGGATAAAAGCTCTACTTAAAACAAGCTGCACTGGAAGCAGAGCAACTGAGGAAGACAGTAGCTGTGCAGTGAGAAAATAAGATAATGGGAAAAATATTTTTATAAATTATAATACATGTAGTGTATTTAAGAAAAAATATTAGATTATGAAATAGCTATAACTTTGTGATTCTGTTTAGGCCAGCAGAGAAGGCCTTGCAGGCCCTGACAGCCCACACTGGTCCAAAGTAATTGCTCAAACCACTCTTGTAACATAATCCACTTGGTACGCCAAATATTTTTGCCTAAATATGCCAAATCATGGTTGAATACACCGCTGCATTCGTTTGACTACTCCAAATGAAAAAGTAGTCGTTCATCACCAGATCCCCTTTGGTTGACATAAGTTATACAGGTGCACGGTAAGCTGTTTACATCGGTTGTTCAAGACCGACATGAGCTGGCAAAGTACACGAGTATTGTATCTGATTTCAGTGGATTTTCCAGGTGTCTTCCATTTTGATTTTTGCCCATATCCATACATATTGCCATCTGTGCTGTTAACTGATCTGAAAACGGGGGCCAATCCATCTGTTATGTGTGTATGCGTGTGTGTGTGTGTGTGTGTGTGTGTGTGTGTGTGTGTGTGTGTGTGGGGTCTCTCCCTCCATTTTAAATTTAATTTCTGTGCTATGTCTCCACATCTCAATCACCACATTGTAATTCAACTGGTGATGGTTTCCACAGCCACATGCAGTTTGAGGGCAACACGTGTGTGTGTGTGTGTGTGTGTGTGTGTGTGTGTGTGTGTGTGTGTGTGTGTGAGTGAGAGTGAGAGATGCATCTTTCTCCTCTCTGCATCCTCTTCATGCATAAATTCCCGTGCTGTGGTGGCGGCAAGATGGTTATTTACCATGTCTTGGACAAAAAGAAGGGAGAATCACTCGTGTGGGTGTGTGTGTGTTTGTGCATGTGCAATTGTGTGCGTCTAATCTTTGTTTCCATGTGCGGCCTGAATGTGAGGCAGCACGAAGGGAATTATCTGTGTGTGTGTGATTCCATGTTTTTTATGAATACATTGCTTGCGTTGAAGGATAGCTCTGACTGATTTTGGGCCCCAGTACATGCGATAGAGTAAAGTCCCAATCTGCATACATGAATGTTAACAGCTGCATTTTACTGAAGTGTTCTCAGGGGCCAGGCCGTGTAGGAGATGTGATAAATATAAGCTATTCCTTAGAATGAATGGAAATTCCATTTTGAATAAAAAACAATGAATAAATAAGTAAAGTTGGGCGGGTGCTTTAAATTCTACATTTCACTCAAAATAATATGATTTTGGTGAGTTTGCTTTGGCTTCACTTAGCAGGTGTTCCTTTGGGAACGTCAAAGTGTTTTGGATCCACAACACTGTGTGGGAGGTTGCTGTCACAGGATTGCCTCCAAAATAAACATGGTTCAGAAAAAGTGACACAAAATTGCAGCATGTACACAGCGAGGAGTGACAAGAGGGAAAAACTGTAGAAATGGGAGATACAGCCGGCTGCAATAGAAAGGAACACGTGCTTAATGGATAAAAGAAGAGCATGTGTTCTTTCTCTTCAGCACAGTCACTCAATTACATGTTATGAAATGCTTCCTCAAGGGGACGAACACAGAACGAGGAAGAACAGCAGTGCAGTTGGTTTAATATCTTTAAAAGAAAACATATTATTAAAAAAGAGCTCCTGGTGAATTCAGACGAGGCTGAAAATGCCAAAAGCTCAGGAGACAAACTGCGTAGAAGGAGAACGCCCATCTATGGAGATGTCAGATTGAGAAGACGCTTGTCAGTGGCAGCGGTTATCTCTTCATCCTCATACCTTCTGGAGACGCTCCCCTGACACTTGCTTTTCACACCCTATTTGAGTCAGTTTCATTTATTCATGTCACACGGAGCATGTGGGATATCAGCTGGTCACATGACTCGCTCCATTTTGCTTTTCAGATCTGATCATTCTATAGCGCTTATTGGAATATGATCCTGTTCGGTTCCCTCAATTACAAGATCTTTTGCCGACCGCCAAGGGCTTGTGGTCAAAGCAGACGCACACAAGTGTAATATGGCGCAGGAGTAATGTAGCCCTGTGAGTGATGAGTTTCGGCTCTACCCATGAAGGTAATTCAAATAATATGATGAATGTCAGAACCAAGACGGCAAACTAGCATTACAGCTTCACTGATTTCATGCTTATCTTTCACAATAATAGATGATTATACTGTATACTGTAGTGCTTCTCGCATTCATCTCTGCAATGAATTAACCTAAACAGTGTGACATTTGTAGGTGGAGAGAAGTGAAGAGGATAGCTGATCTAAATTAAGAGTTTCTCCAGTCCTGGTTTGATAATGTGGTGTCGTCTAAATTGGAAAAATATGTCCAGATTATGACCGCAGCAGAGTGGTGCCTCAGTGTGCAGCAATTTTAGTCCAATTATCTGGATTATCATCAGCCTTTTCATTTTCTATCCGTTTATCTGAAAAGCCAATGTAGATAAGTTAGAACCATAACGAAAGTAAGAGAAACGACTGAGAGCAACATTCAAATAGAAACCAGCAAATGACTCCAGTCAATCGGTCTCATCACAGAGTCCCTCAGGGTTTCAACAAACATATTGTAAGGAAGAGCCTGAGTTATCAGTATTTAGGAAAGTAATCATGAAGACTAACAGGAGTAGGTCATTTACTGAGCAGCTATCCTTATCAGGTGGAGCTTCGTCTGCTGAAGAACAAAGAACAACGAGAGGAATCGTGGTGTGTTAGCTGAGAACAAATTCAGTTTTTCTTCATGTACATGCTAAACTATTTGGAGCACACTGTAGTACAGAGGAAACAACACTAGTCATGAACTCTCACTTTGATTTTATTCCAAATATTCACATGGAAATCCAATCATTCAATCTTTACTTTTGATTGTTATGATCTGTGTCCGTTTAAACAGAATCATGATTTAGATAAACTCATAGACCCAAGTGTTAATTTTGCCTGATTCAGACACAGCTTTACATATTAATAAGTCAACGTCTGATATACAGCATATATGCAGCTGTTTTTATCTTGCGTAGTGCACCGATTATCAATCAAAGCTACCCAAACTGAAAGAAAAAGATCAGAAGGGCTGCAACTATTTATTTTCACTGTCGATTAATATGCGTTATTCTTTCAAGTAAATGTTTTGTGTAAAAAATGTTTTTCTAGGAAATTGAATGTGTTTTTCCACCATTTAACATCCGCACGTTTGAAAAGACAACTCTGCCCAGGACCACAAAGAGTCATCACCAGTAGGGAAACCAAAGGTTGGTGATCAAAGTATTTTTCATATATATATATATACTTGTAGCGAAGTTTATCCACAAACACTTATATCACAAACTTAGCTCGAACAACACGAGGCGAATACCTTATTCTGCAAACCCTAAACGCATGGCCCCAGACCTATTATTGTCTGAATATGGCATAGTCCAGCTATGCCAGTGTTAAGGCTCCATAGTATTCTAAGAGCGGTTGGACTAGTGAGAGAGGGAACAACTGATGGCCAATTTAAACCGGCCAAAGTGCCCTGAATTGAAATGCATGTCTCTGTTCTGCGAGGGCTGTTGTTCTCCTGCCAGTGGAGTGTGACTGGATTTAAAGCCACGCTTGAGAAGCAGTGGACTAATTCATTGTGTTCCTCGGCTACAGCGCCCCAGCACCCGTTAAACCATACGTTGATACCAAATATGGTCTAAGTGTTTCAGATTTTTGTTGTTTGTTTACTTGAAGTAATCTCACAGCCTTTTAATTAAAAGTTACCAAGTGATTAAATGCCTGCACGCGTGCTCTCTCCACATACGAACACGCACTGGCACAGATTCCTCTGGCGCTGTTCCCTGACTGAGGCCGTTTGCTAAATCCTAATGGTATTCATTAGTTTCTTCATTTGTGTCCGCGGAGGCTGGGCACCTTGACGACGCACTATTGATCACCTCTCAGCCTTTGGTTTCTGAGAGCAGATACAACATATCTACAAAAATCATCCCCTTTAACTTATTGAGCTGAATCTATTTCATGGGGCTATGAAAATTAAGTTTCAAAATGGTACATCTGCTCCCACAATTCAGACCCTTATCCATAACTGTAGCAGTCTTGTAAAATGTCAGAAAGTTGTAATCTTAGCCAGTAGAAGTAGGAGGAGATCTACACTGTATGCCACATAGAAGCTGGGAACCGGAAGATTAGCGATGCATGCATTTTAGTCATTCATCTGTAATAGAGGAAAATAATAGGGTTAGGGTTCACAAGGTTAAAACATTATAATGGAAGTACATGCTCAATCATTTTGGGTTTATACTATAAGTTACACACATTTGGTGAATAATGTAACCTTTTTTTTTTTTTTACCACTTTATTGATGATCCATGCTGTGATTTGGTATCAAAAACTTTTGACATTTGGAGATTTGTGTAAAAACTGAATTTCCAGATGGTGAGCGCTTCTGTTCTGTTCAACCTTCTGCTCAGAATCCCCCTTATTGTCGATAGACCTCTGAATGCCTCAGGTCTCTATTCTGTGGTACAGTTTCATGAGGCTGTGATAATCCTAGAAGTCACAACAGGTCATGTTATACAGTGACGTCAAGTTTCATAATATCAACACACATGAATACAACTGGGCTCATTGGCTCCTCAAGAGTCTCAGCTTTCCAGTCACACTGGTAGGCTGTTGGGATGTCTTGTTTATGTTTAGGTAAGTATATAGAAATATTATAACATACGTTTTACATCTGAAAATACAAGTAGTTCTCATCTTCATGGTGAGTTCATGACAGCTGAAAATACCTCCATACACAAGCTAAACTACAGAGCACTGCAGCCAAACTGTACGATGCAATTATATACACTGTGCATGTACAGCACACAACTCCCTGTTGATGTGCCTGAGTATATTTCCCCGTGCTCTTCATCGCTGGTAATTTGTACAGAGACAGTCTGGCTCTGTTTTTATTGCTTTAACTGGATAAGACTGGACTTCCCATTTAGACCTCGGCATCTCCTGCAGCTTTATTTCTCCACGGAATGAGAGGGCAGGAGTTAGAGCGGACCTCCCTATTGATAATGATAAATCACATTGTTTAGTACCCGTCGCAGAGTTATTTCAAAGCAAATACAATGAGGAGAAAACAAGAAAATACAATATGCAAACACCTTTTAGAGATATTTATGCAGCAGAATAGTGCAGCCTTGTAACAATGTTCTCATCTGTCACATAGTTTGTGTTCTTACATTATTAATGTTGTTTTGACTAACTCACTGCTAATACTTGAGGTCATGAGGATCACGATGAAACAGCATTTTTAATTATATTTTGACATCCTAGTTCTTAAATACCTGTCAAACATATTCTTTATTACCTTTAACCCTCTGAACCCCGAGCAGTTTACCAACGTTGCTCCAGTCACGTTTTAATCACTGCAGCCTCGTGTTATATATATATATATATATATATATATATATATATATATATATATATATTACATACAGTAAGCATTGGACCTCTATGGAAACAGCACGATCATGACTAGAAGTTAGGAGAACTAAAAAGTATTTTATGCAGTTATAATGCCATAAATCATAAAAAAGTTGCAGTTGAATTTCTTTAATTTATTTGCAAGTTTTACCAACATTGGGGAAAAAAATTGGTGTTTTGCATGCTGTACATATACTATTCAAACCCGGCGGGGGGTTATTATTTATCTTTTTTCGACACGTACAAAAAAAGCAACACTAAAGGTTCTGTGTATTAATGTCAGCGTTACAGATCAGAGCAACAAGCAAATATGTACAGCAATGAGAAAACTGTGATTTTTATCTGCATAAATCTGACATGACAGCATGAATATCATATCCTGTGCAAACTTCGAACAGATGTACGTTACAGAGGATTTAATAGAATTGATTTCTGGAGAAGTGTGTTGTTGAGCTGTCTGTGTTTGTTACGTTGGATTATGTTGCAGTGCAACTGTGAACAGGAAGCCGGTGTAAAAGAGACCACCTGTTCCGTAAACATAATTATTACATAACTAAAGCAAAGGCAAGCTTGAGGCATGCGATACAATTGGCGACTTGTTCCTGAGTTGTAAATCGTGGCACGGATTAGGTTTGCTTTTAATCACCTTATCACTGAGAGGTTTGCAAATGCATTTAATTGAATTCTGAAGTATGTTTTGCTCGTTTTTATCTTAAACCAAACAAACATGGCATGCTTTCAGGTAATTAATAAAGAAATCTTGAATATTTGAGCTTTTGAGACTGACTCTAAAGGCAGTTGTACGGTATCTTAAATCTCCCGTTGAGTCGGAACACAGACTAAAGATGCTCAGGCAAATGTGACCGGATCTTTTCTTCACAAACAGTGAGGGCTCCTACTTTAATCAACACTTACAATGAAGGGAGGTGCACCAGAGAGTCATTTACAGACTTTCTGGGAAGAATGCCATCATAGCCAATATCCTGAATGTTGCCTTCTCTAAGAAGCTATCTATTCCTAAATATTTCTGTCAGGCATATTGCAATGTGCTCTCCTTATCTCCTTATCATAGAATACAGAGCATTGTGGATTGCATCAGCGTTGCTTGTTTTCATCACTTTCCCACTCTGTAGTCATCTTGGCAGCCACGGCCCACGCTGCACTGCGGCCATATTTAGCATGTGGACAAACTTCCTAAAAGGTTTGAAATGTGATGGTTCACAAATATTAGATCAGTTCTCTCACCAGACACACACTTGCACAGTTGTCAGTGTCCAGCAGGCACTCTCCTACTGCAGCATAATAAGAAGCGTCTCTGTGCATCAAAGCTGAAAGCTGTGCAGATGGTCCCAAATGATGCATAATGCAAGGCCAGTGGTGTAGTGCTTGTGTCAGGAAGTCCATTACTATAATTTTAAGGTCTGAGGTGTTGTTTGCAGCACCTCGCCACTCACTTTTTTTTTTTTTTTTTTTTTAAGTCATAATCTAATGGGAGAGGGTTTCGCACCTTGATGTCAAGTGCAATTTCCAGGCGTGTGCCTTCAGATTTGGTCCTATCATCTCTCAAATAGAGAGGGCCACAGATGGGTGTGCACCAGGGTAGTGGTGCTAGATTACCCTGCCTGGATAGTTAACATCAAAAGGGCATGCAGGCGTGTGCGTGTGCGTGTGCGTGTGCGTGTGTGTGTGTGTGTGTATGTGTGTGTGTGTGTGTGTGAAGACACCGTGTAAAAACTGAGAGGGAGCTTAGATGTGTTTGACAACAATGCAATGAAACAATGGAATGAAATGTTTTAGTAAAGCATGGTAACATTACAAAACGCACACATATACTGTATATGTATGTATGCATATATATACACAGTATGTGTGTGGGTGTGTAGGCGGAGCTTAGGGGTCCAAGAGGCTTTTTTGTAGACCTCATTTGGTTGCATGTCTGTGTAAAATTTCAAGTTAATTGGACATACGGGATGAGGGGGCTAAATTCTAGGGGGCTCTAGCGAGCAATTTTTTCATGTTCGAGCGTGGGACCCATAAAATATCAAATTGTCCAGCAGTCCTGATATGCATGCCGACTTTGGTGCGTTGTCGGATATGATGAAGCCCCCAAAAAGGCGATTCATTCGAGAGAATAATAGTAATTCCTACAGTTTCAATAGGGACCTCGCGGCCCAACGTTGTCGGTGCTCGGGCCCTAATAACTTCATACGCCACAACAAGCGTGGCCCCTGTGTGCGCACTTTTTGTCAAACTGATGTCCTCATGCGTCATCAAATGTTTTTTTTGTCCAGTGGGGAAGGGGCTTTATGAAGACATTCTTGAAGGATAATGGATCAGCATCCGGCTACATGATTACATTATCATGGTCGTCTTGTTTTGTCCCTTTTGGTGACAGAAGTTTGTTCTCCATTTCTTGGTTTTCCGCTGTCGCGACTGATTAAAAAGGGAGAAAGAGCGCTCGGTAGAACAAATGCCATGTTGTCTGTTATAAACTCCTCTCTCTGCAGTCTCTAATTAATTTTCTAAACCCAGGGCAATCCATGCCTGAGGAGATAACCTCAGCCTCGCTTTATGCAGTGGACTCTAATTTTATCTGTTAGATCTAATTGGAAGGTAATTTCCACTGCTGCCACAGGACACTTGTGAATGCACATCCATCGACCATCAGCGTCTAACCAGATGGTGGTGGATCACGAGAACATGAAAGCATCACTGCCTGATGTCTCTACCCTTGTGATCGGGGGGGGGGAGGAAAATGTCGACTGACCAGTTTCAGAGCCAGATGCTTCCCTTCTGCGTCTACCTTTAGCACGGGTTTGACCCCTATTGTCTAAAATAAGAACAATGCACTTTGTCAACCGAGACTCAAGTTGTTTAATTTCCTTTATCCTTTTGTATTCTTTTTGCTGACAGTAGATGTAGCATGTACTACATGCCATACATGTATCATATTAATAATATGTACAATAAGTCAGACACAACACAAAAAAGACTGTCTGTGATTTAATACATTTTCCTAATGACCATTAGCTTTTTGGCAGTGTCGTATCACCCTCAAAGTATAAACTGCTCCACCAGTTAATATTACCAGAAATACTGATTAAACTGCTCGAGTCAGCTCGCTAACTAACTGTTACAAACCAGCTAGCATGCAAAGCTATGTGACTGATGAGCATTAGCATGTTCCCAACTGCCTAGCGCAGACATTTGAATAACTTTCGACAATGTGTCATCCTGTGACCAGACCCTGTGTTGGCCAATCCAGTAAATGCAAGTGCACATTCCTGTTGGATCTCTTTCCTCGTTAATACAATCCAACGGCTGTGCAGTGTTTCTCAAACTAATGGACATGTTACTCAAGCTGGGCTTAATGGATCATATTTATTGACGTTGACTATAGTTTTTTTTGCTCATTGACCCATATTCTCGTTTGCGACATTGACTTCCATTTGCCCAATTAAACAGTTATTTTTCTCGTCTTGTCATAAGAATTTATTTAATGATAAAAGGTGTTCCATCCAATCTCTCTGGGCCCTGGTGTGTGTGCGTGCGTGTGTGTGCGTGTGTGCGTGTGTGCGTGCGTGCGTGTGCGTGCGTGCGTGCGTGCGTGCGTGCGTGCGTGCGTGCGTGTGTGTGTGTGTGTGTGAGAGAGAGAGTGAGAGGCGCTGTCCGTAGTGCTGAAGCAGAGCAGAGGTCATGACTAACCTCACTGTATTAATCCACAGACTCTACGTGCCTGCCCCCTTCATACATTAAAAAATATATATACAGCACTCAGTTAGGGATACGTTTTCATGCGAGTTCTCAGATTAACAAATGTATTCTGTGATTTTTGAATGGTAGCCAGATGTTATGCTGTGGTTAAGACGGTGCTCTGATGATCCCGCAAATGTGGACAAAGCAACTGCAAGTGTATGGTGGTTTATTCACGCACACTTAGATTAATTATTCATACCAAAATAGGCTGTGATTTATTAGAGGAACTAAGAAATGATATGTAAAATCAAACACCCCCATGTAGCAAGAATGGAATAATCCTTTGTTTCATGAACCCATTTTTCTGACGCCGACACTCCTCCACTGTGAGATTGGCAGTTCAAACAGGCCTTCAATCAAATTGTCAGTTAGTTGACTATTCGGTGTCACTGCTCATGTTTTCACTTCAGTGATACCTGAAACATGTCTCCACCAAAGCAGCCCCTTGTACTATTTTAACACATGGTTGTTTATGGTCTGAGCACCGGCGTAGTGATAAGTGCTTGGCAGCTCACCAGTCACAGGACTGTATATCACCAAGCTTCTGGTGCTACTTATTTTTCCAAAAACCCATGGATAACCTCCACTGTTCAAAATCCAGCTTCAAAACCCGCCTTGGCTCTTATCGCTATCACTTTTCTCTCTGTGGTAAACAATTCATCTCGTCGTCCTAGTATTTTCCATCTATTTTGCTCATCTGAGACGGATGAATATTTCTTTTTAATAGTGCAGAGCAAAGCAACCTCCTCATAATCATTTCTTTTTTTTGTAGCACTTCAGTGGTACGAAAAAAGAAAGGGAATTAAAATGTTCAGATGGAATTAAAATGTTCAAATGTTTTCAGATCACTATTGACGTCCCTGTAGCCTAAATGCATTTTCTCATCAGCCGGCTGCTGTCAGGTCTTACACACTACCAAATAATGTGTCAAACAGTTAAAAGTGTTCGGAATAATTAGCACAGTGAAAGTGAGTTAGCTCCTTACCTTTCCTCTCCACCACTTTCCTTTCATGTAGCAGTTGGCCTGAGGGTCTGAGCTGTGTTTCTGAGAATCATTAGCCACAGCCGGCTCCTTTGAGAGGACCCTGATTGCCGCTCTATGAAATGTGTCTATGACACTGAGTGATACTTTTTGCCACTCGAGCCGATGAGAGCGGAGGAGAGAAGGGAAGTGGTGGAGGGGAGGAGCGGAGCATAAGAAAGTGGACAAGAAACAGAAAATACTCTCTCAGGCTCAGAGTCTTAAGACAGATCTATAGGAACTCGTGGATAATGTCCAGAGAGCACCAGAGCGTATCGCCTGTGCATTTGTGCAGAAGTACAAAAAACAATAGATCCAAACGGTAAATAGTGGATTCAGTGATACTCAACTGAGATCAATATACAGACACAGCAAACTGCTGTTTATCTCTTACTTTCACAATAAAGTAAAAAAAAACAAACAGCTTCATGTTAAATGCTTCCTCCTCCATCCTTATGTGCTTAACCCTCGTGCTTCTTTCCTGTTTGATTCAGGAAATCTTTTGACTGTACTTTTCGTCGTCTGTGCCCCCCCCCCCCCCAATTCTCATTTATTTTCCTCCAACCTCTCTTTGATCCAAGACGCCGTCCTCTTTTTGTTTGTTTTTTCGCTGACCACTGCAGAAGCTTTTGTCTGTGATTCTCGTCCCCGAGCTTACCGAGCGTTCGCCGTCCGAGGCCTGCATCTTATCTCGTCTAATTACCGAACGCCGATGCCGCAGCCTTCTATGTCTTCACCGGAGCGGGGAGAAAGACATAGCAGGGAAACAAAGAATGAAAGGAAAACTCGTGGCGGCTGAAACAAAGGAAAGTTCTAGCGAGGGCAGTTCTGAGGAAAGTCTGTGAAAGCAGGTTACAATGAACAGAGAGAGAGAGAGAGAGAGGCGGGCAGTTTGATGAATCTGATGTTATTGTTCAAGCTCCCAGGGAGTGCCACATGATGGCAGGTGGAAAATGGCACCAGGACATGAATTTCAATATCCACTCTGAATGCACTTGCTTGCTATCTTTACTGACCAGCGATAGATCCGTTATAAGAAGTTTGCTCAAGGGGATGCGAGGCAGAAGGCCAGTTTCGGCTTGATGTTTTATGTCTGTGCTTCGGTCCTAATCCGTGAGTCATCACTTCCTGTAGGCAGAGAAGTGACCAATACCCATCACCAGAATTTAATTTTGAGCAAATTAGATCTGGGGCATTTCAGTACTGAGCTCTGTTGCAGGCTGTACTTTGTGATGTAGCCTGGTAATCCATTTTTATTTGTACATAAAAAACTTGGTTAGTGTCACTTTAATCCTTGGAGCTGCTTTGGCTCTTCGGGTTTCCAGGCAGCAGAGATAATTCTGTCACAAGACGCCCCCCATTCCCCGGCCAACCGAACTTCAGATCAATCAATAGCTCTTGACACAGATCCACTCTGCTGAACTCCGCCTGCAGCCTCAGGGGCCAACCACAGGGAGCCAAAGACGGAGATAAAACAAGATAACACACACACACACAGAGACAGGATCTGCTCAGAGAGTTGACCTTCATTTCCATGTGAGCTTCTTCTTCTTCTCTTCCTTTCAATTCCTCTCTTATTCATTGGAAGACGAAAAGAGGAGAGCGGGAGGACAAGGCAGTTAAAAGGGCAGTCATACAAAGGGGAATTATTTCATCTTATTAACCAGGGGAACAGTTTGTATGCGTTTCTGTCGTTTGCATCCTTCTTTATGTCCCTTTTTGGGCCAATACAATGTAGACTGACTGGATGACTGAATCACAGTTTTTCTGTTATCTTGGTCAGTTATACAATATTTAAATGACAAAAAAGCAACATGGACTAACGCAAAACACTTTCAGATGTAACGTGTGCTATGCTGCATTGTAATATTTTGAGTGGAGAATGAGGGCTATTATTACTTCTATTTAAACTTCAGGCTATGTTCCTTAAGGAGACTCTTTTACAGAGCAACAAACATTAATTTGTGTTTTGTTGCTGTACAATATACATCTAATTAGTCAGCAGAGAGGATTTATCAATGTTTTCAAAATACAGTCAGGTTGATTCGAAGAATTAGTGAATTTGTTTTCCGGTTTGTTGCCGTACAGCACTCTTGTACCAAGCAAATCATTTTGTCATGCGACCCCTTGTGTAATAAAACATAATTCATTTATTTCCCACGACACAAAAACAAATGAAAAAAATGTGACCGAAGGAAATACTCAATTTATTTCAGCGTGTCCTTGTTTAACTTGCTGAAATCTATGATTGCTGATACTTTTCATTATTATGAAGTTGGCTCCCTTTGGTGTTATTGTGATTTATCAGCAGTATGTTTTCAGTTTGAGGGGTTTGATTATATACTGTAGTAACCAACCACTGCTGGTCCATGTGGTGTTGAACCCGTGACATAACAGCAGCCTAAAACTACTGTAATAGAAGCTACAGGGCGAGGACGGCTGTTTGGATGGAAACGGGGCAAATCTAGTTTGGGTTTGTTTATCTTTCCAGAGGTTTGTTCCATGTATCATGGATTATTAAGATGAAAAATGACCAGCAAATTACACACTTCATTATTCTTTGAAGAAGTCTTTGGTATGTATGAGTATTTCTGTTGGGTAAAATAAGTATATGCAACTTTTGAACGATTATAAAAATGATTATTAGTTGCAGTCCTAAAAACCACCCCAGGACCAGTCCTGAACCTTTGTTTGGAGGTTCATGAATGTAGAGTGTGATTGATGTGATAAAATAAAATTGATAAATTCTTTTAACCTGAATGTTTTTCTTCCTTCTATCTGAATCCACATCAATGTATTTGATGCAGGGACGGAGGCAAGCGGTACTGTGTTAAAGATAAACCGCTCGTTGAGCAGAAACGCACACAAACAGTGCGCTTCCTCTCCATGTTTACTCATGCCAAGCGAGGCCTCCTTATTGATCGGCGTGTCGCTCTGAGATCTGAGAGAGTTGCTCCTCATGAGAAACCCTTTCATGTTCTCCCATCTGCGGGACTCTGCTATAACTAATGACCTGCAGGGGGAGGGGGGATGGGCAAAAAATAAAGCGTATTTTAGGTTTTAACAATGATTTCAACCTGAAAATAGCCGTCTTTACAAGGGAAGTGTTGGGGAACTCGAGCTCCTGAGGTTCTGTGTGCCTACGTGTGAGTGTGTGTGTGTGTGTGTGTGTGTGTGTGTTGGGCCATTTTTCAGAGAAGTTTGCTAATTATGGCAGACAAAACAATGAAAAGGAGAATGCCACGAGGCCTGCAGATCCCCAGTGCAGAAACACACACGCCCACTGAATGTGTGTGTAGAACGACGAGTGACAATTATCTCATTGCTCCAAGCGCTGCTGCTTAGACTCATCAGCAACCTGAAAGAGATGCGCTGTGACAGAACGAGGAGTAAGGAGGGGAAAAAAGAAACCGAAAGAGGAAAACAAGTCCTATCGACTCTTTACTCCTGGTTCTATCAAGGGGACTGAAAACATTCAGGCCATCTGCCAACGACACAAACAACCGCTACATTGTTGAAAATGACACGGATGTGTCAAAATGAAGCTCGGTTCAACTTCATTGAAGAAAACTGTTCGGAAAGGAGGAGGAAGACGTGTAATGGAGAGCCAAATCCTGTGGAGAGATGATAGAGGTCACATCAAGTGAAACTATTTTTCATCCATCAGTCTGTTTTCTGGCCAGTTTCTCAGTTCCTGTCCGAACAGGTAATGCAGGGCAGACCAAACCCTCTCTTCCCTGACAGCTTCCCTTAGGACTTCCTCAGTTCCTGTCGAACACTGAGATTTTAAACCACCAACCTATCTTGGGTCTGCCCCGGGCTCCCCCTACAGTCTCTCCTGTCCACCTCTAAAGGTAACCTCCCAGAGGGGCATCGTGAACCACTTAAGAAAGCTCCTCTTAAAGTGGATGAACAGCGCTCTCCTTTGAATTTAATTTCGATTTTGACATAATCTGTTCAAAATAGACTTTTACCAATTTTCCAAAGCGTTTCAATGTCGTACATGCACAGATAAGCTAAGTGCAGCATGAAATGAAATGTTAAAGGTGATTAAACCTACTGTATTTACAACAGTTTCAGACAAACCTAACTTTCCAATTGTACTTTGACTAAATTTATTCCACCTCAGAGGAACTCAATGTAGTTTTGTGGTAGGACGGGTAATCAGATTGAGTGTATGTAATGTCAAAACACCAGACATTGTAGTTACCAGTGTGATGAAATAGATAACATGCATGCTGGCTAGCATTCCCTCGTGAACAGGATGGAAGCAGCAGAGATGTCAAAATAAAAGGGGGTGTGCAGGATACCTGGGGAACCTCATGTGCCATGTAAAAAATCCATCATTTGTTGCAGATCAGCATACTCCGCTCTCCAACCCAGCAGTTAGCTCACTTACATCGGCCGGGTTCTATTATGGAGATCCTGCAAAGATGGCTGCTCTGACAACAGAAAGCTGATCCAGATGTTTGGTGTCAGTTAGAGCACCTCTTAGTCGATCAGTCGACTAATTGGTCTTTATGGTCTTAGTCAACTGAGATTTCTTTAGTTGATTAGTCATTTTCTATGACTTATTTCCCCAAAACATATGAGCACATCTCTTGTAAACACAAGATTAGAAGCGGGGCTTTTGTATGATTCTTTTTGAGAAACTCAGTTTTACAGATCTGTCGATTTCAATCTAATAATCAATTAGTTGACAAAGTCTATGTCGAGTGAGAATGTCTTAAGTTGAGGACAGCCCGAGTGTCGATGTAAAATGATTCAGTGTAGTTTCTCAGTAAAGAGAATGGTGAAAGGTCAGGAAAAGAGAATACATTTACACAGATTTGCATCAAGTATAAAGTGTAAGAACAGGAAAACATTAATCTGGTACACTGCTGCCACTTAACAAGGACAGACTGCAGTGCATCCTTCAGTCTTCGGAGAAGGTGATTGGCTGCAGTCTGCCTCCACGGACACAGACTCTGCTATTAGTGGAATTGGTGTAGTGCTGCTGCTTTTCTACAGGAATAATAGTCTGTCACTCATGTCGTCCAACAGGCTCCGCTGCTCAGGGCCGTGTTGCTTTTACTCTTCTGGTTAAGTTAGCTACCAGAAAAGTGTCTCCTTCATCACTGACATCTGCCCACACCCCCTGCATATGGCGATGAAACATGAGCGAAATATCAGTCATGCATGGCATTGGCATATCTGCAAGAATTGTAAACATGTCTGTTATATTTCGACTATCATCAGCACGCTGTTGCAGAGACACGATGACCTCCTGAATGGCTGCCAAGAGCGTTTTGTCTCCTGTAAGTCCCCCATAAAGGCGCAACAGCCAGTGACGCATTCTCTTAAGTGCATGGATGCTGAAACCTGAGATAGCCTTGTGATTTATCAACCATATCTGTCACATATTTCAATGCTATCTGTGTACCTGTGCACTTCTCGGGAGCAATTGGTTCTCGCGCTGTGTGAACTCCCTGTGGTAACACCTCATTCACTCACTCTGATGGAGGAGTTGCTATATAGAAACCCAGTTCAGAGCAGTTTGAGATTAAGATGCATTTTATTGCTCTTGCCGCGGTGGAGATGGAGCACCAAAGACGTGAGTAAAAGTACGAGGAAACGGCAGTGCAGGAGGTATGGTCAAGAGGCAAGCTGCAAAAGGCCAACGTTTTGTGAGATAATAGAATAACTTTCAAAATAAAATGTAATGCCAACATTTTTTCCCTCAGAATGTTACAAAAATGTGTCGAGAAAAGAATAGAGAACTAGGATATTGTACTGCAGTAACAATGCTAAGTAACTCAATTGAAACAATGCATAAAACACAGAGGTTTAGCAAAACTGAGCTTTTAACAACGTCGCCAACAAATATGCTTAAGGAGCAGGAAAAAGAAAAGAAGAAAGAAAATGGATGATTTCTACTTAAAAAGCATCTCCTCTTCTACCGACATTTCCCTCCAACCCTCTCACTCCCCCCTCTCTCTTCTCCAATTCCTCATTTCCTTCCCTGCTGCAAAATTTGAACAAGATAAAATTTTCCCTGCTGTGTCCGCTGTTTGCAGTCGAGTCTTGCGCGAGAAAGCATAAAGAAGGCCAGGGTGTTTGGCTGTGAAGCAGAGGCTGTATGTAGTGGGCCCATAAATAACAACGGTGGCAGCAAACATTCAGGAGAACATGTCTGTATATACCAATGGTGCATGCTAAACAGGCAAAGACGGACAATAAACATCTGCAGCTTTCACATTAGGGTCGGCCTGGCAGGGGCTCTTGGAGCCTGACAAAACAATGCTGTATGTACAGTATATATTCATTGAACTGGTGCTTTGAATCAATATTTGAACATAATGTCTTGAAGGACAGCATTTAATGCCCCTCCTCTCTAGCACTGTACCCATGCAGCTCACTATGATAACAGTGAGAGATTACCACCGAAATTTGTGAAACAATGGTACCTTGATTCTGCAGTGTATGACACCGATTTAACGCACAATTAAACTTCATTGGACTCGCTCACATGAGACAGCCGTCACTCGTTTGTCACCGTTAGCAAAGACACCAGTGTGGAGTGTTGTTCATACACTTCACTGATAAGCCGTCTGTATCCGTCCATATTCAGTACATTTAAATATTGCTGCAGTGTTAACTCCCCCAAGTACAACATAGAGCAGAAGCTCAGCCTAGACTCAGAAACGGTAGCATCTCGGCAGTCGTCGTTTGCTCGGGAATACTATGCTCCTCTACTCTTGAAAGTAATACTCGGTTCCCACTGAAGGTAGCTAGTTAGCCAGACATGCTCATATTTGCAGCTTGCGTGAGAGCAAATAATACTGTTTACCACTCCCTAAAACGTGCCTCTTGTGCTTTTCATTTTTTAAAGGCTAGAGCAAAAAGACTCACTGTCGTCTTCACTTGCAGTCGAGAGATATTTGATAACAACAAAAGTTTCAGTATCAGGTTATTTTAAAATCAGTGGACTCTTATTAAACATCTCTGACTGCAAGTGAAGAAGACGGTGTGAGAGTCTTTTTGTTCTATATTGTCGCCCTACAGGAGTGCATAAGTTCTGCTCTTTCATTTTTTGAAGGGCTCAAAGAAGACTCCAATCTCTTGAGACCGTACCAAGTAACCCTCTGCACACCGCCTCAGCATGTCGTGACATCCAAACAGATCTCAAGTGCCACACCAAGGTTAGACCATTCTTGTCATTGTAATTGACCGGAACTACGGCCAGATCGATGAAAATAAGACCTAGGTTGCATGAAACTGCATTTTCCCCTTTAAGAAAAAAAAAGCTGTTGCCCTAAACCGAATGTCCGACAGTATCAGTCTAATCTTTAGCTCTCATTGACTCATGGGTAGATGCACACACACGACTGTGGCTATTTAGATAACTCACGGATCAAGAAGCCTCAGCACTCCTATAATTACATGCGTGAAAAAAACCCCTCTTTTTCCACCTCATTTTGCAGCCGGGGACATGGGATTTCAGTAAAGCACTTTCACACAATCCTTAAAGAGCTTGACCTTAATTAATGAGGACAACGGGCTAATACACGGATGGTAATGTTGGAGCTGTTTTTCTGCTGCCTTCCACTTTTTTTCTCACACATCCACTCCATCTCTCACCCCCGTCTCCATCTCTCACCCCCGTCGTTCTTTCATTTCAACTTTCCTGTCTCCCTCCTCCCCATTGCCCCCGTCTCTCTTCTCCTCCTCCTCTATTTTGACTGTTCCCACCCAGCTGAAGATTGGCCTTTGAGCCTCGGCATCTATCTTTTCGGCTCCAAGCAAAAATAAGCGCAGTATTAACAATATGAATGAGAAATCCTGATGATTGCCTGCTGGCCTCAGAATCCAATCCAACCGTTCCCTGTTTAGCGTCATTGTGTGGATATGCCTCACCCTCGGCATACATTCATAATTGATAGATTCTGATGCAGGGCACTCCGAGAGCTGCCTTGTATATTGTTTGAGACAAGCAAGACCCATTGTTTTCCTCCCCGCTTGTTTTTTGTGGTTGTCTCTGCCTCCGTCGCTCCTTCTCCACCTTACTGTTGTATTTTGAGTAGTTGGATACTTTTTTTTCCAGAAGGTGACGGGCTTTTACCCCAACCAAACTTTAATTTCTGAGTGAATTACAGAAAACAAAAAAAACAGAAGATACTGCAGGGATTCTACCCAGGAGATTTCATTATAAGATCCAAGCCGGAGTTTGAGGCTTCAGCCATTCATCCATGCACTTTATTCAAGCAGGATAATACTCTTTGTAGAGGCGTTCAAACATCTGCGGTGACGAGTGAATTTAATGAGCATCCATAGGGTACCACTGTATATGCGACACGCGGGGTATGTTTGAGATAGAGGCCAAAAGCAATATCTCGTAATGAATGTGTTTCTGTGAAGCAGGCATTTAGTGTGTGCGTGTGCGTGCGCGTGTGCGTGCGCGTGCGTGCGCGCTGGTTAGGTCACTGCATAATAGAGCTTGCACCCAGAACGTACAGTTCAGAGAGGTAAAGGAAATGTCCCTCCATAACGACAGACGTGTCAATCGTTCTATCTTAAGGGGGTCAATGTAATAATGGGTCCAGTGCCATTCAACGCGTTGTGTGATCAATACCTAGTCCAGTAAGATGCTGATGAGCTTTCCAACCTTCTTGACATCACAATGAAACGGACAGAAAAATCTTTATTGTTCTCTGCTGAAAGCTTGTTCCTTTGAATCAATAATGAACATTTTGTTCCAGATTATTATTTGCTTGTTATCTGCTTTTGAACCCTGCACTGCATAACACACTTGAGTTGGCATTTTGCAACGTGTATATTCCACACGTCAAAGAGATGCGTGTGCTCGTTGCAGGTCTATTAACGGTCTTGACACCTGGATCTAAAGCGTGCAGCAGGATTCAGCGAGACAACGTGCCAGAGAGCAGAACGGTACTGATGAATAGAATGGTCTGCGTGTATAAGTGAGTGTTCGTCATGAAGGGAAATGACAAAATGACTCACACATCACTGGAATCCTTGCACATAGAGTTATGCAATTATGTGTCTTAGCATTGTTATGATCCAACTTGAAAAATCAATAGTTGCTGCCTCGATGAAAGACAATATTGTTTATTTTCTTGTCTTTTAAAGCATATATCTAAATATCTATCTTTGACACAACATAGAGCCTGTCTACATCCAATGTCTTAATGTCACTAATGTCTGTGATAATCAGCTTCTCCACGCCAATCTCTGCTTGTGTTTCTGAATCACCGATTTCTATTATGCGCTCGTATTTTTTTTTTCCATCCTTTGTGCGACTGTGTGTGTGTGTGTGTGTGTGTGTGTTACAGCAAGGCATAGAACTGGGCAGGTTGACTGACAGGCTCTCTGCTTGTCTCTCAAAGGGCCAGTGAGAATTGAGTAGCAGTAATCCACCACACACTACTGAGATTTCACACTGCGACTCCATGCCTATACTCTGAATTATTTGCTGCCAAGGGAATTTCACACTCGCACACACCAGGGAGCCCTGTTCACTTAGTGTGTGTGTGTGTGTGTGTGTGTGTGTGTGTGTGTGTGTGTACTGAGAGAGCAATTAGATGATTGATGGTGATTGATGTTGCTGCTCAGGGATGAAAGAACACACACATGCACACACACTCTTCTCCACACCTCCCGGACCGGTCACCATCAATCGGCTAATTGCTTTGCACTTCAGCTCGCTGGGTTTGAGGTTTGAATCTCTATTCAATTAGAAAACCCAGCTGTTCTCCAATGTGCCATCAGTCCGAAAGCCTCGGACACAAACACAGAGACGCACAAATGCACACACGTTCTTCAGTCTGGCGCTGTTCGGATCTGCCATTGACTTGCGTTTTGTTGCGATCCGATCAGAAGTGGACGGCTCTAAGTACAGGCGTGAATGCATCCAAAGGATCATTGAGGACGCATTGAGATCGGATGGCATTGATCCCGTTGAAGGACTGCCTACGCATTTGCTTGTTTGAAAATTTAGAAAAGCCCATAAAAAGATGTTACAAATGCGCCAAAGAATTTGGCGCATTTGGTTTGCAAGCCAAGGAATAGTCTTTGTTTTGATTTCTTCAGCGGCGACTTTTCCCTCAGTGGGTCTACGGCCAAATAGGTAGCTCTGTGTATTTTCCCCGTTTATTTTTAAACATTAGTATTTTTTTGAAAGTACTTCTCATGTCACAGAAAGCACTGTGAGGGAACCTTGTGTTTTAGATGTGAATATATAGGCCTGGTGATGTGTCTGTGTTTTTGTTCCGATGCCCTCCACACATCTGACACCTGTCTGCCTGCTCTCATCCCCGGCTCACTGTAGTTAGGTATATTTTTAGGTTAACGAATATGTAGGATAATACTGCTGCTTCCCCCCCGTCGGTTAAAAACAACAACACATTTCTTCTTTGCAAATGGAAATGATGTACGTGTTTATTTACATATAGAGAGGGAAAGTGAGATCCGATCACAGGTGGTCACTCGACATGACCGGTGTGAAGGACATTATTGTGGTAGAAGTGAAATGTGTTTGATAAGAAATGAGGATTGTGTGATAGATTTAAACCTAAACGGTTGCATGCATTATGTCCAATCTGCACAGAAAAGGATACATTTATGTAAAAAGTTGATCTTCGCTTATAATCTATCTTCAAGCTGTTAATAACCTTCCTTCTCACACTCGCACGAAAGCACAACTGACAAAAGGCCTTCCCTGCTTTCCTTCAGCAGCACTTCATGCGTCCAGGACACACACAAGCACATTCACAGAGACAGTGATTGGCAGGTGTCGGCCTCAGTGTCCTTTCTGATAAGGTCTTCATTGTGGAGACAAAGTCTACGGAGTGACTCACCTCAAAAGTCAAGGACGCTGCAGGAATGTCAATAGAATTTGCCTCATTCGTCCTTCGCCTCAGGGTTCAGGTAAAAATGGGCGACTATATGCCCAAATATTTTGAAGTCAACACCACGTGTTTTAAATTCTATCATAGTGGTAAATGCCTGGTTGATAATAGAAAGTTTGTGTTAAACAGCTTAAAAAATGACAAATTAAAATGCAGACTGGACTGTAAGTTTCTCATGTTAACAAGATCCTTTTTACAGTTTAACATTTTGTTTTTGTTATGATATATTTTGTATTTATTACCAAATAATTGTTTTAAAAGCAACATATCTTCTTAACATAGTTTGTTTTCATGAGAAACATTATTTTTGTGAAAAGGACTTTACACAACGCCGGTGTTTTTTTTGGTGTACGCACTTTTACACAAAGCGTAAATATTATGCGACAAAGAAGCAACGTCTTTTTATTTCCGGAACAAGGAGCTTTAGCGCCATGAAGAAAGGCATCAACCAATCATGTTGACACAGGCAGAGCATCCTTTCACAATAAAAGCTCTGGACATATACACTACGTAACCTGTTACCAGAGGGAACTTTTGAACAGCTTACAGTAGCGTAGGCCCTGCGACAAATACCTCAGACAGACGCTGCTCTTGGTCGATAGGATTTCGGTAGTTGGTCTTCTGCCTGCACAAATCTATTCAAACATTTTGCAACTGTTGAAAATTTGCAGCCTGTATGAACAGTTTTGATGCGAAAAATTCACAGGAGAGTTTTTTGCATTCTGATGTAGTTTATTCGTCACTCTTCAGTGTGTAAAGGCCTTAATTACAATTACAAAATGTGGTACTTTATAATAAGGATTAAATATGTCAATAACATGAAAAATATGTTGTAATAAAGTGAAAAACATGTAACATAGTACACATACAGAAATGCACACATACAAACCGTTGTTCTGATTATCAACCCCTTCAATACACACTCTCTATTATTATTATCATTGTTAATGTGAAATATGTGACACTGATATGTATGATTTAAGGAAGATTAAAAGACTAAACTGAGGGGGAGATTATTCGTTTATTCCTCTTTGTTGATTTAGGAACAACCATGAATGAAATGTCCAGATTAGACCCATGATGCATGAGAAAGCTTCTTATTCAAAGATGTGTGGGTGAAGCACACACCCATGCCTGGAAGCAGTCGTATGTGTTACAGTGGTAGCTATGGATAATCCTTTTGGGAGCACATCATACAGTGAAATGATTCTCAAGGCACAGTGTCACTCCCTTTTACAATTGAGATGCATTTCTCGGCTTAAGTCGCACCCAACTGCAACTCTTCAGTGTGAGTTCAGGAGATGGGAAGCGAATACATTTCATATGGAAGCTTGGCACATACGCTGTTTACTAAACACACTCACAGATTTCACTCTTCTGATGGAGGGATGGTAAGAATCAGTGGGCATTTATTAGTCAGTGCCTATCCTTCTGGATCAACGTACTACTTATTGGGCTTTTATTTTTATCTGCTGTTTTTACCACGACAAAAACAAACTGCATTCAAAGAACTGCTATAACCATGAAGACGTCTTCAGCATCACATCCAGGTCATCCACAAGCTGTTACAGCCTCAGGGGAGCTTGTTGGATGTGAACAAAACAATTGTTCTTTTATCTTTGTTATAACGACGAGCTGTTTCAATTTTACTGTAAAGTGAAGTGGTAGTATCATTTAGACAGAAAAACCTCAGGAATATATTTACTGTAAAACAAGCCCTCCTAGAAAACCTGTTGAGTTTCAGTCTTTTACTTTAGTATTTTAATTTTAAAAAGCATGTTTAATTGTGCAGTTTAACCAGCTTTGAGCTGTAAATTAAATAGGACTCTACTGTGATGAAACATCAATGCTGGTGGTAATATTGGCATTTCCTTCCAAATGTATGAAAACTGTACTTCTTGCGTACAAAGTGATTTAACAGGCAGTCCACTGTTTTCAATCGGCTCTGAACTTTGCAGGCCTTTGCTGACGTACCAGTCGAGAATTATCTACGTTATGACATGAATCTAAAAAGATGGACTCCAAAACACACAACATTCATTATTGCCAAATTAAATGGCTAATCATCCAATAGTTGTTGAGATATTCCAGTCTGGAGCAAATAGTTGGACCTCCTCGGGCCGCTGGCGTGGCTAAAAGAGAAAGGTGCATTCGATTTGACTCCGGCTGACTCCGGCAGGCCCCTGAGCTACTCACAAAAGGCACAACACTCAGTATTCCTGAGTTTTATCAGAGCATTCAAGCTGGTGTGCTGTGTAATCAGGATCAAAGCTGTAGGCAACATGCTGCGTAGGGATACGAATAGTATTGCTCAGCATTTTCAGTAAGTAAGTAGGTCTCTCTCATAAACAAGTGTTTGCCTGCTGCGGTCAGCATTTCCAATCGAAATCCCACCACTAATTAGCTTTGAGATGTTGCAGAGTTGCACAATATTTTGTCAGATTCTCTAAACGCGCACACACACACGCACACAGACACGCATTTACATACACACACACACAAGTCAGTTAAATTGTAGGCCCATGTTTGCTGTCATTAATTAGTGATGTGGGACTCCATACGCCAAGCAGAATGTAAAACACTAAATTAAAATGATGAGAGCACACATTAGACACCACCGGCCCCGCATACACAACGAGGTTCCCTCGGCCCTCTCGCCCACCTTGTAAAACGCGCTGTATTTTCTATCAATTAACAGGCTTCTCTTTGTGATCCAGTTGTTTTCCCCATCAATAAAAGAGCTGTGGAGTTTGTTGTCTCACACGTACCCAAGGAGCCATCAGCCTGAAAGCATGTAAAAGGTCAACACCAGCACGGTAAACCCAGGGATGTACTGAAACGACCCGCTGAGACTGGAAACCAGACAAAGTTCTGTCTCTGACCGACACGTCGGCAAAGATCTCTTTGAAATGTTGGATTTAAATGTGGGACGCCGGCAGGCTGCCCTCGTGGACTTTAAAATGGATGTAATGTGACTGTTATTGATCACTGCTGGCGCTACTGGGTTTTTAGAGTGGCCACTTTTAAGCTCCATTAGCTAATGTTATTAAAAATACTTCCAGTTATTTTCATCCAATAAGCCCAAAAAAACCTTTTTTTCTGGCTAAATTATTAGACATTTTATTTCAGTTTTTCCACAATCACAGCCTATGAAAAGCCTTAAAAGATAACGATGATATGTTTCACCGGACTCTATTTTGCCATGTTTTTGTGTCTATTGGGGACAAGAGTTTTTGAAATTGGTCCAGTATTGAGGGAGAACGCTGCAGCCAGGAGCCACTAAATGAGCTGTAACGTAACCGCTCGGGGCATCTCCTCACCATCGATTTACGTCCACTGAAAGCGATTGTTTTGGCCACTGACTGGCTCGGATTGTTATTGTAAGTGAGAGATAAAGTGCTTTTCTTTACCTTTCGCTTGATTGATTGTGTCATGTGACGTGTTGCCAGAAGAAGTGAGTGACAGTTAAAGCGAGGAGGGCCGGTACTGTCAGTGTTTGCTGTGATGGAGGACAGAAAGCGTGGCTTATCTGAAAGACGCTCGATGTCATGGCGGGATGTTTCGTTGATTTCAACGATGTGGATGTGATGCAAGATTTCAGAACGTTTTATTTCTCTGAAGGGTCCTTTCCATATTGTTTGTATGTCGGTGACAAAAACAAGCACTTTTCTTTTTTTCCTGAGGGATTACACTGCAGCCTGTTTAGTGGCTGCCGGCTGCAGCGTTCTCCCTCAATACCGGACCAATTTCTAACTTGCTGTCCCCATTTGTCACTTAGACACGAAAAAACATTGGAAAATAGGATCCAGGTTTAAAAAGTGAAATACTGAAGTGACCCTCAAAGCTTGGTTCCATGTAGTGTCTCATTTCTGTTAGCGGTAACGTTCACAGAAAACATCAGCGGCCTCCTACGTGTGATATGTTCAGTCCTATAATGATGTTCTCTCGCTGTAACACAGCACAACGTTACTAATCACCCTGTGTCTCTCTTCCTCATATGAAATGAAGACAGACCATTCTTTCTGGAGTTTTTTGAAAGTTATTTGTTTATTTCTAGTGTCTGCGAGGGACTTGTTTTGTTTGTGTAATCATTGAACCAGTAAAAAATATAGTTTATTGATGTGTACAATACAGTGACAAAATATACTAGAGAGAGAGAGAGAGAGAGAGAGAGAGAGAGAGAGAGAGAGAGAGAGCTCTCTTCCTGAGAGATACGTGCAATATCCCAACAGGGAGTAAAAATAATCGAAACAAGCACTCGTCTTTCCCTACATGCTGTGAGCTCAATGGTGGATAATCATTTCTCTGACTCTTTTTCAACCACTGACCCATTGCCAGAAGACTAACTTTACAGGGGCTGTGTGTGTGTGTGTGTGTGTGTGTGTGTAAGTAAGGTCATTCTACATGCTACAGATTCTTTTTCAGCAAACAATTACAGCAGTAAATCTATTGTTTTTTATATTCTGTATTTTCTTTCCTGCACACGGTGAGTTCATCTGTATCTTTTTTTTATGTGTGCACCACACTTCCCAAAGTGCACCGCAGAAGTAAATCAACAGCCCCTGCGGCCTTTATGTCCCATAAAGCTCCCGTACTCCCCCCACAGTCGTTCCGCCCTGTGTGTACTTCCCAGGCTTGTCCGGCTCTCATCCCTCACTTCATCTTTTAAGCATTTGTTCCCTCATGAATAAGACTTAAATTAGAATCATGTAGAACTTGTTTGTTTAGAAGTTGTTTGGGTTATTTCTCTTTCCCACCAGCAAAGGTAGACTTGCCTGATACAAGCAACCATATCACATACAAATGTTGTTTGCTCTCCCCAGATTCATTTTCTTCTGCTGTATTTGGATTCTTCATACGCTTTGTTATGCCAGGATCAGACTACACAGTATCAGCCCAATAACTGGCCAATCTGATAGATAATGGGTGTTGGGAATGTGAATTAGTGTCGGGCATGATAACTGCAGAAAGGTTTACCCTGGTAGTTCCTCTCCTCCAGAGCAGATGTGACTTTTTGTCCATGGTTTACTGAGCCACACCTAATCTAACACCAGGTGTTGCTCCTCAGCTATCAGCGAGGAACACAAACCTGCAGGACATGAGCTGAGATGGAAACAGACGTAATGAACCAGAAACAAAGAACATTTCCCACACTTAAATATAACAATGTGACAAAGACCAGCTGTCTACCACCAGGCCTGAGCGGAATGTTGACTCAAAGGTCCATGTTGGCTTTTTCTGCAAAAACATCCTGATCTTATGTTTCCTTATTTAGGGAGGCGATTTTTATTATTGTGTTTGTAGAGAGAATCAAACTACAAGTCCATATTTATATCTTATTCCAACATATCACTGTGATCACTGTACTGTTTCATATTATTGTGGTGTATGGTGTGAATTTATTTCTTTTTTATAAACCATAGAAAAATGAAATTGGTATTTAAATATTTTTATCAGATAGTAGGTGCTAAAGTATTTCAGGGACTGAGTTGAGCCACAAAGGATCTACAAATCAAAGACTTTCAATTACAGACGTTGCTGTTCATGCAACAGCCAATGTTGGAATTTCTGACCGCATTATTTAAATAAATATAATACCGGACCATAGAGAGATTCCCAATATATCGCTAATATTACTACTAAATGTGTTATTGGGATACATTTGGGTTAAGAGCTTTCCAAAGACACCCTCATATTAATAACGCAGTACAAGCCTATTGAATTAAATTACATCATATCAGAGGTGGACCACAGTGACTGGACAATGTCCGATCACATTCCTCGTGAACACACACACAATCTGCCACGATGCCAGACACCCGGTCCCTCCCCTCCCATCAATTCTCTGACACTCTTTCGTCTGATCTCTCCGTCCGTCTCTTTCTTCCTCTCCCTGCCACAGCCTCTCTCTCGCTCCCTCACATTGATTAATTCCACAGGGCCACCATCTGATGCTTTTCAAGCCCCGTCCTCCTACCATCGCCCAGGGCTAGGAAGACGACCGGAGGGATACTGACTCACTGGATTGAAGCTCGGTGAAAAAGAGAGAACTTTCTTCGCCATAGATCAAGGCACTTCTTCCTTCCAGAGTTGTTGATAGAGAGTCTTGAAAAAAACCACTCTGAGCCTTTGGTCTTCAGAGGAGCAGGCTGCTCGACAGGGACACAGCAGCATTTACAAAACAGGGTGCTGGGAATGATGTGGAGCTGTCTGTTGGTTAAGAATAAACAAAACAGGGCAGGCAGTTGCAGGGACTGTCCCCGGAGCCCTTATGATTACCAGTTTCAGAGTTTACAAGACCATTGCTCTGTGGCAGGGGCCATCAACTACATTTGTCCGGGGGCAACCGGAAACTGTGGGGACCAGACTTTCAAACAAAAAAAAATGTAAGTTTATTCAGGCCTAATAAGCCTATCATTGATAAATATTACATTTTTTACAAAATTACAATACAAAATGTTATTTGTATTAGCCTATATCAGTGTGAACAGCCAAAAACATCCCAAATCCATTAGGATGACTAAATACCTACTACAAAATGCTCTCCGACAAAGTATCAGCTCACCGAGAAGTGAAGAGAGATTCCTGACCTGCAGCTTGTGCTCGTTGGTACAGGGCAGGCACTGTCGCTCAAGCACTTTGACCATAAGTTTTAACTTGCTATTGATTACGATTGAGTGTGGTCGCAAATTCGGAGCGATAAACACTCCTGTAGCAGTAGTTATTGCGCCGGCACGGTCTGAATCTGCAGAGGGAGGCTGCCCGAACGCTGCGTGGAGAAGTCTGGCTGTGTCTAATTCACTAATAGACGCATTTAAGGAATGCCATCATGATTTAAATGTTTGCAGTGTCTCCCCAGATATACCCGACTTCAGTTGAACAATGTCGACAAGAACTAGTGCGTTGCCAATACTGAGGATGAGGATGTCTTTTGTCAGCCAAAGGCTGTTATTCAATGTCATTAAACCCACATTGAATTTGTATAGGGCTATATTGTAGAATTGGGGAAATATAAATGAAGTAGATAAATATTACTACGGTGACGCAATATATCTCTTTGAGTTTTGAACCGGGGGTCAGACAAAAGGAGGAATTTAAGGATGTCACTTTGGGCTCTGTGACATCATGTTGTCAATATGTGTTAATAATTGGTCGATAATGAGTCCCTGCATTGCATCCCTACTGTTATTTCCAATTTGGTTGTGTGAGTCTGGTGTTGTCTTTAACATCCGTTCCCTGTGAAGGCTGAACAGATCCTGTCCTTTTTTAAAACCCACTCAGTTACTCATTCAGTCAGCGTGCCCTGAGAGTTTTCATTCTGCAGGAACTACCACTCTGATCGGTGGGTGGGAGCATGAGAGCGCAGATGAACAGTCTAGTCCGACAGAGCGCTGCAGATCAGTGCGGCCCTTACTGAGACGTGATGGGAAATTTATTGGAAACCATTATCGGTGCAAATTTCCATTTCAATAAAGAGTTCATCGGGTGCCTTTTCACTACAGTCGCTGGCCCCCTTTGATGACAGCGGGCCCATGACAAATGCTTCATGATCGCACCAACCCAGGGAAAATATGAGTGCACTTGTTGCTCCTAGCAACAGCTCAAAATGGCGTGTGATGAGAATGTACGAGTGTGCACGGATATGCTTTTTTGCATGCATTTGCATGCAGACGCGTGACTATACCTGTGCACTCGCCTGCCATTGGGAGAATCAGTATTCATATGACTGGGCCCTAGTTGGATTTATATTTCATTTTACAAGATAATGGGGAGGGAACGAGGGAGCACAGATTAGGACATTATGGACCCCATGGGAAAGACTTCTAATGCAGTCAGTCTCAGTCAGGATGTCAGCCTCCACTGATCAGGGATCATTTGTTCATGCTCCTCAGGAGGTCTGTCACTTCTGCAGCGATCAGATTTGAAGCCAGCTTGGGCGTGTGATGTGTAGCTCTGGAGCTCCAATGAAAGCAACAAAGGAGTCACAATACGGAGACTTCTACCGGCATTTACTGGGAAATGTACCGGTGTATCCGATTTATAGCTACTTGTCACACAAAGAAGATCGACACCAAAAGACTGTCAAAACATATTTCATGTCATTCTACACTATTTCATTCCCATTTTCCTCTCCCAACCAAACAACATACACAGTCAAAAAGAATGAGAGCAATATTCTACATTTGTGGTTCTCAACAATCTTTCAGAAAAATCTAAAAAAATCCCTCTTAAGTTAGTTTGGTTTCATCTCATTTCAAAGCTATGGTGAACATTTGAATGGGTCACAAGCCAAAAAGGTTAAGAACTACAGTTCAACTGTCCACGACTAGTTTAGGTTGCTGTTTACAATGCAGGGACGCAATTAGAGGTTTGCATTTAAGTCACATGACATGTACTTGATGAAACCAAAATATTTTCAATCGGCCAAAGTAACAGTTTTTTCTTAGACTGCACAATACAACATTAAATGTTATGGACTTAAAATTTCCACCTCGAAACAATTGGCGAGTCTAACATTAGTTATCTGTCATTTGTGGCCAGCAGTAAAATTTGCTTAACGTTGCTTTTATTCTTAAAGGTAAGGTTGGTAATCTTAAAAAAATAATGGGCAAGAGTACCCTAGTTTTTAAATGGTATCAAACTGAAAAACCCAGCCTGGTGTTGCCAACTCTTTTCCAATGAAAGAAGCTAGCAGCAATAGCTCCAAAAGTTTCTAAATCTAGCAAGAAAGTTGCCAAGTCGGCAACACTGACGGACCCTCCTTTCAGGCCTCCCTCCGAAGCCACTCCCCCCAGATTATTGTTATGAATTTAAACATATCATGATTAACGTAAACAACGAACGTGGCTATTGTTAGTACTCACAGCTGTCAAGCTAGCAGATTGTGGAAGACTCGGGCTGAACACACGCAGGCCGACAGGTTGGTTGGCTGTTTGATCGTTTCATTTGAACCAAATTGAATGATTGGATATACACTTATTGTTAGCATGCATATTATGGTGTCTGTCCAGTGTCCAAAATTGTTTAAAAACCAACAAATGCTGGACCTGTAATGATTCGGTGGTCTGATTTACAGGACAGGATAAACACACAGCTCTAGTTAAAATGTGGAAATGCAGCCAAAGTGTTTGTGTTGAACTGAATGCACTTTCAAGGTGACTTTCCAAGAGTACAAACTGTGTTTAAAGTCCTCCCAACGTGGGCCTTTAAGCACTGCAATACAATGATTTGGTGTACAATATTCAAGGCTGCAGTGAGATTTAAAATGGGACTTTCCTGAGCATCAGCTGCTGAGAAAGAAGGTCATAAGTCTCTGAGAGGAGAGCAGCCTCTTGGCTCCGGGGGGCTCTAAAACCAGATCGGAAATTCTCAGGTATTATGTTGTCTCATAAAGAATATGAACTGGGTTGTGATACCCGAACACAACGCTGAGAAAAGGCCGGAGTTCTGTCAGCTAGAAGAACATAGTTTTGAAGAGATGAGGGGTCAGGAATAGGAGTCATTGAAAAGAAGCCAGTGTACAAGGAGCTAATGAAAACCCCAACACTGACTGAACTGAATACCTCATTATGAAATAATCTCCGGGCCACAGGTGGAGGACACGATGTGAGACTCACTTTCCTCTGGGAAAAGAACGAAACGGCTTCAAAAGCTCATCCCACTGGAGTCAACACAAAGTAAAAGCCTGAGGAAGATTTAGATTTAAGTTTACTAAATTATATATATATATTGAAAAACAAACAGTGTTCAGAGGACGCTTGAATACTGCAACTAAAAGAACAACTAAATAGTAACACTAAGCACCCTAGAGTTATCGTGTTTCTCGAAGATAAGATTACAGAATCTTACATCACTACCCCTCTCTCTGATATTTCCATATCGTGTCCTTAATGTTGTAGGACACTTGCAGTTTATCAGCCTTTCATTTGCATTTGGCATTTTAACATTTTGGTTTCACAGCTGGAGTGTTATGTAGCAGTGGCAGGGGGCATGACAGCGAAAGTACGCTTACGGTAGAGTATGACTGCCATTCTGCGTACAAAAAACACTTTATGGTTAAGAAAACTCAGTTTATATATGAAAAATGTAAATGTCGTCTGAAACAGCTGCAAATCTGGTTAATTGCAAAATATGAATCCTCTTCACAAACAGCAAAAGCATGTTCCATACAAACTAAACTTTTGCAGACATAACAGCTTAATATAGTACTGTAGAAGTACATAACAAAACATAGGTGCATATAGTCAAATATTTCACAGTTTGGCAGAGTCCGTCTTTCCCTCCCAGGATTCAAATTGCGTAACCTCCCACTTTGAAGTCACAGGAAACAATGCATGCACATACTGGACATGAGGCATGAGAGCTTTTCACATCTGTGGAAAACATATTTTTGATCATGAGTGCATTACCGTCGGACCACAGTGAAACAATGATTTACATTTCTTGAAACCATCACTGCGGGCACTTTAGTGAACTGTGTGTGTGTGTGTGTGTGTGTGTGTGTGTGTGTGTGTGAGTGTGAGTGAGTGAGATGTGTCAGTCCAACGAGGGGTGAGCTGAGTGCAGAAGCACGTCTGGCAACCAACGCCAAATGCGATGTCAATGTTATATTCCGGTCGTTAATTGGTTAGGCTTTTTCTTGACAACTGCTGTTTCCAATGTCAAGATGAACTTTCAGTCATAATGATTATAATAAAGGCAATTTGCATAGGAGAGTGACTTCTCCTTCTTGGCACAACAATAGTATCAGAGATAAACTCCTGACACACCCATCCAAAGACCTTTTTACTGAACTTCACAGTACTGGTCATTGACGCAGAATGTAAATATGTACTGCAGAATATTTGCATATGAATTTAATTTGTCGGAGACAGGGTTGAATTATTTGACAGTGTTCATTAATCTAAGTCGGACGAACCTTGCAGCCATCCTGACTCCGGGACACCTAAAGAATACGAATGAGGTTTTTACTTCTGTGATCCAGAGATTCAGATACTTCCCGTCCTTTGTCTATGAAGTGAATTCACTAAAAGATTGGCAATAAGCCTCTGTCTTTTCAATCATGCAAAGTTTACAAATCAAGTTCATGAACCAGCACACTGTCTTTGTGTTTCTTGTAAGTATGAGATGTGTTTGCGAGAGGATAGTTGATGTGTGTATTTCTGCAGGTCACACTGTCAGTGTAGCTTCATACTGCCTGTCTTCTGCTTGTTACAAACTGTCATGTCATGAGAGCGCCACAGGAAAACCAACTAAACAACGAGCCGCTGGGCCATGCAAGCCACAGACAGCCTGCGTCATACACACATCTGAGCGTGGTCATACAAAAACACACACACACACACACACAGTGATGCTCTGGCTGTTACTGCTGGCTGGCGACGCTTGACGTTTGTTTTTGCTATGCACTCTGAGTTGTCAGAATTCCATCCTCTTGGGTGAGCAGCGGGAAAGAAATGTTGGAGGTGTGTGTGTGTGGGGGCGGGGCGCATGCAATGAACACACACACACCACATAAAAGTATTACTTCCACTTATTCAATCTTTCAGAATGAAGTGTTTCATACCATTAAGTCATAAGACAGCATGTCCTCTGCTGTCCAGAGTGCTGAGTATTTCTGAAGCAACCATTTCGTGTGTGTGTGTGTGTGTGTGTGTGTGTGTGTGTGTGTGTGTGTGTGTTAGTTATAGCAAGTAATGAGCCCTACAAGAGCAAACCAGTCCACCATGATAGATGAAGCTGTAATGGCGGTCGCTGTAGAAACTAAATCATCTATCAACGGCAGCAATTGCATATAGCACTGTGGTTTCTAAATGTATGGAGACGATCCGTCTCTGTCCTGTGATCAAAGTATTGATCATCTCAAGTGGGTGTGTATCCATCCATAGGGGTTAAATCCAAAGGCTCTGTAGCTGAGTTCATTTGGTTCGGACGAAGGGAAACTATTTTAATTGTTGATTTTTAGTTTTGGTTGGGCGTGCGTTCACACTGTCACACATCATCCTGTATCAGCAGCGCTACACATGGACACACATGGGGAAAAACAAATCTCAGTGACTGACAGCGAGTCTGCTTCTTATGAGTTTATTAATTTTCTGTGGTGTCTCAAAGAGCTCACAAAGAAATTACCAATTATTATGTGGAGACCGGGTAAAAAAAAAAAAGATGTCTTGTACAGCGATAATAAGGTGAGGATTAACGTGGGTATTTTTTTATTGGACTTAATGAACTGCCAAAGTACAGAGAGGATACATGCACTACACATCACTGTTTCTACTGCATTTGACTGCCTTATTGATCAGCCTTTTACATTCATGGTTATCAAGCTCTTCAGATAATCACATGCGCTGCTTATTATCAGATCACGTCGTATCTCACATCGATTTAACAGTAGTATCGTTTTTGAAATCATACTAAAATCATCATCTAAAATCGAACAATTCTGTGGTTGGTCGTCTTGTCAGCATTTTTTTTATGAATTAAGAGCTTTCGCACAAACCCAAATGAACCAAACAAATTGACCAAATGAAGCAGTTTGTTTTAGGATAGGGTGTCAAAGCACCTTCAAAGTCTGCTAAAATATCAACTTCACCGTTGCAGGTTAAGGTGCTTTGGGCTTGTTAACGATTTAAAGCACTGATGCTCACATTTGCACGTTTCTTATTATAGCAGTGTGTATCCCTTGCAGGCAAAATTACAACTGAAACAAAAACAAATCAGGATATTGTGCTTGCGTTTTGTCCGTGCACACTCTTCAATCCTGACTGTCAGATTGATTGCGGCGTGAGTTTGTTTTTGTGCTCACTCAACAGTTTTCTATCAATAAGCTCCCTTAAGAAATAATCCCAAACAAAACAGCCATGCCTGGAAGAGAGAGAGAGAGAACACTGAGATATGGGGAACAAAGTTGATCCATGAAGTGTAAATTATTCTCTTGCCGCCAGCATTGATTGTACAAAGTCAGTTTCTGTGTGCGTTGATGCACATTGTAAGAACAGACAAACTTAATCACACTACAGTGAAATGTGTGTCTGTTGAGACTCACAAACAGTAAATTGTTGTAACGCTGTTGGAGCGTGTTTCAACAGCTGTCATTTTGGAATGACATTCAATACTGATAATTGGACATTCACAGTGCAAATATGGATGGCATCTTGTATTCACGGTCACCAGAGGAAGAATCCTTATTTTATTATTTAAGTACATGAACACATATATGACCTAATAAATTATACAATGTTCCCGTCAGGATGAATTGTATTAACTTGATCTTTTAACCTTTTTTTGTCCCGTGCCATCATTAGGGTCAAAATTACAGTCTAGTGTCCAATCCGTTGGTTTTATAACCAAATATCTCCAAACCCATCATGTAGGGGAGAGCGTTGCACGACACATTTTGGTTTAGGCTAAATGATTAAAAAATATTTGAGTTACATTAATCCTGTTTTTATACACGCATAATACAAATCTCTGCTTCAAATAGACACCTGAAGTTTGCTCCGAGGACATCACGTTTCTGTACCGTTGCACCTATAGCGGTGGAAATGAAATGTTCACACTGATCCCATTGGTGGGATTAATTGTAACAGAAAGAGGATTAGTTGCAACACTGGCTGGGAAAAGTCTGTTGGAATGCAATTAAGGAAACAATTCTATCTACATACTAAAGATGGTTACTGTTCGTGGATCTATCTGTCTTTCCATCCATATCATGGATGCATCCGTAAAGGTCTTCATCCGTCCAACCATCCCTCCATCTGCGTTCTGTCATTGATGGATATTCAAATGGATCGACTGATGGAGTTTACACTAGAGGTGTGGAAATAGCTCGATTCTAAGATGCATCGCAATGCGGACGTAAACAACTCTGCATCGATGCAGTCATGTGGGAGTTTAGTTTAATTTCAGCTCCTTGCAAGTCTTTACTGTGTCGTGGTGTCATTAACTGTTACTGTCGCACTTGTTTCCTTTTCCTCTGATTTTCATGTTTCACAGAGGGCGGAGCTTACACTTGTGAGAGACGGCACTCGGCAGTCCACAAGTTTGTTGCTGTCGCTACCAAGCTCGCTGCCATTCTTAGTCAACAATGTTGGGCTGAAATAACGGTGCATGCAGGCTGACGGTGAACCATGGTGTTATTAACCCTGTCCGGAGATGGAGTGACATAGAAAGGAAGGAAGGAAGGGTAGAAGAGCTATCAGTAAGGAAAAAGTCAGAAAAGTGTAAAATGCCATGGACATGCTGTGCCCTGTCTTAGAGCTGCTATAAGAAAAATGTATTTTTGCAGATAACATCACACTTTTAATACACTGCAGAAAGGTTTGTGTTTTTGTTTTTGTAATGTATTGTGTGTACTGAGGGGGTCACACAGATACTAGTATTGGAAAGATACAGCTTTTATAGACTGTTGTAGCCTGATTTCTGAAGGCACTTTCAAAATAAAATGGGAGGGGAATTGTAATTAAAAACAGCAACATATAAGGTTGGATTCGGTGACTTACACACGGTAATCGAAAAACAAGTACAATCAAAAGAATGTACTTACTTAGGCTGAACAGCACCGCTGTAAGTACACAGGGCAGCGAGCGTGTCTGCAGACATAATGGGGGAAGTCGTGATCAACAACATGCTCTTGTGTTCATAGGTTCATAACCCTTCTCTGGAGGTGACAAGAGCATTCTGGGAAATGTAAGAAATCGCTAACTCAATCAGGGGTATCAGGAAGTGTAGTAAAAAGGTTTATTACAGCACTTCATCACAAAATATTTCCTGGAATTCAGCAAACATAACTTTATTATATTCATCTGAGAGATAAGCCTGTGTGTGTACGTACGTACGTATGTATGTGTGTATGTGTGCACTGGTCATCTGGTGGTCTGTGCCCTCTTCCTGTCTTTTTTTTAAATTTTCATTGCTGCATTACTGTCACTTGGATGAATGTGTGTAATGGAGGTGCTCCGCTGAGTGCCGTCATAAAACTCTGTGCGAGTGTGTCTGCATCTGTGTGTAAAACAAATGGCTGTGAAGACTCTGTACCCTCTAACGAAAATGAAAGAAATGCAACAGACATACTCATGAGGAAATAAATGAGAGAACAGCGGGGATAAATAGATGCAACGTGTCAATATCAGAGACACTGAATATCAGTGTCTCTGCATTGATATTTATACATGTCGTATTGTGTGGGGAAAGAGTCTGATGGTGTGTGAGAGAGAAAACACGGGGACGCTTTGGAAAGAAAGGGTTGACAGGACAAAAACGTGTGCTTGGAAATGATAGAAACCCACTTTTAGATGGGGAAACTTAGGTGTCGGACCAAGACTGCCAATATCTGCTAGTTCATAGACAGACGAACGCACAGGCGTTACCAATGTTAATGATGGCTCTGTTGAATGGAAGAGTTCTTGATTTGTGATATGATTGAAAGCTCCATAAAAGCTACTAAATGTACCTGTTTACAAGAGCAACAATGAAATTCTTTAAAACAGTTTACACAAAAAAACAAACGTAAACCTTCACAAAGGTTGGGTTTATTGACATGGCTGTTGTGTACCCAATAATATGGCAACAGAATGTAGATGAAATTGATCTTGAATCAGTTTTACTGTGGTATTTGTAAACAGTATTTGAGTATGATGGTGTAGTACTGTTTCCCCGCTGTTTAAATGTCACTCAGTGATGTGTAACTGACTAAAAATAATGATTGCTGTCTTTGGCCAAAATTCATGACCATATTGCCAAACCTACCGTCTAACTTTAAGTTGGCTACTTCCAGTCTTGACTCTCATCCAGTCCTGATTCTACCAGCTCTGAGACATCAATGATCAGGTCATTTATATCTTGTCCTGAAATGGATGAAGCCATTTGCAATCTAATTTCATTTCATTCCCTGAAAGTCTCTTTTGGCCTGAAACTGGTCCAAAATGTGAAATATCTCATGGCTCAATGTTCATCTTAGAATTGATTTTAGAAATGTAGATTCCTTTGGAAGCAATCAAAGGTTAGATCAGCTGGTACATGTGTTTTTGTACTTTGCTTTCATTTGTTTTCTTTGATTCAATGTTCCTCTTTTACTGGAACCAGAAGCAGGGCGCTGAGTGGGATTTCAAGGTTATAGGGCAATGGCATTTTGATGATTTCATGATTCAGCATAATGTTGGCTGGAACATGATGTTGTTGGAGAGGGACATAACCAGGGAAAGGAAGGTCTGTTTAAAAGCCAGCATGTTGGCTCGTAGAGAACATGGAGATTTAAAAACTGGATGTAAGCCTGCCTCCTGTCATCAAAGCCAATGACTTCCTCCACCCCCTCATTACCGCAAAATCAATCTGATGGGCTTTTGACAAGAATGCACAGTATTTGACATTTACTGCACATGATAACATGGAAATAAACTAAAATCCCTCATGTCTGACACAAGTATGGGTGCACAGTACATTGACACTTGTCGCTCGTCTCCCTCCATCTGTTCTCCCTCTTAACAAACCAACTTATCTTTAGTCGAGAGTGATTGCCGCCTTGAAGCCTCTCTTCCCCTCTTCCCCTCTTGCTGACTCTCCTCCATCTATTCCGACTCCCCAACAGTAATTGCTGATATCGTGCTGCATGCCGATCGGAGAGAAACTGGAGAATGTGTCATCTGAGTCAGATGTACAGAGAGAGAGTATGTGTGTCTAGTGCTTGACATGCTGAGTGATTCATTTGCAACCTGTCTTCCCTCCTTACAAAAGAGGAAGGAGGAGGAGGATATTGTGTTGCGGTTGATTCGATGTGGGCGGAGGAATAAACTCCTCTTCAAGCCTGACTTCAACTACAGTCAGAGAGACGGGAGACTGAGGATGGAAAACATATTGAGATGCTTCGGTTCTCAAACGTTTTCCAACTCTGTTTCAGAAGATGAGATAACCCCACAAATCAGTTATTTGTGTATTCTTTAATCTTGTTTTTGCACTGCACTTGCCAAAGAACACTCTTATTTTTGGAATGCTGTTAAGCATTCCAACTATTGTTCTTCAAATCTTTATTCTTCCAACAATTTCTTCCGTATGTATTTTGGGACTTATCTCCTTCCACATTTTTTAAGCTACTATCAAAATGTTCAGCTCTTTAAGGACATGCCGGCTGTGACTCTTCATATTTCTAATCTTTAAACTTTTTGAATTATTAAGCTTTTTGCAACTTTTTTTTGAATGGGATGTCTATGGAGAATATTTTTAAATCCTCTTAAACTTTCAAATCCTTCTACTTCCTCATACTGTGAGCTACAGACACCATTTCAACTTTATAATGTTGAGAAAACCCTAAGCTATTATTGTATGTTAGTCTGTATGGTAGTCTTTTTGATATCTTTTACACTTTTTGAACTGCAGCAATTTAACTGTTATGATTTTTTCAGTCCTTTTCTGCTTTTATAATGGGTGTGTATTGCGCAGCTTAGAGTGTGTGATGTCACCGCTAGAGTGAAGAGCAGCTTGAGAATCTTCTCTCTCTATCTTTCTGTCTATGTCTCTATCTCTCCATGTGTCTCTCTCTCATACAGTCATTCAGGTCTATGAGATTTTGAGAGGACTTTTCCCTTTCAAAATGTTCAGCTCTTTCAGGAGACCGGTGCTTTCACTTTTTATATTTGTAATCTGACTATTACGCTCCTCAATAAGTCGGGGAGATGTTTGAGTATAAAAAAAAAGTTGTTGAGCGCGGAGCAGAGCGGAGCTAACAATGACAGATATCCCATGTTGGCCAGGCTAGCCAAGTCTTACCTATGTATTCTTGCCACCTCAACACCATCTGAGCGGCTGTTTTCTGCAGCAGGAAACATAGCCTCCAAGAAAAGAGCGAGCCTGAGCCAGGAGCATGTGGACATGCTCACATTTTTGCATTGCAATGCAAAGTGTCTGAACAAAGGGAGTGAGAGAGAGTGAGTGTGTGTGTCCGAGTGTGAGAGTTTGTGAGTGTGTGCGTCTGTGAGTGTAGTGTAGAGAACAAGTTCTGATGTTTTTATAAATTATTTATTGTTCTGACAGCTCAGGTTCCCTTTAAACAAAAATATACATCTTTTTGTGCACTTTATTTTAAAAAGCCTATATATTTGGCAGATGTAAAGCATACATGTGTATGTTTTTTGTGTTAGTCCATTTTTTTAATTTTTATTATTACTTTAACAGCTCAGGGATGTTCAAGGAGCAACCTGTTTGTGCACTTTCTGAAGATTTTTTGCACTGTGAATTTGCACCGTTTTGTTTTTGAATAAAGGGTTGGAAATGAATGCTTTTTTGTTTTTTTATCCGATTCATTGATTAATCGAAAAAATAATCGCCAGATTAATCGATTATTAAAATAATTGTTAGTTGCAGCCCTAATTACTAGTACTACTACTTCTACTACAACTTTTGCTGTTGCTACTATTACCACTACTGCTACTGCTATTACTGCTACCATCAATATTATTACTACCACTACCACTACCACTATTACTTATACTACAACTGCTACGACTACTACTGCTATTCATGCTACTACCAGTACTAATACTAGTACAGCTATTAGTATGACTGCTATTACTGCTACTTCAAATACTGCCATTACTATTACTACGACTACTACTGCCACTATTGTTATATTAAATACTACGACAACTAGTACAGCTATTAGTATGACTGCTATTACTGCTACTTCAAATACTGCCATTACTATCACTACTACTACTACTGCCACTATTGTTATATTAAATACTACGACGACTACTACAGCTATTACGACTACTGATACTACTACTTCTACTACTTCTTCTAAATACTAATACTTCTACTACGAATAATACTTATACTACAACTTCTACTACTACAAATATCACCACTGCTGAAAATTTTTTAAGCTACAGAAACCGTTTGAATATCAAAATGTTCAGCTCTTTCAGGAGAGGGGTGATATGACTTCATATTTGTAATCTTTAAACTTTTTGAATTATTAAGCTTTTTGCTATTTTCTTTTGAATGGGATCTCTGTGGAGAAAATCTTCAAATCCTGTTAAACTTCTTCAACTTTCAAAGCCTTCTTATTCCTCATACTTTCAGCTACAGACACCATAGTGAGACATTTCAACTAGAAGGGTTTTCAGCAGTGCAGTTTAAATGCTTTCGGGCTTCAACATTTTCCAGACAGGTAGTCTCCCATTTCTTAATTTTCAGCAATTGTTTTACAATTAATTTCAGCTTTCAGCATTCCAACGCATTTTCAGCAGGAAATGCATTTTCTAGTTGTTATTGCTCTTGTCATTGATCATATTCAGATACGTTTGTCTCCATTCTGTAATGTCAAACATTATTTCATAATACTATTGGCCTGATTGAAAAAGGAGATGGTGTTGGATAAAGGTTAGAAAAGTATTTTATCTTCACATTTTGGCTCATTTTTGGAGTGTTTTACTTCTTCTCTGACCGTGTGATGTCTGAATGTGACAGCCCCCCGGCCAATATCATTAATTAAAGCTAGACTAATCTATGACTCACACTTAACTTTCAGCCTCTGCAGCTGCTCTCCTCTTTTTCTTTCCGTCTTCTCTCAAACAAACATGCACATGCAATCACACACACAGTGAGTCTCGGTGCCTAATTAATGCTGCCAAATTACTAGTTGTGTCCATATCTTGGAGTGCAAAATGAGGGGTTTTCTACTTTGGAGCTGCTGTTGAATATTCAAATTGTCCTCGCTTCAAAACTGGGAGGACTACACGATGCATAAAGACTGCACTTTCAAGGCCAATATGGAGATATCTCATCTCTCATTTGTATTGCCGGGAAATGTAACAAGAACACATTTGAACTCGCAAGATTTTGGGACATTTTTGGGACAGTCAAATTTTCAGAAATACAGAAAAAAATGTAGAATATCGCCACCTTTATCCATTAAATACATATTTGGTAGATACGCTACAGCCAGAGATGGGCAGTATTTCTATTACTTGTATTTGAAATACGTATTTCAATTACTTTTGAGTATTTTGTAATTTGATAGGGCCGATAAAAATCGAACATAATTTGTAACAAAATACTTTAGAGTGGAGTAATTTTGTATTTAAAATACTCAAAATACTTTTTCCACGAATCAAAAAACAGTTCACGAGTTCAGTCTTCAGATCTTCAAGTTCTACGGATTGTCTGTCGAGGTAAATATTTTAGTGTGACAGACAAGGGCGTCGTTAGGCCTATTTTTGAGGCCTAATGCCTAACGAAGGCCTAACGAAGAACATTTTAGGGGGGCAGCGCCCTAAAATGTTCTTCAGCCCCCCCAAATAATTTGGCATTATTGGATTAAAAAAAAAAATTTAAAAAATTTTTTTGGTGATGTCATTAAATTAAACTGTTTCTCACATGGACAAGTTATTTATAACTAACATGCTACATATGTGCGTGCGTTCTGGTTTGTATGTTTTCTCCCCCTTCAAATTACAATCCAACAGCCTATCATCATACTTAACAATATAAAGTTGACACTGTCGGGTCCGTTCTCCATCCATTGTGTGCGGTCCCTTCAAGAATTAGGATTTGGGAGTGACGCGGACATGAAAGCTAGTTTATCCGTCTTTCCTTTACAAGCAGGGAAATTACTTCTCTTTATTTGAGAAAAGTTCATATTTGTGTTGTCAAATTTCACTATGACCCTGAAATTCTGTCTCTTGTGTTATATACTGAATGCAAGCAAAACTACAGAGCAAAATCACACTCTTTCTGATTGAACCAATCTATGAACTGTCTGAAACAATGGATATCCACGGCCCCAAATGGGCCCCAAAATAAATTGCCGCAAACATGCCACTCCCCTTGGGGCTAAGCCCCCCTTTTCTTTGAATCCTAGAAACGCCCCTGGTGACAGATGCCAACTAGCTTGATGTATAATTAATATCTGGGTCTGGCTACATAGCCTATTGTATATACTGTACATGGTGATGGTTATAATATCAAGTTAGCGATCGATGCTAACATGCTAATGACGCTAGCATGCTGTCTAGGCTAGTGCATAGCCAGTGTTTAGCAAGTTAACTTATCAGTCGTGTAGCTAGCTATATAGGAAGAGGGAGCTTGTATGTTCATGATAACCTTATCAAGAGACGTCTGACCATCTAATCTTGCACTGCATTACAAGTTATGCTGTATCTTCTCAATGTGAATGTTATATCAATTACTGGCAGATAATATAGTTCACAGTTAGCCAGGCTATGACAGTAGATTTGTTAAAAAGAAAAAAACATTAAATATCCAATTTATTTTATTTAAAAGGCATATTATGAAAGTATTCTTAGTTTTATTATTTCATACGTTCTACAGTTGGCCAGGTGGACATGTCTCAGCAAGATGATGTTCAAGAAGGACCATCAACAAGCACAGATGTGCTTAGTTACACTGACATTCTGTGACTGTTCTTCCTTTTGGTGGGCTTCACCAGAGCTCTGTGTACATGATATAGCCCAAACCTGAATGCTCTGCTATACCAAATTGTGAGAAAACGGAAAATCCAGAAAAAAGTATTTCCTATATTTTAAATACAAAATACATGTATTGTATTTTGTTACATTGTCTGGCACCAGTATTTTGTATTTTATTTTGATACATTTATTTGAGGGCTATTTTGTATTTTGTATCAAAATACATTTTGATGTATTTTTGCCCATCTCTGGCTACAGCTTCCCTAACATAAATAGAAACATAACTAATAAGGCAACACCAAGAAAGAGCAAATGCATGTAAACAGAACGGTGTACAAGAAGGGTAGCAGGGAGACATGCCAGGAATGTGGCATCTCTCCTGCATTATTAAAAATGCATCAATAGTTTTTGTTGAAAAGAATAAGCATGTTGGCTTTCTCTGGGAGAATCTGGCAGTGTTGCCTCTTTAAGGTAATAGCGGTGGAGTTGTTTCCTCTGATATGATCTTAAGTGTGCTTTACAGGAAATGAGTTCTGGCAGGATCTCTTATATATACCAGGCTGTAAACACGGAGCTATCGCTGCACCGCACTCATTTGGTGTATAAAGGCCTTCCTGCTCAAATTCAATCCATATGTTGCTAACTTGTACTCGCTAATGTTGCTGCTTCAGACATTTCAAAGGATCCTTTCCACTCCCAACATCCACCTCTGCAATGCTTGTTGCTGAGACTGAACCCGTTAGCTGAGACGAGCACTTTGAGTCGGCACATACTGAGCAGAGAATGTGGGAGAAGCATCATCCTGCAAATATTATCACGGCACCGCTGTGCATGTAATGCCTGCAAAGAATGAGTCTAGTATCCTGGTAACTCAGGATTTTTCAGCCTATAACCAAAAGACTACACCAGAAAGTATAGTGCCACCTCTTCAAAACCATTGTTGTTTTACAGTCTGTCCAAACACACACACACACACACACACACACACACACACACACAAGGAGAAAACTATGTCATGGTTGAGCTTGATGCAATCTGCAATCAATTGCTGTAACCTCATGTGAAATTCAATTTGCAGCCACAGGTACAACAGAACAGTGCGTTCTTGTTAATGGACACAGAGAATGCTGCTTTGGGGAGTACAGTAGAGAATGAATATTATATACGTACTTTACAGACTTATTGGCAATTTTCAGGTTTTTTTTCTGTTTTGTAATTGTAAGGATCAGGTAGCTTTACCTTAAGTCTCCAGATCCCATAAAACATTCATTGTCAACAAAACAAACACGAGCAAGCTTTACCGCGTTTGCTTTTAGAGCGCTTTTAAGACTTTAAAGCTTTTAAGACTCAGTTGTTCAACCGAGTCTCTTTATTGTGTGTGAATGTTTTTGAGCATTCACACAGGTTTAAAACTAGTCTGTTTTTCAATTGATGTTAAGTATGCATTTATAATATGCATCTCACCTATTGTGTTGCATTTTAGTTCAGTTTTATATCCCAAGGTTGTTTCGTTATTTTGTTTTCCTCTTCCCTGTTTTGTTTCATAATGCATCTCCTGTCTTAGTTTATAGTTCAGAGAAAAACAACATGATCCACTCTCAAATTCACACTCTTAGAGAGGTCATTGTTTAAGATGAAATGGAAGCAACTGTGAAGGTTTATTCTTAGCCTGCTTTAGTGCTTTAATGTCTTAAAATATACTTACACAGAGGGAGAGGTCCCTGTCTCCCCTCATTCCTTCCTCCTCTGTCTAGTTAACTGACTGTTCAATCAATAGCGGCGAGAGGCGGGTTAACTTTTGAGGGCTGGTTAATTGGAGTGGAAACTGTTTGAATGGAAATCACTAATGAGATGGAGAGGGGGGTGTGTGTAGTCTTATCTAAATAATAACCCATGATGTACCCCTATATACCATACTACGAACAGGAGTTTTTAATATGCATACCCATAGTTCATCTTTAGCTTCGTGACAGTGAGCTAAGCTTGTGGTGTGTTGACAGATCCACTGTTCTAATTTAAGTCTCGTTAACATATTCTGTGTACGCAGGTTTGGAGGTTCTGGCAGTAATGATGTTGGTATTAAATGCAAGAAGAATGTTGCAGACCTGGGTTTAAGGAATCGACTCCCTTGTTTACCGACTAAAAATACATGGCCCACGACGTGCACAACGTCAATTTGCAGACACAAGCAGAACAATGAATTATACGTACACTGACTAAGACCTCATTTGCAACCTGTATTAAGATACATTTTGCATTGTAGCTTCACATCTGCTGCCTGGATACTGAGCAGCCTGATCCTATCCCTCCATGCATTATATATCAGTGTGTTTTCTGTCCAGCTTGTAAATGCATTTCATGCAGACAAAAAACAAAGTGAGCAGGTTTGAAAGCGGCAGCAAAGATGGCAGATGATGCAGCACAGTTTGGACTTTTTTCAATTTACGTTGATGCAAAATGATGTTTGTTTCTGTCTCACTGTTGTATAACTAAGTTATTCACTACTCTATATACCATATCGCGAAATGTATATACAAAACGTTACATTGTGAAAATACATGAAGAGATAATTTGGGACAATATTTGGTAACACCAACACGTAAATTTACTGTTTTGTTGTTGTTGTTGACCAGCAGTTGTAGTCTATGGTGAATAATTGTCCATAAAGTCAATGACTGGAGTTTCCCTTTTCAGCACCTTGGAGAGAGATGGAGACGATTGCTGCAGTCGAAAATAAATGTTCCTAGGAGCAGCCATGATAAGAGCAGGTGGACTTCTCTTGATATTGGACAGTTAAATTGATGTTGCAGGAGTGAATGTCAATTTTGGTATGTGAGACTCTACCGGGAGCAGTGTTGACTGTAAAGTTTGACAGCACCAGGAAGGAAGGACCTGCAGTATCGCGCCTGTTTATTTAGCCTGCATGAAACAACATAGTGAGGATGCACGGGGGGAAGTGAGAGATGCATATTGTGTGGTCTATCTTCGGAACATTGTAGATTCACTTCAGCAGTAATAAAACAGCCGTTAGGTCATGAATATGTAGTTTAGTGAAAGAGCAGTTGGATTCTCCTTCACGGCGATCCTTAACCGCATGACGTTTTCCATCGAGGTTAAGGAAAAGTGTTTAGGAAAAGACAGTAGGATGTCATTTTTTTAACTTTTCGACTGCAGCCAGGGGTCTGAATGATTCGGCACCATGGAAAGAGAGAGACCTAAGAAATGAACCTTGCAGAGACCAGTATTCTCCATCAGAACTGCTCAAATAGCTACCGTGGCACCTTTCTGACATCAAATGAAAATGGTCTTCATGTGACAATTTCTAGAACTGAAACATTCACACTTGTGGCACTTTTTGAGCAGTAGATTGCAACACTATGAAGGATGACACTATCTGACAAATGTGCTCCACTATCCCCATATTTAACAGATATTGCACCTTCCCACTCTTTTTTCTGACAGCAAGCTTCTCACACCGCCTTGGAAAAGCATTTAAAGCCTGATGTGGTCGTGTCTCGTATACTAGTTCTGATTGAACACAACCCGATCCTAACAGACAGAAGCTCACTCCCAGAGGACGGTGTTTAGGCGATACCATTATTTAAAAGATGGCTTATACTGCCTCATAAATTGGCACAAATTGGCCTCATCATTGTGCAGCCCATGTGGTGCTTCAGATAATTTCATTCTCTGTAAAATAACCATTAAATCACACCACAATGTGTTGAAGCACCATTTTCATGTTTTCTGATCTAACGGCACTTAAAATCTCTATGCCGGTCAGGTTTGGTTGAACTTTAAAAAAAACCTTGAGTGGATCATCATCCGTCTTCTATTAATGCAGAAACTCATCATGGCTGCATTAATATAGAAATTATCCAGAGGCTGTAATGCCTTCACTTGTTTTTGGGCCGCCTGGCTATCATCATCTCATCTCAAGACTTAATAGCCTCGCTTCATTAGCGGACCAATCTCCATGGAAGAATTGCATCAAGGCCACTCTCTTCAATGCTCGTTTTGTGTGTGTGTGTGTGTGTGTGTGTGTGTGTGTGTGTGTGTGTGTGTGTGTGTGTGTGTGTGTGTGTGTGTGTGTGTGTGTGTGTGTGTGTGTGTGT
>NW_022280055.1:3682816-3684549 GCF_004355925.1 Anarrhichthys ocellatus | reverse complement strand
TGTGTGAGTGTGTGTGAGTGTGTGTGTGTGTGTGTGTGTGTGTGTGTGTGTGTGTGTGTGTGTGTGTGTGTGTGTTGACTCACCTTCTGACATACCGGATATTTCCCTTTGAGAGTTTGCAGCTGATTGCTAAGATACTGTATAATGGGCCAATCACTGGTATGGGTTCAGTGAGATGTTCAGTTAGATTAAGGTTGGGCTGACACATTGACGAGAAGTATAGATGTACAAACGTGTGTGTGTGTGCGTGTAGGTTTGTGTGTGCCTCTGAATGCCTGAGCCGCCTTCAGCGGTGTAGCTCTGCGTGTTGGAGAGTTATTGTCTGTTTATTCTCTGGGGGGTCATTGTGATCAATGAAGATCTGCCCTCTTAGTTTTGCACTTTTTGAATGGCTTTCAACCAGGGCAGCAGCACAGAGCCAGTTTATCCGCCTCATTTATCTTTCACAGCATCTTGTTCTGCTTCCCACAAGGCCAGGTAGGTGTAGATGTGTGTGTTTGTGTGTGTGTGTGTGTATGTTTGTGTGGGACAAGGACAGTATTTATTGTTTACTTCACTCCGAGAGAGAGGTCATAAGTCACTGTGACTTTTTCTTTGTTTTCATGAATGATTCAGCTGCCTGACAATCGAAATAAACTACCATCATCTCACAGGGAGAGAAGCAAACACACAGCAACAGCGGCAGCAGCAGCGTGAACTAAGGTCCACCTGAGTAACTCTTCAATACTTTATGTTCTTTGTTCCCAATTTCAACTTTTAAAGAAATACTGGAGAGACTGATAGAAGGATGTACAAGATTTGTTTTCCATCTCGGACGAATGTTTCCAGCGACTGGTTGTGAATCATCCTGACTGGAAGTTTGATTGTTCAGCCTGTGTGCGTCTGCAGGTCCTCCGTGACGTGGAGACACGAGGTAAAGGGGACCTTTGTCTTCAGAGTCATGACTGATGCAGGATTTTTAGAGGCCAATACCAACATCAGTATTTTAAAGTTTACCAGAATCAGATGTTTATCGTCCAATATTCATACTTTTGAAATGAATAGGCTACTAATGACCATACAAACAGTACTTAACATCTTTTTAAATACCCGCTTAATTTAGAATAATTCTTTTAAAGAATGACGTGTACTGAGCGGGACAATTTTACAACTGGAAATGTATGTATCGTAAATCAAAAGCAAAACATTTAGTGACTCCAATTTCGGTTACCCTCTCTATCTTTAATTGTAGTTCTATGAGGTTAATGATCTTGACCATGTCCGGAAATAATTTCAAGTAATTGTCCAGTACAATACACTTCAGCACATTACACTCAGTATGCTAAAACCCTGAAGGTCACTCAGGTCTTAATTGTGCTTTTATACCCATCACATAACCTGCGTTTTAGTGTTATTCTTAAAAATCAATAAGTGACATTTGGATATGACCTTATAGACCGAGTGTTTCATTGTCCACCATATTCCCCCGATGGGACCGCTGCTGGAGGGCTACACAGATCCCTCTCTTCTCGGTCTACTCTGTTCCAGATCTATTTCTGTGTGTGTGGGGGGGGGGGTCTCCAGAGTGGTGACATTCACAGACATTCGTAGACGAGTCCAGCCGTACCATGCCAAGCTAACACCCTGACATTGTCCTGACATTTCCCTCCTGCTGGCTCCCACTCATCTGCCTGCTTACCCCATGGTTGTGTGTGTGTGTGTGTGTGTGTGTGTGTGTGTGTGTGTGTGTGTGT
>NW_022280055.1:3662382-3682806 GCF_004355925.1 Anarrhichthys ocellatus | reverse complement strand
TGTGTGTGTGTGTGTGTGTGTGTGTGTGTGTGTGTGTGTGTGTGTGTGTGTGTGTGTGTGTGTGTGTGTGTGTGTGTGTGTGTGTGTGTGTGTGTGTGTGTGTGTGTGTGTGTGTGTGTTTGAGAGATTTCAAACTCACCGCCTCCCAGATTGAAAGAAAAGAGCTCAGAACTGCACTAATGGCTTTGGGCCTGGAAAGGAAGTGCATCATTGTCATTCGCTGCTGTGCGATTGTATGTATACTGTATATATACTGTACAAGTGTGTGTGTGTGCACCATAGCAGCGTCCTTTATAATTGCTTTAGAGTGCAAATTAATGGATGTTTTGAAAGCTGCAGACTGAACATTAAGGTTTTTCTTGAAAATATTAAAGATCAAAAGTAAAACACTCAAATGGACATTTAAAATATTGACATATACTGTACATACACAATTTTTATAAAGCAACATTCTTATAAAGATCTATAAGACCTTGAAGTCATGTTTTAGTTAAGAGCTTTTAAAGGGAGTTGGCATAATTCACTCATGTTTGTACCTAAAAAAGCCCTAATCATGCCTTCTTGTGTGAGATCTCATCAAAATGAATGTATTCAAATAAACAATCAGTGTAGTGTCAGTTAGTGCTAAAAATAAATACGTTCAATCAACTAACCTTTTTCATGGACTCACATTTCCTGGTTTTGGTGTCTTTGAGTCAGTAATTGAGCTCTGCTTTGTAGCTTTTTACGAGCAGCATAATTCAGGCTGAACATGCATCTGGATTCTACAACCACACGCAGAAGTGAGTTTTCTCACCCTCATGGTATTAACACTGTGTTTCCATGTGGCATTATTGTTGTCGCAGCTGTCGCAAAGACAACCAGATCGCTTTCCTTTTTTTCTCCGAGCCACCAACGAGGAGGGTAACGCATGTGGAGCGAGGTCAGTGCACAGCTCCTCCATGATTATAATGAATGGATTTGATGCTCTGTGGATGTCTGTTCTCGGGTTTCTTGTCGTTGCATCGTTAATTGGTGGTGAAGACGGTTTTCTTAAGATAAAACTTTATTTATATGTTATGTTTCTTAAAAATTATGCAAGACAATGTGGTTTAAAAAAAGATGAGGGATACTTCTTAGAAGAAAGATGCATCAAAAACGAAGCAGAAAGGGCAATGCAAATGTATTTAAATATATTAATTTACAATGCTGTTGAAACAATGTTCATATCATTCAGACAACTTAGACATTTAGATATCTTTTAATTGGCAAAACATCACAATGTTTACTGTGAGTACTAGCATCAGTGCTACTAGGGATCCTGTTAGCATTGAAAAACAGCCTGACAGACATAAATCCATCCAAACATGATTCATTCATTCATCCATTTATCAATCTGGTAAAAGATAAAGCACCTTGATGTCATCGGAACTGATTTGTGATTCAAATGCAACACACAGGCTAGTATTGGCCCAACACTCGTTCTGACACACTCCAGCTGTCCTTAATGTTCTGCCAGGAAACAAAGTTAGCCGTCCACACAGTCGGAGCAGCTGTGGGGATTGACTCGAGGCACTGAGGAGTGTGAGCAGTCATGGCGGACGTTCTCGCTGAGATACTGAGTCTCAGGACCTGACTTGTTGGGCCAGTACTCTGTGGACTGTTGCACTTTGCAGAGCTCTGTGTGCCGTGGGGAGATGATGTGGCAGATGGAAGGAAGGAGCTTAGATACACCGAGCTGGCAGCCAAGGTTGAAGAATCTCAGTGAGCCCTGAACAAGTTGGGCGTTGTGGATTGGCACATCCAGGAGTAGTTTATTCAGGGAGGTTGGGATTTGAGTTCAGGGATTATAACAGGACTTGAGATCAGCCAGAGGCTCAGACTGAAAACTGGTCGAACAGCGAGGCGCTTTAAACATTCAGATCCAAGATAGGAGTCGTACTTTCCAATTTGCACTGGGAAGGGAAATTATATTTAAAATTCAAATGTTTCAAAGCTGCACAAGGCAACTTTGTTCATTATCTTTAAGGGGGCTCTCCTTCAATTATACACGTACAAATGTAGCTCACTTGTCATGAGAAGTACCACTCTGCCAGTGAAACAGCTGTATGTTTGGGGGAAGCGTTCCAATATAAAAAGTAATAAGCAGAGACTTACATTTTTGACAACAAAAAACTTTGTGTGAGTTAAAAAGACATGGGTCTTAACCCTACAGGGATGAAATGTGCTATCAAGTGCGCTCTGGGAAATGTATTATTATTTCTATAAACTTTCTGAAACTGCAATACTAAATCATCACAGTACCCCAGTGCAGGAGGGAGTGTTGACTGTTTACATATACAAACCTGGAAGATGTGAAAAGCACAATAACAGAACATCATGGGGATGAGAGAGGAAAATGATCCTACATTAGTTAGTATATATATATATATATGAATTGTAGCCTGCAACAACCCATGTTTTTGACCACTTGGGTAGCAGCCGAAACTATTTGTGAACACAGCCTTGATGTATCATCAGCTTTTAGGTTGATATGATGAACAGTTGCTTCACTCCACTGACTGCTGAGGGAAATATCTGCCTCTCTAGCTGTTAAATGTTCCCCTTTGTTCCCCAGCTAGTCGCTAACTGTGTCTGTCTGACGCTAAGCGCTGGACAGGTGGGGTACAGTGGGTTCACCAGAGCCTTTCTGCTGCGAGAAATGAGGTTGATGAGATTTTAAAAAAGAGGGAAAACATCGCTGCAGTGGACTCTATGAGAGCGGTGCTATAGTGTTCCACCTCATTAGTGCTGCACAGCTTGCAGTCTTTTTCTTTTTCACCACTACATTATCAAAACAGGTGCAGTAACTCTCTAATCCTCAACTCAATTGAACCTAACCCAACACCGTCATAGCTGGAAGAAACACATCATGAACTAGTTAACTAGTTTTCACCCCATCAACTCAGACAGTGTCAGCTGATGGTCGGCATGCTCACACTGTGCTCTGCTCGCTCTTTAACTAATCACTTCTTCTTCACAAGAGTTCATAGGGTTTAATTATTAACCCTCTCCACTGACAAGTATGCGCTACGACATTGATGGTGTTTCATTGGAGGGTGATTTCAAGAGAATCTGTGTAGTAGTCAATGCTTCATTCTGGTATTGAGAGGGTGACTGTTAAACCATGGCAACCTTCAAAGAACAGAGGGCTCCAACACTTTTATCTCTCTCTGATCAACGGTGCTGACTTTTGCTCTGTTTCTGGCAGCAAAGCCGAAGTATCTTGTTCGCTCATAAAGTCTTGAATGGTTAGTTTCAAAGGCCATAAAATGTTGCATAAAAGTTTTGAGAAGCTGCGTGTTGGAAAAGATAAAGATATCGCACACACTCTAAAGCTGGATACTAGGAACATTTTATTTCTAGTTTTAAAGCTGGAGATCCATGTCAGTTCAAACATTGTATCGAACAGTGTACAGAACCGTTTCCTATCTCAATCCCTAAAGGTCAGCCTTCCCATCAGCTCATTGCTTGCCACAGTGATTGATTAATTAAGTGGAAGTCCCTCCATTAGCGGTGTTAAGATAGCGGTGTAGATAAATGTCAGTCCAATCAGTGCTGAGATGTGAGGGGGGGTTTATTTGTGAAGCTCAAAATGAAATGTGCTGCTGTTAGCTGGCCAAGACCACATCAATACCACACAAGCTAAGACATAGTCCTCATAATACTGCATTAGCATAACACGATGACAGACATTTGCTGAAAGTGATCTGTTGATCTGCATTTAGTATCCTGTCCCTTCGACACTTCATTGGTTAGTAATGCTATCTAATAAAAGACATCAACAACTCATGGTTGTTTCCAAAAGGCTTTTGTCTGCCTTGAATCACGTCCCCTTTATTCTTCTCCTATTCTTAATATTTCTTTGCACGTTGCTTAAAGCAGTTGCAATAGATTTGTGAAACAAGCTGTGAACAGAGCATTGACTTACAACATTTGCATTCGTCTGGAGAGGTTTTGTTATTGTTCACCCGATAGATGCAAGTCCAATATTGCAATATATATCGTAGCTCTGTTTCAGTCTCTTCAAACTCCTGAGGGATCTTGTGTGGCTCTTAAGCTGCTAAATGCTCCACTATGTTCACCAGATACTTACCGACTTTGTCTGCCTTTTCTCCCTTGAAACTAAGTCGATGAGAGCAAACAAAAACAGTAAATCACGTTCATGAAAACCTAAAAACAGAGATAAAATACAATAAAACTCTCCATGTAGCTGAGGGGAAGTGCAGTCATTGTGATAATAACAACAGTCATCTTCTCAATCTCTAATACATAAATGTTGATTTGTACAGCTTTGAATTGTGTATTTAGTTTTACTACAATTAGATCCTGTCTGTTATCTGGTATTTTGTTTTGCTTTGATTACTTAATTTGTTAAATGCTTTGTTCAGATGCTGTAAGTTATGATCACAGTCAGCCTATTTAAGCTGAGAACCGCTAAACACAATCTGTTGGTCAGTTTACCCGTTCAGTGATGAGGTGGTGGAGCAGCAGAACACATATTAAATTAGAGATGTCTCCATCTATTCAAGTGTCCCGGTAGTGTGCACCATCCCAGGACCCTGAAACTGAAGCAGCTAAATGGAATTCAGCCATCGATTTCATTATGCAACAGCAGTGTGCTCCAGGGGCGAAGTCATTATTTTGCTGTATTTGATAACCTCTCGTTGACAAAATACAATCAATGCAGCCAGGGTAGACTGCGCACATATAAGAGCTAAAGACACAGAGTGGACGGCTCTAATGTCAAACCATGGTCATTATATTCTCATCACCTCCCCACCAGCCCTCTGTCTTTGTCCCTGAGTGTATTCACATCAGTACTGCAGGGAGGTCGGTGCTGGGCTAATAATGCTTCTCTTCTCACTGACCTTTCTTACTGCAGAATGGACGACCAGGTCCATGAAAATGAGTTACAAGAGCAAAATGTGTGTGCTTGTGTAGATAACAAGCCATTGGGCATACACGTAAACACACATCACGTATAGATCGGGGAGGTCAGGGAGATGAGAGCAGCAGGATGACCCATTGGGGTCAGATCAGTCCCAATGCACCCAGAAGGATTCACAAATGTGTTTTTGTGAATAACATATAAAAGACTATCTTCATAAAAATATTTTCAACAGACAAAAAATGTGTTATTCAATAAAAATGTAAAGAAAATCCATATATATAAAAAAAAAAACAGGATTCCCAAATGTATTTCTGGTGCACACACATATTTCTGTCTTTAAATAAATCGAATATAAATCGACAAATGTATGTTTAAAGGGATTAGAAAGTTTCATCAAATACGTTTGGATGTTCAATACACAAACTGTTAAACCTGCATTTACAAACTGCTCGTCATGTGTGGACTTCACGGTCATTCTGTGTGTGGGGTTTTTGAGACTCCCCAGATGTTGCCCGTTTCACAAATACATTTTTTTATATGGGGGAATTATCTATAGCCAACCAGATGTCTCCTTCAACAAATCACATGAGCGTGACCCCACGAGGGTATTCTGGTAATTCATTAATATTGAGACTGATCTGACCCAATATGACCCGGTGCCTAAGAGAGGATGTCCACCCAGTCAGAGGTCATGGGTTCAATCTCTATACGATCACATCTGCTGACTTGATGTGACATAGAATAATTCTTACTGACTTGTAGCCCAATACAACACATCAGGGTCAATAGCATTGGTGGCAATACTGCATACAGCAATGTCCTTTTAGAGAATACAGGCCGGTCAGAAGTGCAAACTAGAGGACAAAGCTTCCAAGATAAAGGTTTATAACTAGGGATCAAATCTGAATAATTCATTATTGTGTGTGTGGATATTCTGGTAAACTAATCAAAAATACAAAAACTTACCACATCTCATGGTGAGCATTTTATTTGAATTTTCCTCCCTGTTCTGTGTCCATTTAGAGAGAGAAAGAGTGTGCAAAAAATGTTTTATCAAAACAATTCGGCCAATTCAGGTATTTTCCAGATATCAGGTCAAATTCAGTGCACAAATCGTTACACATTTATAGATCATGTAATACACATTTGTAGATCATGTAATACACATTTGTGACTGTTTTGAGACTACTTTCGCTCCATAGCTAAACTACTATGATAGAAATGTTAGTAGAGCTGCAATGCGTTTCTATTGTCTATTTAAGACTAAACCAACCAAGCTTTCTTTCTTGAGGTCTTTTGTCTTGTAGCACAGCAAAATACAGTTTGAAAAGCATTCCAGTAAAGAATGAATTTCATCGTTGTGTCGCATGTATTTGAGTTTTCTTTACCTCATAGTGCACCAAGCCCCGATGAGCTCTTTACTGCCCCCTTGAGGCCGGGGAGCACGAAACACTCTGCTGCCACTGAAGGAGGTGTGAACTGAAGTTACAGCTGGTGTGTTTTTTTTCCAAATGGCCACAACGGGTAACAATGAGGTCATTCCACTCTTGAAAAAAAAACCTTTGACAAGCCAAACAGCTGAGATTTATGCTTTATAGGAACGTTTTTTAAACAGTGTGCACTGAATTACAAAGAGAGAAGGCTTCTAGCATGAAGACAAACTGACTGATTTTGCAAAAGCACGTCTGGTTAACTTTCCCACCACCGCTGCACTGCACTGCACAGACACTAACAGGACAATCTCCCATGCAGCACGGGAAGCAGACACAAACAAGTAAGTAGTCTAACTTAAAACAATAACTTGGGGGCAATAGATTGGATCGTGTTTATCAAACAATTAAGCCTGTTTGTCTGGCATGAAAAACTGTTTTCAGACTAAGTAACATCGCTTTGTTCTAAATAGAAAATGTAAATGTGATGCATTTTTGCTCAGTCTCTCTGTAATCAGCTGTTGCATTTTATCTACAGAATGGCTCTTCTGGCTTCGACTGACAGAGAGGAACGAGTAGAATGAATCACAAAACTCTAGTGTTTGGGTCCAAAACTGTCTCTTTGTCTTTGAAATCTTGTTTTTTTTCCACCAACGATCATGACGAGGGGAAAAAGCAGACAAGGAAAATGTTAGAGAAATAATTGGCTTTCATTGTGACAGCAGATCAGAATCGCACAGACAATACCCCACATCAGCTGCACTTTAGCTTGTGTGGAGCTGCTGCTCTGTGTGTCGTCATAGCTCTTCATCTTGTCATTTCCCTCCTCCACTGGGCTGAGACGTGGAGGCTGGGAGGCCACCGGGGGACTGTCTCTGACGGTGGCAACTTTGTCCCCAGACATGGCAACTCATCAAAACCCTGCTGCAGGAAAACATGTTCACACGCTTGACTGTTTCCTCATGTGACACGATAGTTGAATAAATTGTGTTCGTTTGGGTTTTTTGGTGCAACATTTGCACATTTGGTGCATTTTTTTATTTTGGTTAGCCACGATAGCAGCCAAGTTCGAGGAATCTCAAAACCTCTTTTGGTCCAGACTCAAATACCTCAACAACCATGGGCTGGAATGCCATGACATTTTAAAATTCAGGTTTGCTCGAAAAATGTACCCAGCTGACTTTGGTGGTCCCCTGACCTTTTATCCAGCACCACCATGAGGTTGTTTCTTTTCTTTTACCTGTAAAACTAATGACATTCCCATTAGCTTCAGCTGTACTTTGGTTGCACGTTTGAGTAGTGTATTAGAGGTTCAATTTGGTGTTGGATTTGATTTTATTGCAAACATGGAAGCAACATTATGTGTAATCCAATCAGTTTTAAAGCTTTTCAAAGTATTTTTTTGTCAAGCCAGTAATCAAGCGGTGAGCTCCAAAGCTCCCTGACTGAATATCCCTGGTCGTTGGCCCTCTAAATGGCATCTTCGCTGTAAAGAGGATTAATAAAGATGAGTTATAATACCTGTGACAGAAGGTTGATAGGCCACTAAGAGGTGACGATGCAGTAGTTGTGATCTGTTTCTATGTTGTCTTCATCATCTGGTTATCAGAAACAGGGAATTATAGCCACTGTTGCTTCGTGTCTACTGGATGTGTAAAAGGCGATTATTTAACAGGTTCACCATAAACACCTTTAACATACTATACTATGACTTTTTTCGACATACTATACGATGATTTTTATGACTATTCAACTTATAATACTATAACTGATATTTACTCTTTTCCACAAACTGTACTTTGGCATTTTTTATGATTTTACTCCTCGAACTACACCGTGGCTTTTTTAATGACTTTTTTGGACAGACTATACTGTGATATTTTGGGACATACTATACTGTGACTTATTTCATGATTTTTTCTATACTATATTCTGACTTCATGCTTTTTTCAACACACTATGGCGTTTTTAACTTTTTTCGACATTCATACTATGATTTATTTCATGGTGTTTTTGGCCATACTATGTTTTTTTATTATGACAGTATTCAACATACTTTGGCTTTACTTTTTATGACTTTTCTGACAGACCATATTTTTCAGCATACTTTGCTCTGATTTTACTATACTATGACTGTTATTTACTTTTTTCCACAAAAAAGCAGTTTTTCATGATTTTATTTGACATACTTCAGTATGCCGTCTTTCTAACTTTTTTGGGACGGACTATACTGTGACATTTTGCGACATACTATATTATGACTTAACTTTTTCGACATCATTTTTTATGAATGTTTTCGATGGCGTACTATCCTAGGACAAGGTTATTACTTTGACGTTTATGATATGCTATACTAGGACATTTTTCAAAGCATACTATACTGTTATTTTTATGGCATACAATACTATGATTTATGATTTTTTATGACTGCATTTTATACTAATACACATTTTTCTTATGACTTTAGCATTTGTGAGACCCAGGATTTTGAAGAATAATTTGATTTAAGGTTTGTCATTTTCTATTACTTACTTGACTTAATCCCTTTGCTGCTCCAGCGATCATAAGCCATTGACAAATGCCTTCCACCCCCTTGGTTGTTGGCGTTTTGTGCCCAGTTGAGCCCTCTCCCAGACGCTTTTCCTCCAGCTGTTCCTGGGGCAGCCTCTCTCCCTTGTTCCTTGGGGGCTCCATTTCCCATCTTGTCGGGTGATGTTTGTGGTCGATTCTTCGGTAGGTCTCTTTTGAATTGAAAGCCGATGGGATCCTGGCTTGTTCTTTTCCACAGGTCTACATTTCTTACTTTGTCTCTCCACCAGATGTTTAGTATTCTCCTGAGGCAGTCGTTAATTATTTTTTGCAGCCTGTTGCTTTGTCATTTCTCATGTCTTTGATCCACACAGAATTAATCTGCTTCATTTTGGAGTTGAAGATGCGTTTTTTTTGAGTTTTGAGCTCCAGATCTTCCTGAGCATATTCAACACCACCCTAGACTTATTGACCCTGCTCTTTTACATCTGTATGTGTCCCTCCGGGGGTGTCCACAACACTGCCTAGGTATGTGAATGCTTTTATCTCCTCTGGGGCAGAGCTGTGCATGAGGGTAGTGTTGCTGATTTTGCAGTGGATCTTCACCACCTGTGTCTTTGCTGTATTTGGGTGTAAAACCAAATTCACTAGCTTGTGAGAGACCGTCGATCCTCTCCTACATGCACATTGTTGTGTGTGAAGGGGGGGAGCTATGTCATCTGCAAAGTGAAGGTCATCCAGCCGCTCCCACATCCTCCACTAAATCCTATTTCCTTTCCCTTCAGTTTTTTCCCATCACAAGCCAGTCGATCACCAGGAGAAACAGAAGCAGTGAAAGTAGACCGGGTAGACGCCCGTCTTGACATTAATCCTGTGGGAGAGCTGGCCTGCATGTATGATTTTACATGAGGTCGTGTCATATGACTTATTGATTAAATTTATGATCTTGGTGATAATTTCATTGAGGTCCATTAGGGCCCATAGTGTTGTCGTGTCTAAGCTTTCAAAGGCTTTCTCAAAGTCGATTAGGTTGATTTACAGGGACGTGTACCGTTCATGGACTGTTCAGTGATCATAGTGCTGCTGTGCGGTCTGTGCATGAGCCGTCCTTCCTGAATCCTGCTCGCTGGTCCCGTAGCCGCTTGTCTACAGCGTCCTGAAGACGGTTGAAGATGACCTGGTTTGAAACTTTACTGGGTACAGAACGTTGGCAGTTTCACAATGTGTCCTTCTGTGTGTGGCTTCTCCTATTCCACAATTTGCCCCCAAAAAAGCCATAGAGCACGTCTGTTGATGAGTTCATGTCTACTTTAAGGGCTTCAGGTGAAATACTGTCAGGGCCAGCAGCCTCATCCGTTTTGAGTAGCTTGCAGCCTTCATTTCTGGTTCCGTTGGGTCTATTACTCTTGACTTGAAGCGGCATCTTGGCTTTTGGAATATGTGGCTGTTCTGCCAGTGGTGACCTGTGTAGGACGTCTTCAAAAAGCAGGTCTTGTATGTAATTTAATTATTACTATGTCCCAGACAATATCCTCGGATGATTTATAACTCCGTTGTGACCCTTTGACTCGCCTTTCCACCCATGTTCTCTTGTCACCTCTGATGTTCTGTTGTACTCCTTTTGGGCCAAAGCTTTTTCAGCTCTTGCACCCATTTGTTGTCCAATGCGCTCCAGGCACTGTGGTTATTTTGATGCATTCTGTGAGTTTTTTCTCACGACATGACCCCCCCCAGGAACTCCCCATCAGAAACTAATGGGCATGCACACTTCGACTCTGACAAATACGCTCAATAACATCTATTCTCTGGCTAATTCAATCATTGGTACAGTCAATGTGATGTTAAAAAACATTCTTAAGTCCCACGACACACTGTTATATAATATGATGTATTGCTGTAGATTAAACTACCCAACAGTATATAAAGGAGTTGAAATTAAAACATCTACAACAGTAGAATGAAACATACACAATAATGCAGTAATTAAATCACAAAAATATACATTTGTTAATACCCTGGTATATCATAGGCGTCTGATTGTATTACGGTTATGGTTGAAAACTAAATCAATGCAACTTAATTGGTATGACAATAAATTGCTGCCCATTGGTTTGGGGAGTAATTTCCAGATTGTAGCGATTCCTTTCAAGGCTTTTTGTGACCAACTCTCTTGGTTATACAACGTAAGCCTTATCCAAGCCACTCATCATTTTCAATATGACCTCATCCCTTGTTTGTTGCAAGGAGCCAAATGCATGTAGCGGTAGACCCTGGATATTACTGGATATTATTGGATTTATGGGGATCAGGAAGCCAACTCTAGAGTGTTGAACTTGAGCCTGTGCGGGTCTTACAGTCTGTGGAACAAGCGAGTGTGAATGCGATTTATAATTCTCGGCATCTCGGCACCACATCTCTCAGACTGTCGGACAGGTAGCAGACGTCATAGCAACATGGTTTAGGCACTGGGACTCAGGGAGAGCTTGTAGCATGCATTCCAAACAAGACCGGGCCAAACTTCAAATTAAAGAAAGACCCAGCAGAGCCCTGAGACACACAACAAAACAAAGAGGAGGTGGAGGGGTCCCATCCTCACAATCAATACATAATTCTACGTTGGTCTCATCACTAAAAGTGTCAGTAAAATGAAATGCAAAGTTCTGATTGTGTCGTTATTAGAGATGCCAATGACTCAACATACTTATCAATACGCCTTGTATAACAGTCTGTATCATTGATCCCAAAAGTCATCCGATTCAAATGCACACGATGAACAATACACCCTATTGTGGACAATATTGACCACAGCAAATGGAAACGCAAATACTAAATTCCCTTAAGCGCAGAGCTGTTCCAACGCAGCGGCATGTGCATATGCAATGATGAGGATATGACATCTCTGGCCGCTACCATCAGGTTGCGGGAGACAATCTGCAAACAGAAGCATTACAAAGGCTGCCGCAGCAGCCAGAAGAAAGAAATCGGGAACGGAAAATGAAAAATGGAGATAAGAGCCTGATAACGGGAAAGGCAGCCAACCTTCAGCAGCCAATGTAAGAGCTACAGATTGAAATCAGAGGAAGAAAGGATGAAAATAGTTGAGTGTAATCAAAGAATCAGTGACACTTCTAAATGAGTTCAGAATGAACATCTGCGAGATAAAAGCCAAATAAAGATAACAGCGCACGGTTGATAAAAGAAAAAGGCTTACAGACATCTCGAGGCTCTAAGCAGAGCAAGGTGTGTCCTCGCCGCTCCCTAATCAGCCTCATTACCTCCAATTATCTGCCTCAAATTGCTTGCTGTCAGGTTGAAAAGTCCATAATCAAGATCAACAGCACAACAGATCATTATACGAAAAAGGTTGCCATTATAATCATCATCTCTAAACTGTATCCCCTTCTGGGGTCAAGTCGGACCCTGCTACGATAATGAGGTTTTCATAGCTAATTGAAATAAACAGCCCATTATGTCAAGATGAACGAGACTGTTGGTTCTCTGCGATAAATGCGAGGGTCAAACTCAACAGTGACCGATAGTCAAACAAGTGAAACAGCTCGGTGAAGAGGGACAGAGAGGCCTCACAGCATTACATCCCAACAGGTGGACGTCTAATGGTTGTTTCCTACCAGTCCAGGCATTAGTTGGTTTCCTTCATATATTCATTCATTCCAGCACAGTACAAAAAGACTAAAGGTACCTTCAGACAGTACCACTTATGCTGACATCTCAATTAGTTTTTATGTAAACATGCTGCGATGCTGCTCTTGTATTACTATCTGAATGAACCACACCTGAAATGTATACATAATGTGTAGTAAATGGGATAAAAAAAGGGGCAACATCACTGGTACTTTCCTTTAACAACAAAAAAAAAGGATCAGCTCGAACACTTCCTGTCACCGAAACACGAAGAACCATAAACGCGTCCACTCCTCTAGACTACAATTATGTCGTTTTGATCTCTTTGATCTCATGCCGTTCAGTCCTGCAAGTGAACCAGGTTTTATGGAAATATCAAAGTCCAACATTGAGCTCCTCATGCCTCAGAAACGTCCCACAGGACCTGACTTTACTCATCAATCCTCTGAGGAAACAGAACGAAGCGTAGTTCATCAACAGTCAATGAAGAGTCTTATTCAGTTCAGCTCTGAAGTTCTCTCAAAACATCAATAGATGCCGCTTACAGCTGAATTGAGGCCATGCTCATAATTGTTTGTTTTCTTTGATCTTACCAAAGTAGAAGAAGAATGCCTTTTACTGCCAGTTCATTTAGAGTTCACATTGTCGAATTACAAACAAAGCAAGATGTTTAAATATTTGGTCACATGCAGCAAGAGGTAAATCTTTCCTTAGGGTTGAGGTTGTTTTAGAATCTGATCCAGTATTGAATCCACCTATGAAATCCTGATCCTTCTGAGTCGCTTATCAACTCCATTGAGGTAAGTACAGTATAGAACTTGAGTTTAAACTAAGATTGTTGGTAATCTTTGGTAATCCTAAAATGTTAAAAGCCCCAGTAGTCCCTGCTTCAAATAACTTCTGTTGACATAAAGACTTTCTGTGTGTCTCTTTCTTAAAAAAGTTAACTGTCACCCCAGCTGGTGCGCTGCCAGGCTGTGTTATAAAAAGAAAAAAGGGGTCAGACGTCCCCTCACTCCACAAAAGTTTGTACAGTGACGTGAACTAGCGTAGCGGGCTGTTTGGAGCTAGAAGTGCTGTCCTTCTAGCAGCTGTGAACATCATTTCTCTCAGCAAAGTCGAGTTCCATCACAGTGTCTCGAAGACAAAAACCCGTCTAGATGTTCTGCAGCTTTGACAGATAACAGCCCACTACTGTCTCTCCCCACTACATCAGTCTCCTGCTCTCTCGTACTCTGCACAGCGCTGGGCTCAACAGAAGCAGCATCCTCACGGATTCAGCTGATAAACACTGAATCGCTGACTGACATGGGCTGTATCATCGTCCCACCACTGACGCACTCCTCTGGTTTCCCCCTCAAACTCCAGAAACTAGAGCAAGCGGTGACATCTGGTAACAGCTCAATATTCCATTTAAAAAGACTGGCAGAGGGCTGGTGAAACAATACACGCTACACAGCCAGCCAGTAGTCCAACTACTGAAACCAGTGATCAAGTCAAACTCAACTCAACTCATAGTCTCATAACATCGACTATGTCAGCGGCTTCCCCCATGGAGGCTGAGGAGCATACTTTATTAGTTTATATTATATCTGCAAACCTATTCAAGTAAAATGCATAAATAGGAAAACAGTATGTACTTCATTTCTTTTAAATTGACGGGCCACACTTGTAAACAAATCTATTTGCTTCTAGACAAAAACAATAACACCCTCAGGCAACGGCTTGAATGAACTAAAATCATTACTGCTGGCTCCCAGTCAGCCCCTGAGTCAAATTTGAAACTCTTTTATTGGTTTTCACATCTGTAAGCAGCCTCACATCTGCATGTTTATCTGATATGCTCGTTCCACATGAGACAAATATTAATGTTACGACAGAAACCGCTCAGAAGCAAACTTTCTTCCTCCGAGTGCTTTTCCTAATAAATTGAATGTGGCACGACAGTCTCGGTAGACTCGGTTTGTTTTTAAAGATGGTGTTAAAGCCAGCCTCCAGCCCTGAATTGTCGTGTAACAGCCACGTTTTTAAGTCGTCCATTTTTGCTAACCTGACGGAACAGAGACGCTACTATTGTAATCAATCCAGCTTTCTACACAGGCAGCGCAACAGATCATTATTCACTCACGATATCCAAGCACACCCGAAGCCTATTTTTATGCTTCAAGTCTATTTTCTTCCATTTGGATTATGAAAACTTGTTTGACGGACTTAAAGCTGCACTCATGAAAAGGTCGGATCCCCTCATTTCTATGGAGCGTTTTAGTGTCCTTCAGCTTCTTGTGACGCCGTGTTCACACCAAACGCGGCTGGACGGGCCAGAGAGGGGGCGTGGCTTATTGCCCTGAAAGCCGTTCAACTGTCCGCCATTAACCATGGAAAAAAGAACCTATTTCTGCTTAGTACGTGTTGTGGAAGTCAGATATCCCGGGAAACTAAACACCGTCATGTCTGGGTTCATAATATTGTCCAGAGGAGCTCTGTGGATTTTATCGGTGTATTCACTGTGTCTAGCAAGCCACACGTCGCTGTTTACTCCAGCTGTCTGAACACAAAATAAACTGATTTGGCTGTGATTTAACGGCAATAAACTGACAAAAAGGGACTCCGAAACAACTACGTAATGATGCCGATTTGTAGGCTACTTGTCTTCTCAATGGAGCTCGGATGGATCGGTGCTAGGCTATGCTAACATTGTAGCAGCTCCACCAACACTCAGAATAACGTCATGTAGACGTAAATATGGCAGCGTCTATTCATTGCTTGTACCATATGGTTTACACACACACATTTATACACATAGTTTGGTCCAGTCTATTGATATGAGGTATCGTAGAGCTCTGGGTGAACACAGAAGGCTACAGTATTTATTTCCCGACTCAACAACGGCAGGACGTCACTGATGACGGGGAGCATCTCAACGCTGATAGGCTATCGCGCTGGGGCGTAACACGAATATTTCGCCAAAGTTGAAAAATTTCAACTCATACGCTTGGGGCGATTTGGCGTTTGACGCGAATTTGTCGAGCACCAAATAGCAGACAGACAAGAATAGAAAGTAGATGGTGAAAATGGTGTAACATTTAGCAGCTAAAGACCCAGATGTTGATAGTGAATATTGAACTGGACATTCATCAGGTCAGCAGAAACACACCGAATGCATGCTGTATTGCTGTACATGTCTGAGGGATGTATGAATAGGCAAGTGTTAAACAACTTTCAATGTGTAGGTAGGTTCAATACATAGTTAAACACCCTCAGCGCTGAAATGCTCTGCATGTAGTGCTGTTTTTTAACATGATAAACATTTGATCAATTCCCCTCGCTGTGACCTCTGCTGTGCCCTCTACAATTCCCTGGTAAACACGGCTGCTGTGGGAGAGAGACGGATGGATGAGATGTGCTCATTTATCATTCAGGTCTCAGTGTGTCTGAAGAGGGACGGCGGTGCAGGGGGAGAGAGAGAGAAAAGGCTGTGGTTACTAATGAGGGTTTATCACAATGATAAAACCTTACTCATGCATCTTTCATACAAGGGCCTGCATAGGTACACAAACACAAGAGCTGGTGAGCTGCATTGTTGCGTGTCCTGGCATTAATGATGTGTGTCATAGCCATGAGACCTGCACTGGCCTATAGGGGACCTGGTACTTTAGCAAACCGTGGCAACAGATCAGTCAAAAGATATTTGAATATTTAATACGAACAAGAACATACAAAAGATCTTAGATATTCACATTATAGGAGAAAATAAATACAGATTGTAACATTTTCTAAATGTGATTATTTTTAGGTCTTTCAAACAGCAGCTGTTGATAAATGTCACATATTTACATCATGTACAACAGAGAACATTGTTGCATTACACCAGGAGATACACGCAGGTACTTACTGAATCTGATCATTTAAAACAGCCAATCAAAAAAATATATCTGTCATAACTTGTGTAACATAAAAACTTTCCCCATTTTCTCACTGGACAGGGCTACTGATGGTTTTCATGTCAGTGAGAACGATGTGTCTGTAGCTGCGCTCCAGTTCCTCCATGAACGGCAGGTAGTCGCCGACTGTGAAGCCCTGGATCGGATCCTCCTGCAGGTAAAAAGAAAGAATTGTTGGAGTTGGACTTATTAACATTGTACCATTTTGTTTGCACACATAAAAGTGAGTTACCACTCAGCCTTAGAAAACAGTTGTAATGTAGTTATAATGTCACTACTATTTATCTTGACTTGAATTTGGAGACGGCACATTTATAACAGAAAGTTTGCATTACATACTCAAGGCATGGAGTTTGAATGGCGTGGTAATTTACCAGGCAAAGAGGGTGTAAACTAAATGATGCTATAGGTGGCATGATGTGAAATGTAGGATCCAGCATTTAGTGGAGCTTGATCCTTACTAGGGATTAAAAGCAGGATATCTCGACCCCTGCTGCTTTCATTGTCACTATTCCTTTCGCTGGAGTAGCCCTTTACAGAACAGATTGTTAATTACCTTGCATTTCTTATATTGAGTACATTTTAACTAGTGTCCAAGAAATAAAGGTAGAGGTATGCAGACAGATAATGGTTTGGTATTGAGTCAGAAGGTGGCTGACTCTATTATCTTTCACTTTGTTAGGCGGTAAAGTGTGAATAATTCAATATAATCTTTTCATTAAAATGCTTTACATTCAATTTATTTCAAAGTCACAGGAAATTAAATTAAATCTCTGGGAATCGAATGCTGCACTGCGCCAATAAACAACATCCTTACAACATACTTAGCATTCATGTTGTGAGATTTTATGTGTCGGACGAGCAAAGCAACATCTTAAGTTCCGTCTCTCTCGCTGAAGCTACGATCACTGTGTGTTTCCTACAGGGATGTAGTCACACAAGCAACGGTTCTTGCTGGTCAGCTGATAAAAACACCACGTTTCAGTGTAAATAACATCAGTTAAGGTAATGTTACATTTGTGAGTGGAGCATAGCTAAGTTAGCTAGTGTTAGCAATGTATACTGTGCGAGACGTGAGATGTGGTTTCACACAAAACTAAATGTTAATACGACAAACTTGATGTGCAAAAAATATTTTTTTAAATTCACAAACGTGTAATTCATGCCCCAATTCACGCAGGATATAAAAATGAGTGACTACTTTCCATGTTTTTTCCCAAAATAAGGTCCCAGAAGGGGAGGAACTAAGCCACTTTACGTCGGTCTGTCAACAGCTTGAGAAGGAGAAACCACTTTGGCTGAACTGCTCACAACTCTATTAAACTTGAAACGACAGTTTACGTGTAAATGTTTTAAGATGGCACGAGCCAAAAAGGTTTGGAAGCACTAAGCGAGATACAATCAGTGCTATTCAGCTTCAACTGTGGTCTCCTTGTTATCTTCTAATACACAGAAATACTTCTACTTGTGACCCCTCGTCAAAGGACAGATGAGTTGTGAGCAGTTCAATCAAGTGATAATGACCGTTTTATTTGAATCATTCTTAGAGGTAAATAATAATAAGAGGTAAATCTATGCAGCATATCACAAAAAGTCATAAATGATGTGATTTTGTGTATTTAAAGTTATTTTCACTCATCTAGTACGCTTGAAAATTGAAATAGCACTGCTTTAGATCATCAAAGATTTCAGGTTCAGGATCGCTGTGTCCTCTATAAGATAATATCATGCCTGTAAAAAAAAAAAAAAAAAAACACGAAGGAGTGAAGAGCAGAAGTAAGAAGAAGATTATGAGCAAATGAAGCAATGGGTTTTTATTATTCAATAGGGGCAGATAGAGTGACTGCAGAGGGGTGATTGTTCAGAGGGGAGCAAGTAATGTCAGGAAGAAATGAGTTTTCAGTCTGATAGAGGGCTCTGCTCCTGCGATTATTCAAGGCAGCATGTACTGCATAAAGCACACTTTAGAAGAGAAAAATCTCCTTTTATTAAAAAGGTATTATGAATTAGAGGTCACATTCTAGAGTTATTTGATATACTGATATTAATAAAGTGTAGTACCAGCAGTACCAGCTACATGACTTTAAGTCTGTTAAATCCATGTTTGTGAATATCCTGTCCATCCGGATGGTTAATGGGCCAGTATTATTATTCTGCTTGTCAAAATGTAACAGCACTATACTACAGTAACTGTAGAAAGTCTCTCACTTGTTAGATTCTTTATTTGAGCCAAGACTGAGCAAAGTGAGATTAATCCTGAAGAAACATCCAAACTAAAGTAGCTTGGCCTGTTCATGTATCGCAGCAGGAAAGAGCTGCTGACACAGTTAAACCGTGAAGGAGAGGAGAGATAACCAGTGGAAATCACTTGTGAGTGGATTTTTGGTCTGTTTTTTCTCTGGGAGAATCGAGGAGGGTGGAAAAGGAGGAGACGTGTGTGAGTATGAGTGTGGAGGAATCAGGGCCTGCATATATACAGTGATGTTCAGTTGAATATTTTCAATCTGAACAGGTGTCACAAGCTGCTTAATGTTTCTCATAATCTTCAAGATATATTAATCATTAGGTACACTAATTAATGCATTAATTACCAAGATTGCTAAGCCTGTCCTCCCATGACAAATGAGTGGTATGAATATTAAATGAGTCATGATTTGCATAAAAGGTAGAGTTAATAGGAATATATCAATTACAGAAGTTATTTTGAAAATGAAGCTTAACAATATTGACTTGCAAGGTATTCTGCTCATCTGATTTTTGAATTTTACAGTTTGTATATTTTCTTGAAGAGAAGAAAGGTTATAATTTGTCAATTGTTATTTTAATCTTGTTTGAACCTGCACATGAGCAGAAGCAGGAGTTTAAGGTTAGGTCAGGTTTAGCCAAAAATATACTCAAGATGTAAAGTATGTCCGGACACACACGCATAACTATGTAAAAGTCACATCACTGTGAGCACTTTCAGGCCAAAACAATCGTTGCCATTCAAAGTGTCCAGGTGGTGAGTGACGAATGGTACCAATTGATGCCAAAAGTTCTATTTGCACTAGTTTTACCATGGGACCTGCCATCCCACAGCAGTGTGTGAGCAGGCTGGTGACCAGCATGAGGAGGAGGTGCCAGGCTGTTGTGGCTGTGTATGGTTCTTCCATACGCTACTGAGGCTCCTGACTGTTAAATGAATAAATTGTAAAATTGCCAATATGTCTTGTTTCTTCCTTGTTACTGACAGACTTCAATCATCCAATCCACCAAACAAGAGTCAATGGCAACAGCAGAATAAGCTGTTTGGCATTGGCAGAGATGATTTGGCAAATTTTTCATGAGCGCAACACACATACTCAGCTGTGCTGCTCATCCCAGAAATGCATGTTCCTTACAAATGGGGCACCAATTAAAAGGGAAATAAACAGGCTTTCCAACGGTATAAAATGTATTGCCAAGAAGCATTGTTACAACAGAGAAATGATCTACCAAACACAAATTTCCGAACTTTTTGTTCGATGTTTACATGTATGTGGTGCTAGGCAGTTTGACTCTGAATGCATTACAACAAAACTAAAGGCATCTTATTGTTTGTAGCCTCTGAGTCAGTAGCAGACATAACCTGTCTCTTGTGTCCACTCCTCCTATCAGCACTTCACCTCCACGGCAGTTAAGCTCCAGACACACAATTGTAACAAGTCATTTGGCTTTTCAAATTTTAATTTAGATGAAATATAGATATACCCCCCATAGAGACGGGATAAGCGAAGAGGGGCGCAAGTCTGTGTGTGTGTGAATATTAAAGAAAATCCTTTAATACCACATCTGTCGGAGTAAAATAATTCCTTCACATTGTTCCACAGAGAGAGACAGAGGGGGAAGATAAGGCCGCTGGACGCAAACCTGTATGTCTGAAACTTTCAACGGTTCAGCTCAGGTCTCTCTCTCTCTCTCTCTCTCTCTCTCTCTCTCTCTCTCTCTCTCT
>NW_022280055.1:3641175-3662372 GCF_004355925.1 Anarrhichthys ocellatus | reverse complement strand
TCTCTCTCTCTCTCTCTCTCTCTCTCTCTCTCTCTCTCTCTCTCTCTCTCTCTCTGTGTGTGTGTGTGTGTGTGTGTGTGTGTGTGTGTGTGTGTGTGTGTGTGTGTGTGTGTGTGTGTGTGTGTGTCAAAGCTGTCCCTTGCAGCAGTATCTGATGCTACAGCTCATTAGAAGAGCTTCCTCAGATAAAGCCAACATAACTGATCTTTTATTCACAAAAACTGTCAGCAGCGGCTCGTGGCGATGTTAACACCAGAGCGATCAGCCAGAGACAAGACGGACCGGAACGCTTAATGAGTAATGATGATGACTGCTTCGTGTCGAGCCATGCCTCATTCACAATGCTGCTGTTTAATGTTGTCTTGGATATTGGGAGACGGTTGACATCTTGGACCGGAACTTAAGACCTTTTGTGAAACCTTTGGGGCCACTCTTCAATTCAGAGTTCATCCAATTCACAGAGCAGAACTTGCTCCAATGAAACGTGTTAACTTTCAGAATTGGCTTCTTTTCACATTATATTTTTTTATTCATTGCGGATGTTAATCATGGTTGTGGAATATAACAGGGGAGCTGAACTATTCAGTGAGGTCCTACCACAGCAACTTCATAAGATTTCATATTAAATCCAGACAATTTATGAGCCCAAATAATGAAGTATTTCTAATTTATTACAGCGCAATAAGGGAGTGCTTCTTCCACAGAAAGCCTTAACAAAGCATTATATTGCTCTCTTGGTTTGTGCTTTTGTTTCCTAACACGAGTTTTGCTTTTTAACTACCTCGCCCATTGATGTGTGTAGAATTCCCCAAATGATTTTACTTGTACGTTCTTTGAAACTGCTATAACATTATTGTAAGGAATATAAGATTGCTTTTATTTACAAGTGGAGAATGCATTCAACGATAACCTCCGATAAAAATAAAGCATTGCAGCACAAACAAACAAAACAACCTCTCAAAAGATCACCGTCACCTATTGATCAATCAGTAAGCTGTGCTAATAAAGGGAAAGGAGGACAGTGAGCAAAGCAGTGCTGATCAGATCATTACGACACCGAAGCATCGTGTGGAAGTATTTAGAAAATGTTATCTTGGTCAATTCAATATCCTTGAGCTTCAGACTGTTGGTCTAATAAAACAGGACATTTGAAGGCATGATCTCTGGGATATATAATGGACATTTTATCTTCTATATTCTGACATTTTATGAACCCAATGCTTTGTTGATTGATTGAGAAAATATATATAATAATATAATAAACATTTCCTACTGCACAATGCCACCTTCAGCTGAGTTTAACAGGATGTTCTGTCTATAAAATATACTGTAGTACTGACGCTTCATCTCACCTTGAGGAAGACCTGCAGCTCCCGGGACTGTGTAAGCTGAAGGATGTCTGGCTGCAGATGTTTGAATATGGACACACACATGTACACCTGGTAGTCGGGACCCATCACCACACAGGTGGACAGGTAGTGGCAGATTTCTGTCCAGTCCAGGTAGTTCCAGAAGCACTGAGTCAACCAGTGGAGGCACATCTGTGGAAAGAAAAGCAGTGACTTACAGGATTATAAGATGCCCAGAAGACCAGGCGTAAGAGTTTTCCCAGCAGGCTACAGGGCTAAAAGTTTACACATAAAAGATGGAGGTTGATTTGTAGATGCATTAAGCAAGCTCAGCAGGATTTTAAAATAGATTCTGTATTTCACAAGGAGCTGTCAGACACTCAGCCAAAACAAAGATGACAATGTGGTTCTATATAAAAGTCCTGCTGCTGCATTTTAAACCAGATGGTTTCTCCAGTGGCAATATGAAAAAGGAAAATAAATGAATCTAGTTTTTCAGTTGGAGAAAGGAGACGAGCAGAAGATGGACTTGATATGAAGCATAGGGATTGAACTGTATATACGGTACATCAACAGTATTTACTGTGACCCTTGTTCGTCTCGGTTCGGTTCCAGCCTGATCAATCTGTGTATTACGAGGTGCATTCACAAGATTTGATCATTTGCAAAATCGACGGCCTTAAAATTGTAATGTAAGGCGACTTGTTCCGCTTTGTTTGTGGGCAGATTTTGTTGTTAAAAAAGAAGAATTGCACACCACAGTGAATCCTCAGTGATTTAAAGTTGATGCACTCCCTCACAGGTTCATGATCAGTTGGACAAATCAGACAAAGTCAGTAGATGTATGCACGTGCGTGTTCAATCAAATCAGTCACACAGCAGTCTCTCTCTGTAACCTCAATCTCCATTTGGTGCTAAAGTTCGAACTATTGTAAGTCAAGACATTTTAAAGATGAGAATTTTGCCATTAGACTTATTTTTAACTGAAGAAAGCAAGAGGAAACTCGATCTTCAAAGTATCTACCTGAAAATATCCCAGCCCCCCCCCCTTCAGACCTTCCTCCCCCAAAACATGCAAAAGCGCACTGCCTGACTCCTGCTGCAGGACGAGTCCCGAGAGTGTTGGAGTGAGACCTGACATCATCATCATGAACACAAACATTCACAGCTGCTAAGCTAGCATGTATTGGTACATGTTAACCCTCCTAGCCTTGTGGAAGACTCTGGTCATGCGCGGGATCACAGAGTAGTCAGTAGGATTTCTACTCTGGGGGAAATTAATGTCTGCACAAAAGTCACTGCAAACCATAAAATATGTAGTTGTGAACAAAGGGGTGGACCGACATCACCGTGCCCTGAGCCATGCCATTAGAATGGCTTATGAAGACGGCACACTGAAAGTTCTACATGTACTCTGAGTGCACAGCCTTACAGGGAAGCGCCGCTCATTGACAAATGTGTCGGGATCGGTAGAACCCACTCTCTTCATTTGGCTGAACTCAGCTGTTCTCGATTAGATCAGAAGTTTTGAGTCAGACAGAGTTTCACAACCACATATCCAGTTTATCCAAACAGACAACAATCAGTGCACTCGCCGCCTTTCAACTAATTGTCGTGCCAATAATTAGCCACTGTGTTCACTAACGACACAAGTCTGCTCAAGCATACAGAACAAGCTCCACTTACGCTCCATAAACATATTAGATTATTATCACCCCCCCCCCTCCTCAGCTACAGCCTAATGAAAATACTGACAAACTAATTTGTGTGTTGTAATAAAAACAGGGAACGACTGGATCCATGCTGCGCTTTCTTTCTAAATCCTCAGGCAGAAAAACAAGTACCACAGATACAGTACAGTCCTTTCTGTGACTGTAAATCCCTTCAAGGTTCTTCCAAGAGCAGCTCTTCTTTTTGTGAGAGCAGCAAAATGTGCTGCTGTTAGTGTTCCTGTGTGCTAACACTGAGGGTGCACTGGTGAGTGCGACTGGATTCTTTACTTTAGTATTCACTTTCCTTCTGCCACAAAGAGGCTTTTAGATGCTGTTATAATCTTACCTTGATACATTTGTGTGTGAAACACGGAATGTTCTGCGGCAGAGACGAGTGATAATTCAATATCATTGTTCATATACTTTTCAGCACATTATCTATTCTTCACCTTTATTTGTCTGGCTTTGTTGTCCTTGTTCCTAGCTGTTATGTCTGTTTCTGTGCAAGTACATTTAGGGATGCAAAGAAAACGGAGTCAAATTCCTTGTTTGTGCACAATGTGCATACACACTTGGCCAAGGTGCTTCTGAATATATTTGACATATTGCAACATATACTTATATAAATATATTTATTTATTTCATTTCCTGATATTGCTACATTACCACGCCCTTTCTTGTGTTGACATAACATATTGATGCTTAAAGCTGCACTATACTGTATTTTCATATTAACAGTCAAATATAAAAGAAATTTGGACAGAACGATACATTTAAAGACGCCATCTTGAACAAGTTGTTGCAGCCCTAAACTCACAGAGTAGGTGAATTTAACTATAACTAGATAAAAACTACCTTTGAACCGTAACGACCTCAATGTGATATATCTATATAAATGATCAGTATGGGGAACTTGGCCCACTAATGTTTTAGTGCGCCTAAAGGCAGACATTGTCTCTTATTCAGTACACATGAACAACACTAATCTTCACCCCCATCATTTATTTATTATTTATCCTTTACCTACCATAGGTCACCGCTCAGACTAAAGACAATTACTGTTTAAAAGCCTCCTTTCTCTCTCACACACACACACACACACACACACACACACACACACACACACACACACACACACACACACACACACACACACAAACACACACACACACACACACACACACACACACACACACACACACACACACACACACACACACCCACACACACACACACACACACACACACACACACACACACACACACACACACACACACACACACACACACACACACACACACACACACACACACACACCCCCCTACCTATTCTCAAGGCAGGATGTTTAAAATGCTGACATATCCTGTGGATGGATTTCGACTGAGGCCGATGTCCACACACATTCAAACACAACCTCTACTCTATGAATGTCAGAGGTGTATAACGCTTCATTTGCCACTGCTGCTTTGTCAGGCTTTAAAGCTCAAACCTTTGGAATAGATATTTCCAGTTCTAACTGAAGAGCAGGTGCCCGTTACCGCCGAGAAGAGCAAAGAGATGAGCTGAATGTTAACGTTTTACTCCACCCTGGAGACGGAGAGTTCGGATCTTTGATGCAAATGCGGCGAGTGTTATCAGCGCCCCTGCTGCCGTACATCATGTGAACCTCAACTGTCAACCGCCGACACGCGGAAGACAGGATCAAACATAAGAGGATTCAAGGTGAGAGAACCTTTCATCTATCTCGGTGTTTGTGAGAGAGAAAGTCGGTGTCAAAAGAAATAAGCGCAGAGGAACGAAGATCTAACTTTTCAACTGCTGTTCAAAAAAAGCAGAGGGAAAAGATTCAATGTCAAAACTGCATTTTGTTTTTTTGAAGTCTAGTTAAGTCAAAGTGGATTAAAAAGGGGGCAAAGTGTGCTTATAAAGGCTTTAAACTCTGTTTTGGGTCTTTCACTGACATCATGAATGAAATAGTCAACTAAAGTGACAAAACTAAATGAGCGGCTGACTTTGGCAAAAGCAATGCAAAAGAAGTAACTGTGTATCCTGAACTGCATCGTTGTATCATTCTATCATTTTGGAACACTTATAATCATTTTGAAGAAAACGTCTGAGGATCAGTTATTTTCTAAATCTCAGCCCAAGAGACAATTTTGCACCAGTCGGCTTTTAGTGAACGGTTTGTCTGTTTCTTTACAGGTCGTACCTGTGACGGGGTGAAACCAGACATCCTGAAGACAGAGTGGACCAGAGGAACTTCAGCTTTCAGCAGCATCTCCACATAGTGAGCTGTACACCAGTACACAGGAGGGATTCCTGATTCAGCTACTTCCACAGGAAAATGGACCTGTGATGACAACCACAAGCTTTTTCATCTCGGGACATTTTTAGATTTAAAGCTGATTTCTGTATCCGTAAATATGTCCAACTTTGCTCGTATTACTGGTGGACATTCAAACAAAAAACAACAGACGCATCAATTACAAGCTCCTTGTTTAGTACTCGATGCTGGTATAGAGATAAAAACAGTCTTGAATACTTTTATTTTGAGCAAATGAAACAAAGAGCATGCTGCTTTGTGTTCACGTAGAGGTGTGTGTACGTGTGTTCATGCCCACATTCCCTCCTCAGCTTGCTGCTGCCTCTTAATTATTCGTGCCCTTTCTCTTTTCCATGATATTGACAAAATCAACCACGTTGAGTACTTGGAGACCAACTGCTCTGTGGAGAAATTCACCGGCTGCATCTGCATCATAAACACTAAGAGCGCGTAACCGACGAGTCCAGCTGAGCTGTATCGACTGATGGGACGAGACGACTGAGGTTGGTATAATGATAAAACTACTCCCCTGCAATTTTCAATGATTGAAACCAGGCTGCGTTTTCTTTTACTCTTCTTTCCCCTTATTTATCACTTTCAATCGTCTTCGTTCTAGTACTACTCCTCTTCTTCTTTTTCCCGATGAGTAAAAAACATCCCGTTTGTTTTTCACCATGTTGAAAAGTGAAGACAGAGTCAAACTGAACGTCACTGTGAGAATTGTTAGGATTCATCACCATCCTTATTTAATTATGTTTTCCGTGCTGTGATTGTTGATGTGCTTTGTATGAAAGAGGAGGGATTAAATGAGACGGAGGCCGTAGCCGTTAACGGTTGGGAGGTACGTTTGAAATGTTCATCAAAAATCACATGAACCTCTCTCAACGCCACCCACACACTCGCACGCAGATATAAAAAGCTGCAAGACGACACTTTTTTTAGCCCACATTTACATTTGGTAAATGGACTTGTACTTGTGTAGCGCCTTTCTAGTCTTCCGATCACTCAAAGCACTTTAACACTACACGTCAATCACACTCATTCATACACCGATGGCCGGCTACCATGGACGGTGCCACCATCCATCAGGGCTAGTTAACCATTCACACTTGCTCACACACACCGATGGCACAGCCTTAGGGAGCAGTTTTGGGGGTCAAGTGTCTTTCCAAAAGACACATCGACATGGACTGGAAGAGCCGGGGATCAAACCGCCGATGTCCGCAATCTCAAACTGTCTCCTGAGCAGCAGCACCATGAGACCTTTCAGGCTTGCTGCCATGTGAGGCTTCTAAAGTGTTAAATTACTGCATGTTCAAATACTGGCTATTGTAGTTTTGAATACACTGTACCGTAGTCGTGTTTGGACATTGTTCTACTCACAGACGCATGTATCCTCGCTGGCCAGATGAATGCAGAGGTTAGCAGAGAGGACAGGTTGAGTAGAAAACCGAGAGACCGCTTCATGTCTCCAGCCATGAGGAGGAACACTGTGGAGGCCAGCCAGTCGTGGCCTGGATAACCGTCCTGCTGAGTGACTGGAGGGCCAAGTTAAAGAGCCAAAGGACTGATGGAAAAGATACTCAGACAATACAAAGACAACTCAGTAATGCTCAACAAACATAGCTCTTTACATTAGTTTTGCAACATGAAAGTGGTCCATTGATAATAAATGGGACAGATGCATGCGGACTCATACGGATCTTGAATTGCCTACAAAAACGAGCTTCTGTAACACAAATTCAATTCATAACAGCTATAATGAATGGAAAGTACCACTTTGTATGCAAAGAGAAATCTGATTGAAGTAACAATCTCTGCATTTTATTACTAATAATGATCTACAAAGCTGTACATCAGAGTGGCATAGAAATAACAAAATCTGACTTCACTTCATATATTTTCTGGCAACAGCAGGTAGTGTTGAATTAATGAAAGCGTGTAATTAGTTACACAAATACTATCAAAGCTGAAATTCATTGATTTTGTTTATATTTTAAAGGATTTGTAGGATTTGGCGTCACAAGAAGCTGAGTGCTAATGTTTTGTTAAATAAAGCATTACACTAAAACCACTTTACTCTCAACTCACACTGCAGCGTGTCAACCACAGAGTGAGTAATGCTCGGACAGTCAACAAACCCTGCAACACCAGACCAACACCTCTGAACAGCCTCCAAAGATCTAGCTCTCTGTTGGCTGTATCACTGTGTGAAGTTATGATTTTGGGGATCTTGTTCTATGAGGAGTCAAGTGTGAATCCTGTGAGAGATTCAGCCAACATGAATTACAGGTGGCACCACTGCATTGTGAACACCACATGACGCCAGCAACGGCGAGAATAGAAACAAAAACGATTGGAAACACCGGGGCCACAACGCAATCAGACTTAGTTTTCTAACTTACAGCTTTCTCAAGTGGTTAATTCGAGCTCTGATGCATTTACTCCTTATGCTCAGTTTCATTTAGACATTGTAATAATTAAATCAGATCCTGCGGGAAGCAAATAACTGCCCTGATATGCAGGTCCTGTTGCAGGAGAACTGTGGAGCGATTAGTCGGGGAGTGAGAACGCAATCTGGCTTTACTCCAGAAAACAACCCCAGGCGACCAACACACCTGTTTGTTTATGTCTTTCTACTGATTTGCTGCCTGAGAATAATGTAAACCTTTAACTTTTGTTGAGGTAGAATGCACACAGGAATATTTAATATGCAATTTGCCGGTAAAACATTCACTGGATTTAGTGTAACAGCATTTAAAATATGCTTCACAAACTCAGAAATGATTCAGGTTATAAATACTGAAAAGTAAAGAAAATCAAATCGTATCAATGTCTTGGATACTACCCAGCATGCTCCTAGATAATGTCTGGATGAATGGAGAGTTGAGAGTATTGTCTAAAGCCAAAGGAACTACTTTCAGCCAGGTGACAAGGAAACACACCTCAACACCAACAACACCAAAGATATGTGGCAGGCTCTCCAGAATGTCACGAGCAACAAAAGCACCTCATCATGTGTGAGACCACGTTGCCAGATGAGCTGAACACCTTTTTACGCTCGCTTTGATCTCCTCAACAAAGAGTCCGCAGTAAAGTCTGCCCGACCTTCAGAGGACCGGACACTTTCAGGATCCACAGAGGATGTGAGAAACACCCTGTGAATAGGAGTGAAGAGAGCTGCTGGGCCTGATTACATCCCTGGTTGTGTACTAAGAACATGTGCCAACCAGCTAAATGATGTCCTCACTGACATAACACTGTCACAGGAGAGTGTTCATACCTGCCTCAAGACAGACACCATCTTCCCTGTAACTAAAAAGTCTGCAGTGTCCAGTCCAAACGACTACAGCCCAGTAGCACTCACCCCCGTTCTGACGAAGTGCTTCGAGGGACCGGTTCTCCAGCACATCTACAACACCCCAGCCACAGCCTGGACCTTCACCAGTTTGCATACAGAGCAAACGATCCACAGAGGATGCCGTCTCCACTGGTCCACTCAGCCCACACACATCTTGAAACAACTTCATCTGAATGTTGTTTGTTGATTTCATCTTAGCATTCAACTCAATCTCCCCCATGAAACCGATTGTTAAAACTTTGGGCTTAAGTACCCAACTCTGCATCTGGTTATTAGACTTCCTCACAAACAGATTGGCAACCACACCTCCTCCACTCTAGTGTTTAACACCGGAGCCCCCCAGGGCTGTGCGCTCAGCCCCCTCCTGTCCACACTGTACACCCCCGACTGCTACCCCCGTCATGGACAGAACTCTGCAGTGAAGTTTGCAGATGAGACTGCATACGCACAGGATATCAACAGTCTTGCAGAGTGGTGCACAGAGAACAAGCTATCGCTCAACACCAGCAGAACCAAGGAGCTAATTGTTGATTTTAGAAAAAAGGAGCCAAAGATGCACACCTCTGTCAATCTCCTTTAGATTTGGGAAGACTCTACCCAGTGTCTTCATGTTCAATTTTCCACGTACAAAAGGAAACTTTCTGAAGTAGAGAGAAGGCCCATCAGCTGCTATTCAGCACAAAAGGAGGCTGAACTGAGAAATATAATCTGTATTGTGTTGATCAGGCAGAGATGGACACTATCAGTTCGTTGTCCCTCTCACAGTGAGACGGGGGGAAGTTATTAATCTAACCTGTCACTGTGTGTGTGTGTGTGTGTGCACGCACACGTGCACACACACACACACACACACACACACACGTTGAATGAGTAAAAAGATGTTGGATATAAAATGATGTCAACATTTGTGCATGTTTTTACAGATAAGTCAGCATGTATGTGTCAATGTGTATTCTCATGCATCTACTGTAGCTGTATAAAGCATCACTTGTTCTTATGTAAATGTATTCATTTATTTGGGATGGTTCATCTTTAGATATTAATTGTTGAAGTCACTTTCCAAACATTTTTAATTTATGAACTCAACAATTTGAAGGTTATGGTGGGACCCCAATCAACATTTTTGGACGCAAATTGCATATTAATGTTTTTCAATTGTGTAGCCCAAGAAAATGTGCAAAATGACAGAATACCTTACAGTCACAGTCTACCTACTCTTCATGAGTCCAGATGTGGAGTCTGTAAAGGATACTTTGCTCTGAAGCACTTTTGACTGTCTGTGTGGACAAGACGATGTTAATATGCTGCATTAGCAGAGTCAGGTCATTCACAGCATCGTCTGTCAGTAGCTTGAGGTAGCTGCCGTACCTGTAGATAAAAGACAACAGAATCAATCCTCAACATGTTTGTGTGTCACACAGTTTTAGTGAATATTTGGTATTTTACCACAGTCAAATATGATCTTACAAACCAAAATCCTGTGTTCGGTATCGGATCTTTCTATGAACCCCCTTCTTATACTTAAAGTCACACAACACAACGGGAGATTAATAATAAAGAGACAACAAAATACTGAGACCTCAGGCAAATACACTAAAGTACTCCTCAAAATTGAATTCAACAATCTTAATGTGGTCAGTTTGAACTCTGCAAGTCTGACACTTCTGAATCCAGGCTTAATTCTAAATTCATGTCAAACTACTTGTATTCCTTTAAGACACGGTGCTCTTTCAGGGAGCGCTCACACACTGTGTTTCTGTTGATACAGAAAATGTAAACATGGCACTCAGTTCTGAACATGTTTTTGTCTAAAGCTCCCTTCTGGAGAGGTTTCGAACAATGAGTTATACAGTATATATCCACTATGTAATATTGCAGTAGGGTGTTCTTTAAGGACAAAAAAACAGCAGTGTGAGAACTATAACACAAGTCAGAGGATCTACTAATGGGACAATAAAGAGCAGACCAAATAGTGCACACTGGCTGCATCATTTGAGTGAGAACAGAACAGCAGGAGAACCCTTACACACCTTCCACAGGTGTGGGGGTCTAATGCTCTGCTGGTAGGAGTAGAGGAGGATACTATTATTTCTCTGTACACAGCAGCATGTATCTCTTATGTAAAAAAAATAAAGTGTGGACAGGTGGCTATTTGTTCCTCTGAGGGACACACCTTTGTGAGCTGTGTTCTTCACACAGCCCATAAGGGGGCTACTGAATCAGGAAACAGCTAATTATTACCTGTTAACCTTGTTGTTGCACTCCATTTCAATCAATTCAGTCCGTTGAAAGAATTATTATTATTAATTATTTTTCAGCGTTGGCTTTCTCCAATTTTTATTTTTTATCTTTAGGTGCACATTTTCAGCTCCAAAGAGAACAGACCCCTTTCCTCTGTGACTGAGGCATTGAAACCAAAACCTGGGGCCAGATGCATAAACGATGTGAATGCACAAAAAAACAACACACAAAACTGCATTGTCAATTATGTTTTGAGGGAAACATATTTTCTTCTGGATTACAAAAGATTAAAAACTTGTAATCACATAGTCTGCATAGAAAGAAGGTCACGGTGAACAGGTGGGTCGACACAGGACTTTAAAAGGCCTGAAACCAAAAGTCAACATTGCCTTAATATACGTACGTAATTTAATTAAACCACAATGTTTTAGTTTAAGTAGTTTTGTTGCATTTTTATTTTTGTTTAAATTTACAATATTAACCACATATTTAAAACTGCGACCGTAATCCAGGATCAAATACATTTCCCATGAAACGTAATTGAGAATGCAGTTTAGTTATAGAAAGGTAAAAATAAGGCGGTAGGCTGAATCTTATGTGCCGTGTTGGGGAAGTGAGCTCTGGTGTCAGAGGGAAATTGCTTGCTGTAAGTTCATGATTGAAGTGAACTGTAGTGGAAGTTTTAGAGGTAGTTTGAATATTGGTTAATGTTGGAGCATTGCTGGGAGCTCTGAATTTAGGGAAAGGTTTTAAAATGACTTGCAGCAGATAGTTGGTGGTAACACAGTAGCATAAAGTGGAGTGAAATTTTTTTTTCTCCAGTATCAAACTGGGGTAAATGTACCTTCTTGAGCAGAATCCAAGTCTTTAGGGGTATTTTCTTAATCTGCAGTTACTGATATGAAGCATGTGGTTCAGCGAGTGCTTGTACACAGCAGGATTCTCCTTCCTATCTAGGTTGCTGCTGTCAGAATACGGTCTAATTAAATGCAGGTTTATGAGCTATAGAAAAAACAGTTAGCTGTACATACCTGACACAGGTGTCGATTCCCAGCTGCTCCACAGATGATAATACAGCACTCTTTACACTCTTCTCCTCTGCTGTAAAACACGGCAATTAAAGAGATGTGGTTGTTACCAGGCAAGGCAACAGGCAGAGAAGGGGATATGGCTGAAGTTTTTTGGAGGAACAACACATCACTAACGGGGTGCGTTACGACTGCAGAGAATTGAAAAACATGAGAAGGTATCATGACTTGCTACTTTACAAAGCACTACGGATGTGACATGGATGTGTCTGGGTAATTTCATAGTTGGCAGTTTTACAGCGGTTGTTTGCCATTTAATTGTGATGTTTGTGAGGCAGCATGGCATCAAGGTGACTTGGGTAATTCCACTATCAGTCAGCCACGGGTAATTTCACTGCAGCATTTCGATGGTTTACAGCAGTGGAGTCATAACTCATGATTTTAGGAGTGGGTTGGATATTTGGAAGAAACTACAGCATGAAATGTTGGCCCCTGTGAGAAAGCCCTTTATCTCGGGACTTTATCTTCATGTGTGGAGCGAGATACTACAGCAGCTGAAAATACTGCAGCAGGGCAGCTTTAGATCCACATGCCACAGCTTTGTACAGATCGTTGAGCTATCAGTCTTACCAGCTGCTCTCATGGGCTCTTAGTTAGCCCCATTAAGTGTGCAGAATCATAAAAATATATTAGTTTTTGGAGTTACAGTAGTAATTGTGACGGGAGAGCGATGAATAAAGCAATAACTGCGGGAGGCCTGATATTTTGTTTTGAAAGATGTTTCCACTGCTTCCTGGCTTTGGGGAAAAGGAATATTATTACATTTGTGCTAATGGATCCCCTGCTTCAGACAGTTTGTGGGAAGATGATGAGTAGATTTTGATAATTAATAGAAAAAGTATTATCCAGACAGCATTAGTGGCAGGGAAAACTTCAAATCCAATTTACAGACTAATAGTGCAGAACAATGAAAGGGAAATGATAATATGGTCGCTGTAATCGACATATCGAAGTGATAATTCAGCATCGTTACCGTTGAAAAATCGGAGCTCAGCAATGTGGATGAATAACAGGCCATCAAATCTTGTATTAATTGACAGAAAATAGCTTGTGACAGAGGCACGAAGCAGTGCCAGAACAACTAATGCTGTATTTTCTCTCTCACACTTCTCTCATCACATATTAACATCTCAAAAAAACTCTTGCTGATGGCAATTACTGTCTAATGGAGATGAATGCTCTCTTGTTGTATTTATTCTCCCCCCCCCCCCTCCAGTTCCTCTCTGCTCCCTTCCTTACAGCACTACTTTAGAGTTTGTGATAACTATAATCTAAAAACCATTTCAACTTTCGTTACAAAGACCAAAAGTTGAAAGATGGCACCTGAATTGCATTGTTGACATTAGGTGTAAGATGAACACACGTGTACAAGGAGGCAAACGTGTGCAGTCTGAAAAATAAATGTGGAATTAAGAAAGAGGTGTCGAGGTTAACTTTCAAGCCGACGAGGAGGAGAAGTCCTGAAGGTGATCAGGGTCTGCAGGTCCATGCCGACTAAGCAAACATCTTCTGATGTGTGATATGTTTGAAATCTTCAGAACAAGCTAAAAAGTGAAGCTTGAAACTATAACCTTTTTTTTTTTTTTTTAAGAAGTCACAAGCCGAACCGGTTTGGAACCACTGGTTACATCTTCAACAATACATTGTATTTTCTAAGCTTATCATGCATTTCTTATGTAATATCCAAGTCTGAAATCTACAGTAATTACAGCTTTCAAACAATATTTCCCTGAGAAAAATAGTGGAGAAGTGTAAAGTTTCATAAAATGGAAATACACAAGTAGAGTACAGGTATCTCAAAATTGTCGACGTACAACCTTTTCAACACCTCAAAGAAATCTATTGAAATGAAGATTCATTTGAGAAAGTGTAGATCTCCGCCTGAGCTATTAAGATGCAACAGTCACATAAAAAGGTGGTCTCTCTTTGTTTCCTGCCATCCGATTTCAACAGGCAGCTAAAGTAATGAGATTGCTTGACAGCTGCCTTTCGGAGTCCGGCCATGAAGGGTGAGGAGATACAACTCAGAACAGTGAACTGACAAAGGTTAATACCTGCCAAATGAGTTGGCTCTCTCCATACAACGGGAGCACCCAAATAGGGCAGAGTGGCTGAGACTGTAGTCCATGTCGATCAAACACTAAGGAGGAGCCCACTACCACCCGTTACCCCTGCTATACACACACACTTTTACACTCTCTCACACAAATGTGACTGGCAGATTGCAGAATTCACCGAGAGCCACGACAGCTGTCGGGTCTCCTCAGAGGCTATCAGGTGGGAGGAATATTAGAGGGGAAAGATGGGATAGCAGCGTGTGTGTATGAAGTAGAAAGTACACCAAATAACCATTTTAAAGCAAGGAAGAGATGCAGAGACGTAGGCTAATATGACTATTTCATAACTGATTGTTGGTCTGATGCTGGAGCAGAGGGTGCCAAACGGATTTCAGGGTGTCACAGATTTTATACAGCTTCTATGCAACTGCACTGACTAAAGGATTTTCTGCCAAGTTGAAACATGTCTGAGCAAAACCAACTGCTCAGATGAGACTGAAGAGTGTATTGTTTACTTGCTGTTATTTTGTTCCATCTTTCCAAAAACTACTGACGCATTTCTGTTAAATGATACATTGCAGTGCATTACATCTAAGTCCATTAAAGTCCGCTCCACTCAAAGTATGATTTGCTTTTTGTCGCTTCACTGTTCATGAGTTTGATATACTTCATCTGCTGAAGTTATTCTGTGCTCTGCTTAAATCGGTGTTTAAAGGTTAACCTTTGTAATTTTCAACCCGGACCCTATTTTCCCAGGTTTTAGTGTGTACGTGAGGAACAATTTTAATAAATTGGTCCAGTACTGAGCGGGAGCACCGCAGCCGGCAGTCGTTAAACAAGCTGCAATGTAATTCTTCGGGCAATTGCTCACCGTCAATGTACCTCCTCTAAATGTGCTTGTTTTTGCTACCGACAGGTCAGATTGGTATTAAAAGTGTCTCAGAACATTACGGGCAGGACCCCACAGAGAAATGGAACTTTTTTTCTTTAACTTTCATTTGATCTGGTCGGTTTGGTTTTGTGTCACGTGACTTGTTGCCAGAAGACAACAGCAGAAATGTGAGTGAGAGTTGGTGAGAGGAGTACCAGGAAGAGTTTGTTGTGTTAGAGTCCAGTAGATGCATTTTTAATGAAATGGCTGAATATCTAGCTGATTTCGAAAATGTGGATGAGGCCCAACCCTCTCATGAGATTTTAGAATGAACCTTCTCCTTGAGCGAGACTTGTTTAGACACAATAACAAACAGATCAGATCAAGTGAAAGAAAAACATTATAGTTCTCTGTATTTTTACAATCTGACAATTTAACAATCTGAGCCTGTCAGGGGCAAAAACAAACTCTTTTAGTGGATGTACATTGAGGGTGAGGAAAATAATTACATTGCAGCTAATTACGCTGCCGCCCGCTGCAGTGCTCTCTCTCAATAATGGACCGATTTAAAAAAAAAAAAAAAAAAAAGTGTACCCATTAGTCACAAAAACATAGGAAAATAGGGTCGAGGTAGAAAAATACAGAAGTTACCCTTTAACACATGTAGGTACAAGCATGATTTTGTGACTTCACAACTAGTTTGGAAGCTAATCATCGTCCATGATGCAGCTTACACAAGTCAGTTAGACTAGGAGCTGGATTTTTAAGTGAAGAGAGATGCATGTATATCAGTCAAATCCTGAAAAGCTTTGATTGCTTTGTAATCATTGTTGTTTACACCAAACTAGCTGCCGGCATCTTCAAATCTGTCACATCACAAGTTGAAGATATAATCATATTTTCTTCAATTTTTTTGACATCAACCTGATTTCTCAAGTTTTTATCTATGATACAAAATATAACAATACACATTTGTATAAGACTGATCAGACAAATTCCTATCAATCTAATGTGTAAAATGTGGGAGGACTCGATATAGGCTCTATAAGTGTTCAATGTTAATAAAATTATGTAAATTCAGAGTGGCTGATTTCTAAAAATTAAATATAAGAATGTCATAATGTGGAAATTAACAACTTTGAAGTGTGTGAGTGAACTTAGATAAATAATTCATCAAAACAAACACTTCTGAGATTCTTCATCAGTGTGGCCTCAGAGGAGACATGCCTCTGTGCTGATACTGATAAAAGACATCCAATACACTGCGGGGAGATATTTAGTTCTTCAATGGAAAAATGCTACCTCTTTATTGGAAAAAAACATAATTAAAAATAGAAAAGATTCATTACTAGAGTATTGCCCATTCTGTGTTTGGCCAACCGCTCATTGACTCAAGGGAAGTAAAGAAGAGTTTGGTTGTAACGGTGGTATTTCAAGCATCCGGAAGCAAAATTAAACTGCAGTCAATGAGCCTGCTTGAAAGAGGCTTGAAACTGGCCAAGGCCGGGTCTAGTGGAGTTATTTTGCAGACAGCAATGTAGTGTCATAAATTATTATGGCAAAAACTTTCAAAATTGGAGTTGCAATGGCAGAGTGGTGCTGTTCCTGTAGGCTCTCCGCTCATGCTCGATGACTACAAGAGAAGTAAAGGGTGGCTGTAAAGTTAACCAGCATTCATGTAACGTTAGCGCGCTATATCCAGCATCCAGCAGCCAAAGTGAACTGCAGTCAATGAGTCGCTGTTTGCCCGCTGCGGACGACATGCTGGAGTGCAGAGCCCTGCAGCCCTGCTCCTGCACACAGCGCTGTATACTTGTTTATTCAAATGTAATTGATATTGGCCGTGTCGAGTGTCCAAATTGCACCAAATTTGACAAAGCACTCCCTTGGGTTTGTGTGTAGATCAGATGAGCGGTTCTCGGGATGTGCAGAGAACACAGTCGGACAGACAATGATCCTTGAGTTGTATTTAAATAGACTTAAATAAATTTTCTGAAATTTAGACTGTATTTCAGAAAGAATAGACCCACGCTGCCTTTTATTAGTCTTTTGACAAAGGATTGGCGAACGAATTCTATTACTCTCATGCAGTATCTGCTCTTCTTCAGTAGCTCAGGGACATTTCTCACACACACACACACACACACACACACACACACACACGAGGAAGACCAAATTCTATTTCAAAAACCTGCATTATAGCTAATACTAATATACCATGACCAGGGAAAATGTTTTTTTAAGCTTCCCATTTACATTTCAAACAGGAAACATACCTCAAGCCTACAGTTCACCTGTCATTCTACATAACTCGGGTGTACAGAGCATATTAAACTACAACTACAGCAACAATTCTATTGCCTTGTGCAACATAATGTTGCAGTTAACTACAACCAGGACTGGTTTATGTAATGTTATGGATATGTATCAGGAGATGGTATACATTAATCTAGAAAATTAACTGAGAACCTGTTTGCGGATAAAATAAGTCCAGGAATGTCCGATTCAACTAATTAGGCGGCTCTGACCGATTGTCGAACCTCAGATTAAGGAGGAGCAATGCGGATTCTGTCCTAGCTGTGGCCTAGTGGACCAGCTCTGTACCCTGGCAGGGCTGTTGGAGGGGCAATGGGAGTTTGCTCATCCAGTCTACGTGTGTTTTGTGGACTTGGATAATGCTTATGACCGTGTCCCCCGTGGAGTCCGGTGGGGAGTACTGCAGGAAAATGGGGTACTTGGGTCATAGCTACAAACCATTTGGTCCTTGTACAACCAAAGTGAGAGCTCAGGCTTCTCACTTGATTTATTTATCAAATAATAGGTTGTGGTCTCAATCTCTAGTTTCAAGTCTTCATCAATACAGCATGATGTTCATTGAGTAAATTATGATCCCCTTTAAAGTCAAATAGACCATAAAGCGGAGTATGCTTTAGGGCGGGCTTACTGTGACCGACAGATCACAAACTTCCGTTCACTCGTTGCGAAAAACAACATGGCGACGGCAAAATTGCCTTACTCGAGGCTTCAAAACGTCCATCCACAAACCAATGGGTGACATTACGATGACTATGTCCACTTCTTATACACAGGCTTTGTGAGAGCTCTGTTCAGATACTCAGCAAAAAGTCAAACACGTTTAAAGTGGGTGTTGGCCTTTGTCACTGATTCTTACCGATTTATTATGGGGATAATATATACATGAGTCAGGGAGAAACCAGCTGAGCACATGATTTGCTTATTTTATCTCCAGTCATCATAGTGTTCAATTCTTTTCTCCCCTTCTGCTCTTTGGTGTAGTTTGTGTTGCTGTAAACCTCTGTCTTTTTGCTCTACAGTAAATGCTTTAAAATTGTCCTTGACTCTCTTTCTGATCTCTGCACTTGGGTTCATCCCCTCCAGCACTTAAAGTAGTCGCATTATCATAATAATGGTAATATTACTAATCAGTGCTAGATGATTGTACAGACATCAAGACATTATTTGAGCAGAGGTATGAAGCACTGTTGATTTAATTCCAAAGCAATGTTCATTATCTCCAGTGATGAATTGATTTAAAACACACAGTACTGTATGTTTAAAACACACAGTACTGTATATTTTAAAGCTGTGATTATTTACACTAATATAGCAGTTTAACTTGTTTAAACATAAAGGACTAGTTCCATTTATTCAGGGGACACTTGCTGAGTGTAATAGGGAAGGCATTTGTTGCTGCATGTTGGAAGCAATACAAGCGGCTCACTACTTGCTGTTATAGTTAACAAAGTTTTGTGGGTGAAGGGCATGTTACCGTCTGTTTATAACTATCTTGTAAAAAGATGTAAAATAAGACAGATATGCAATTAGTGCTTCAGTATGCAAGATTTTCTGGGTATTCACTAATTAACAGCTTTTCTTCCTAGCTGCCATCAGTCTGATCAAGTTGTTTAGCCCAACGGCTACAAAACAAGCCAACCTACTGAAATCATTTACGCCTTTGATATGAGACACATAACACATTATGACCTGGGGTAAAACACTGCTCTAAAAAGGAGGAAGAATTTCTCCACTTCTTTACCCGTATGCCAGCCCACAGGGACAACATGGAAGAGGTGTGTCAACCGCGACACCTCAACAATATTCAGAGCCTTCAACGTCTCAAGATAACTCCCATCCACTCCTAGTTTTACCAACTTTATGATTCAAAACAGTGATTTAATAAATCGGGTTGCACCATTACAACTTCAGAAATGATTTAGATAGTATGGATTTAAAATGTGTAAATCTGTTGCTAGGAAACATCTGTAGTGCTGTCCAATGAAGGGCAATTTGCCAAGTAAACAGGAAGTCAATGTCACAAAAGGTGTATCTTTTGCAAATGTAAACATCGAGAAATATCTGTTTCCGATTAAGTCATATTCATAGTTTATAATGAAATATCCGATCATGCCAACCTAACTGACGTTATTTACTCGTCAAATGTAACTACAGAATTGATCAGATCAGATATTTTGGCCCTATTCCATATCTTAGCAGCTGAAGAAATTCAACCTGCCAAAGACAATGATGGTGCACTTCTACACAGCCATCATTGAGTCCATCCTCTGCTCCTCCATCACGGTCTGGTACGCTGCAGCCACTGCCAAGGACAAGGGCAGACTGCAGCGCATCATTCGCTCTGCTGAGAGGGTGATTGGCTGCAATCTGCCGTCCCTCCAAGACTTGTTCTCTGCAAGGACCCTGAAGTGAGCAAGAAGGATTGCAGCCGACCCCTCTCACCCTGGACAGAAACTGTTCATGCCCCTTCCATCTGGCAGGAGGCTGAGGTCCATCAGGACCAAGACCTCACGACACGTGAACAGTTTCTCCCCGTCCGCAGTCGGGCTCATTAACAGAGCCGGGTCCCCCACTGACTCTGTCACTTCCCTGCACATCCCTTCTAGGTTCTTATTTAAATACACTCAACACTTTTACACTACACTTACATCTCTCTTGTGTATAGTCCTGTTATCTGTTCGTTTGTGCACTTTATTTTATATTTTCCTGTAAATTTTAATATGTTTCTACTTTGCACCGTGTTGATTGTTGTTGATTGTTAAATGTTATGCACCTCCCGTCATGTCAAATTCCTTGTATGTTCAACATACCATGGCAATAAACGGTTCTGATTCTGATTCTTACTCTTCACTATAAACAGGTCACACATTAGCAAGCTAGGGTTAATGTTTTGATTAGTTAGCTACACAACAGTTACACCTGAAAGTTACTAGGTGTAAATATTTAGTAACAACTCATTTCTAGGGAAGAACTTGTGTGTGTGGTGCAACCCGTTATAATTCAGCCATGCATAGAACTCCACTGGGTAAACGTTCGCATTAGAACTGAAACCGTCTCCTGGTGCCCTGGCACTGTCGAGCTCTTTGCCTATAGTGACTTTCACCAGAGTGGTCAAACACACCAACTTTATGTCAGTCGAGCATGCCAGTCAGATTCAGCAGATCCTCAAAGTGTTCTTTCGACAGATTCATAATTACTCCAATGAAGGTCAACAGTTCTCTTCCCCCCGCTGAAACTATGATTATACAGTGCTATAAGCAGATTGAAGCAGATGTGTTTACAATGCATTATAGACGTGGGCATCATAGAAAGTGTTACCAAATGGGTGCATTTTCATACCCCAGAAAGTAAGTAAACAGATTGATGTCCCATGTACAAAGCTCATGGCTTACTTCACTGCTCCACAGAGTACCCTTCATTTATTTTACTTTGACTAAATTGTCAATGTATTGCTCTTCTCACACTGACCTTTGCACTGAGCTGGAGTGAAGAAGCACTCTGCGGCAGAGTTGGATAGATGGGCCGCAACCTTCTCCAGAAGGTCAGCCAGCACTGGGCAGAAAGAAAACAAAAAGCCAGACACGTAAACAAAATGTATGCTAGTACAGCCTCAATACATCTCGAGTTCACAGAAAACCCAATTTACAAATTCAAATACATCCGATCCTTTACTTCCAACTATTTATAGAATGTAGATAATATCCAGTTATATAAACCACTACAGTAAGCAGCCTTTTTACAGTCTGAGTGGTCTGGAAAAACACATTTCCTGTGAGCCACAGTATGCATGTTTAATGTAGCAATCACTGAGTCATTGGCATAAAAGAAAGGCCAAAAAAAGTCCCATAGTTTTTATATATATATATATATATATATAT